>NC_135432.1:35149739-35524739 GCF_051991255.1 Vanacampus margaritifer | reverse complement strand
AGACCTCAAGTACACTAGCTACTTGCTAACAGACAGCCGCACGCTAAACTGACAGGATGAGAGCTGATCATGCAGTCAAAATGTTTTTCTGTCCCAAGTTTAGACGAGTGTAACCTTTAAAAGAGTCAACTGTTTTCTTTTTCTCGGCTTACGGCCATACTACCCTGAGAACGCCCGATCTCGGAGGCTAAGGAGGGTCGGGCCTGGTTAGTACTTGGATGGGAGACCGCCTGGGAATACCAGGCGCTGTAAGCTTTTTTTTTGCACCTCCATGGCAAAAGTAAACTTTCACAAAAAACCTCAAGTACACTAGCTACTCGCTAACAGACAGCCGCATGCTAAACTGACAGGATGAGAGCTGAACATGCAGTCAAAATGTTTTTCTGTCCGAAGTTTAGACGAGTGTAACCTTTAAAAGAGTCAACTGTTTTGCACAATACTTTAGCTTGCTCTCATTGGTCTTTCTTCCCCTGCAGAATCGTTTGCTTGCTCCTCCTGGTTGTAGTTTCTTCACAGTATTTTTCCACCAGCTGCCTCCGTGTTATCTCCTCTGGATCCTCTCCGCGACTGGCACCGTTTGTTATGAAACATTCCATTCTTGCACTCCCTTGCCTCCCACATCCTGTTTTGTTCCACCATTCAACCGCTCAGCACTCCACAGTATCACATTCTGATACACAGGATGAAATGAACTACTTTAAGCTCAAACTCTTATGTTTCTTTAACCTCCATGGCAACTGTCAACTTTCACAAAAGACCTCAAGTACCCTAGCTACTTGCTAACAGACAGCCGCACGCTAAACTGACAGGATGAGAGCTGAACATGCAGTCAAAATGTTTTTCTGTCCCAAGTTTAGACGAGTGTAACCTTTAAAAGAGTCAACTGTTTTCTTTTTCTCGGCTTACGGCCATACTACCCTGAGAATTCCCGATATCGTCTGATCTCGGAAGCTAAGCACATTCAGGCCTGGTTAGTACTTGGATGGGAGACCGCCTGGGAATACCAGGTGCTGTAAGCTTTTTTTTTGCACCTCCATGGCAAAACTAAACTTTCACAAAAGACCTCAAGTAAACTAGCTACTTGCTAACAGACAGCCGCACGCTAAACTGACAGGATGAGAGCTGAACATGCAGTCAAAATGTTTTTCTGTCCCAAGTTTAGACGAGTGTAACCTTTAAAATAGTCAACTGTTTTCTTTTTCTCGGCTTACGGCCATACTACCCTGAGAACGCCCGATCTCGGAAGCTAAGCACGGTCGGGCCTGGTTAGTATTTGGATGGGAGACCGCCTGGGAATACCAGGTGCTCTAAGCTTTTTTTTTTTGCACCTCCATGGCAAAAGTCAACTTTCTTAAAAGACCTCAAGTACACTAGCTACTTGCTAACAGACAGCCGCACGCTAAATTGACAGGATGAGAACTGAACATGCAGTCAAAAAGTTTTTCTGTCCCAAGTTTAGACGAGTGTAACCTTTAAAAGAGTCAACTGTTTTCTTTTTCTCGGCTTACGGCCATACTACCCTGAGAACGTCAGATCTCGGAAGCTAAGCAGGGTCGGGCCTGGTTAATACTTGGATGGGAGACCGCCTGGGAATACCAGGTGCTGTAAGCTTTTTTTTTGCATCTCCATGGCAAAAGTAAACTTTCACAAAAGACCTCAAGTACACTAGCTACTTGCTAACAGACAGCCGCACGCTAAACTGACAGGATGAGAGCTGAACATGCAGTCAAAATGTTTTTCTGTCCGAAGTTTAGACGAGTGTAACCTTTAAAAGAGACAACTGTTTTCTTTTTATCGGCTTACGGCCATACTACCCTGAGAACGCCCAGGTGTGGTTGATTGGTTGCAGCTGAGCTGATTGTGCCTGTGTGTGTCAGTTGGGCTGTGTGCTCCCCATTATGTGGTTTTGTGTTCTTTCCTTGTCTGTTTTTGAATTCATTTTGGTTAATTTTTCTTTATTTTTGTGTTAGTTTTCAGTTTCTTTCTCCTCCCAGCTTCCTTGGCTGTGGAGGAGGGTTTATTCCCCCCCCCCAGAGCTTTTTGCTCTGTTTCGACTGTTGGAATGGATGTGGCCTTTGCTGGGCCCAGGATGTCTGGAATGGTGAATGGTGAGTTTTCTGACAGGATGGTTGGCAGTGATGTGGGTGCGGATGATGTTCGAAGTGGTATGAGTGTGGTGCACAAGCGTAAGGTGTGTTTCGATAAAGAGCTGACGGTGTTTTTGGAGCTCGAAGGTGGTGCTGGTCTGTCTCCGTTGGCTCTGCTGAGGGCTACCAAGGAAGTCTGTGGTACAATTCTGGCCTGTCGAATGATTACCAAAGACAGGTTTGAAATGACTGTGGCATCACAGGTGGCCAAGGATAAATTGTTAGATGGGTTTAAGATCGGGGAAACTAGGGTTCACGGGAGGGATATCTGTGTGGATGAACTTGTTGTGTCTTTCCTGGGCCTGCCAGCTTACATTGAGGATGAGGAAATCCTGCAGAAGCTTCTCGCTTGGGGTGTTTCGGCCGTGTCCGAGGTGAGGAGACGTATGTGGCCGGGGACAAACATAGCCGATGGGACGAGGTTTGTAAAGGTCCGCTTTACAAACCAAGTGCGTTCTCTACCATATTCCGCCAGGTTTAACACGGCGGGGGGGCCTGAATATTTTAGGGTCATTCATGACAGGCAAGTGAAGGTGTGCAGGGGGTGTCTCCAGCCTGACCATGTGTTGCGTGAATGCCCTGATTTTTGTTGCAGACGGTGTGGGGCCCAAGGCCATTATGCGCGGGAGTGTACAGAGCCCAGGGCCGCTAAATGTAAGGACTGTCATCAGTATCCCTCTGTGTGTGGATGCTCCGGCCACCTCGCCTCTGACCCGGAGGAAGGAGGTGGGGGTCCCCCATCTACGGTTGAAGTAGAGCACGGCCCTGGATCGAGAGAGGCCCTGTTAGATCGGGATGTGGAACCGGGTATACCTGACCCGGTGGCATTGGTGCCTGTGGTGGGGGGGGCTTGTGAAATGTCTCACAGTCCTGCCCCCGAGCAGGAGGGGGGGGCAGTGTCCTGCCCTACCTCTAATATCGTGGTGGCAGGGGCTGGACCGGGGAGGGGGATGGGTGAGGATCTGGCTCCACACCTTACCCCTGAAGCGGGGGAGCAGGCACTGAAGTCAGGCCAGACTCCCAAGTCTCAGCGCTCGAGGGCGGGCAGCAGGGGTCAGGTGCCGCATAGGCGACCACTGTCTAAGAGTAGTGACAGGTCCAGATCACCGACCGGGAGGGTTGGGTCGAAACATGCCGATGGGTTTTGTGAGACCCAGCCTGGTAGTGATCGGCGGTCAGGGCTGCAGGGTGAGGGCCCCGTTTCATGCGGCACTGCCCGTTCTGAGTCTGCCACTGTAGATGCCACAACTGTTCCTACGGGCGTCGATCCCCAAGGGAATGAGGTCGCCCCGACAAAGACGAACAGGAAGGCTAAACGGTAGTTTGCGTCAGGATGATGGCTCAACTCCTTTTTTTTCTTCCTAATGACGCTCTCCCTAGTCTCCATTAATGCCCGGAGCTTGAGGAATAGGGAAAAGATGCACAGTGTGTTTCACGACACCACCTGGGACGTGCTGTGCATACAGGAGACGTGGTGGGAGGCGGAGCATCTTCGCAAGGTAGAGGATATGGACATTGGTGTTTTGTACTGTGCTTTGGGCTCTGCACACTCCCGTGGTGTGGCTGTCCTAGTTAAGCCGGGTGTTTTCGGCGGGTCTTCTTTAGTGCATGCGGACCCACATGGCCGCTTTATAGTGATTGATTTTCTGCGTGGCTCCACTAAATTTCGCCTTATAAATGTTTACGCGCCTAGTGAGGAGATGGAGAGGAAAACCTTCTTTGTTTCTGTTTTTCCTTATGTTACTGATTCCTCGTTTTTGATTGGCGACTTTAATATAGCGTTGTCAAAAATCGATCTCGGTCCGAACAACACATTCAGGAATGACGTTAGTCGAAGTTTTTTGATTGATGCTGCAGTGACTGCAGATTTGTCCGAGGTCTGGAGAGGTCTCAACCCCCTAAAAAGGGACTATTCCCGGCGTCAGGTAGTGCAGGGGGTCCTCCTCCAGTCTCGGATAGATCTGTGTTTTGTTTCAAGTGCTTTATGGAAGTACATCGGTGGCAGCTCCTATGCATGTGTGGGCTGGAGCGATCACTCCCTTTTTTCCGTCAAACTTGACTTCCTGGGTGGTAAGAGGAATGGGGGGGTCTGGGTTTTTAATAATATGCTGCTTGCCGACCCCACTTTTGTAAATAAGATGGAGCACCTTTTTGATTGTTTTGATGATGAAATGGGAATTTGTGACTCTTTGGTTGATTGGTGGGAGCAGGCAAAGGCTAAAATTAAAAAGCTGTGCCTACGTTATAGCAAGCAGAGGAGGTGGGAGGAGTCCATCAGGGAGCATACGGTCCGGAGCCACCTCCAGGGACTTGCCGCCACCTCTGGTTTAGGCCCGGTAGATCCTGAGTATCTGGTGCTGCAGGAAGAGCTCAGGACTATACAGGTTAGTCGTGCTAGAGGGGCGGCACTTAGATCCAGGGCCCAATATGCGGTAGAGGGCGAGCGCTCCACAGCTTTCTTTTTTGGATGAGATTTTGGATATTGTAGGTAGGTTTTATGCAAATTTGTTTGATGGGGAAGGGATCAACGAGGTAAGCTGTAGTCAGGCTTTAGGTGCGCTTGATGGGTCTCTGAGCCCTAGTGACGCTGACAGCTGTGACGCGCCTATTTCTTTGGCAGAGGTTTCTGCAGCAATTAGGTGTCTCAATGCCTGTAGGAGTCCAGGAGAGGATGGTTTGAGCGCAGAGTTTTATAGTGCTTTCGCTCACAGGTTAGCCCCGATTCTCCATACTCTGTATGGCGATATTGAGAGAGAGGGTCGGGTTTCGGACTCCTTTTCTCTTAGTATTGTGACTTTGATTTTTAAGAAGGGTGATAAGCGGTGCCTGGCCAATTACAGACCAATAAGTCTCCTTAACACCGATTATAAAATACTGGCGAAAGTATTAGCACGTAGGTTGAAAGGTGTGATTGGTAAAGTGGTTGCCAGTACACAGGCGTATTGTGTCCCGGGACGGGACATTTCTGACACGATACTCTCCCTAAAGTTTTTGTTGAAGGAGATGCATGCCTCTGGGGGGATTCATGTTTCAGTTGATTTCAGTAAAGCATTTGATAGGGTTGAGCATTGTTTTCTTTACCGTGTTTTGGAGAAATTTGGTTTTAAAAATGGCTTCGTGAACTGGATTAAACTTTTGTATTCCAGTGCGGTTAGCCGAGTAAAGTGCAATGGACTCCTGTCGGATAGCTTCCCTTTGCGGAGGTCGGTAAGGCAGGGGTGTCCTATGAGTGCACTCCTCTATAGTATAGTGGCCGAGCCTTGGGCCGCTATGCTCAAGAGGGATGGGGCTGTGCACGGAATCGTGAGTCCATCTGGTAAGGAATATAAGATCTTTCAATATGCGGATGACACCAATTTAGTTTTGCGCGATGTGGGGAGCCTCAATGTTGCTCTCCACACCCTGAACGTTTATTGCCTTGCCTCAGGAGCAAAGATAAATTTTGAAAAGACGTCTGTGTCCTACTGCGGGGGCATCGTGGCCCCGCCGAATATTTGGGGCGTCAGGGATGCAGGGGATTCTTATAGAGTTCTTGGTGTGCCCTTGGGTAGGGATGAGGCGACCTGTCGGGATTGTTTGTGGTCTGGCTTGTTTCGCAATGTGTGCACCCGAATGAATCTGTGGAAAATGCGTGGTCTTCACTTAAAAGGCAGGGTGTTGGTGGTAAATGCACTGTGTTTGTCTAAACTTGTTCATGCTCTTGCTGTGTATGACTTACCGGGGGTGTTTGCAAATAAGTTTAGCATTGCTGTTAGTAAATTTATCTGGCGGCGAGAGAGGGCACCTGTGGCACACAATGTTTTGGTTGGTCAGTATGATCGGGGAGGGCTTAAACTGATCGACTTGGTAGTTAGGAAGAATGCGCTGCGTCTCAAATTGATTAAAAAGTTCCTCGACACCGGATTCGATGCGGCGTGGAAGGATTTTTTCGCTTCGCATGTTGAAAAGTTGGGTGAGTATGGTGTCTATAATTTGTGTATGTTTCCCCAGCGGACTGCCCTGGACCGGGTCCCGCCTTTTGAGAGGGAAGTGTTTGAGGCGTGGGCTAGACTGCGGCCGTCTGTAGTGGCGGCCCCTTGCTCCTTGTGGCAGCTAGGGCAAATGCCTTTACGTTTTAACCCTGACATGCTCTCTGATCCTCCTGGGAGGAGGGAAAGCATGTTTAGCGGGTCTTTTGATAGAGCAGGTATCAAACGGGTTGGCCAGTTATTAGATTTTGAGGGTAGGGTCGATGTGGAGGCTATTAAGGGTAGTTTTAGTAGGGCGGGTCTTCGGTTTAGGAGGACCGAGGTGGTGAGGAAAGTGAGTGATATACGGGGTTGTATCTTGAGAAGGTGGGGCACACTATATGAGAGGGTACCGCCAGTTCAGGATGCATATGAGGGAGGGCTTGGCGGTGACTCGCCCCTAATTTTCGTTTGGGTTAAGGGGGAGAGGTTGATGGGAGTGGCAGAGACACCGACTCGTGCTCTATATCGTTTGCTGTTGACCCAGGTAGTTAGGCGTCCCACTGCTGAACATAGGTGGTCACAAGTCTTCCCTGGGAAAGATACTGCGTCCATTTGGGCGAACGTTTATAATTGGCATACCACCCCCCAGGTTAGTAATTTTGCTTTCAAATTGAGACATCGTCTCGTTTTCACGTGCTGTATGTTGCAAAGTATTCAGCCCGACAGGTTTAGTCGGGACTGTCCAGTGTGCGGAGGAGTGCCAGAAGATCTGCTCCACCTCATGTTCCGGTGTCCGGCGGTGCGGTGCTTCTGGACCAGGCTGCAGGACCTCCTCGTCAGGAGATTGGGTCTGAGACTCCCACCGCCGGCGGTTGATGTGGAGGACATGGACGAGCCCTGGTTTCTGCTCTTCGGCCCCATCTGTCGGGATGTCCAGAGAGCTGATTCGGCGGGTGGAATAAACTGGGAGGCTCTTCATCTGTGCCTGTCTTTCGGGAGATATGCTGTGTACTTGGTGCGCAACATACACCTCTATGACGCCAGGACTGCTGACCACTGGGCTGTCTTTGTGAGACTTTTGGCAGCCCATATCCGCCATCTCCATGCCGTCAGAGAGCACGAGTTCGTGAACACTTTTTTTCAACGTAACGACTTATTTTTTTGGGATACATCTGGACTCCCCCAGCTGAACATTTGAGGGATTCCCGCCCACTGGTGGTTGCCCCCAAACCTCGGCGAATCTCCCCTGTCATTATGACAGTGACTTTGGTTACTTTGATATTTTTTTGCCTAGTTGTTAGCGGTGTGGTTTTTGTGGGTTTGTAAATGAATGTGTATTTCTGTGTTTGTATTTTGATAATAAAAAAGAAAAAAAAAAAAAAAAGAATGCCCGATCTCGTCCGATCTCGGAAGCTAAGCAGGGTCGGGCCTGGTTAGTACTTGAATGGGAGACCGCCTGGGAATACCAGGTGCTGTAAGCTTTGTTTTTGCACCTCCATGGCTAAAGTAAACTTTCACAAAAGACCTCAAGTACCCTAGCTACTTGCTAACAGACAGCCGCACGCTAAACTGACAGGATGAGAGCTGAACATGCAGTCAAAATGTTTTTCTGTCCCAATTTTAGACGAGTGTAACCTTTAAAAGTGTCAGCTGTTTTCTTTTTCTCTGCTTACGGCCATACTACCCTGAGAACGCCCGATCTCGTCCGATCTCGGAAGCTAAGCACGGTTCGGCCTGGTTAGTACTTGGATGGGAGACTGCCTGGGAATACCAGGTGCTGTAAGCTTTTTTTTTGCACCTCCATGGCAACTGTCAACTTTCTTAAAAGACCTCAAGTACACTAGCTACTTGCTAACAGACAGCCGCACGCTAAACTGACAGGATGAGAGCTGAACATGCAGTCAAAATGTTTTTCTGTCCCAAGTTTAGACGAGTGTAACCTTTAAAAGAGTCAACTGTTTTCTTTTTCTGGGCTTACGGCCATACTACACTGAGAACGCCCGATCTCGTCCGATCTCGGAAGCTAAGCAGGGTCGGGCCTGGTTAGTACTTGGATGAGAGACCGCCTGGGAATACCAGGTGCTGTAAGCTTTTTTTTTTGCACCTCTATGGCAAAAGTCAACTTTCTTTAAAAGACCTCAAGTACACTAGCTACTTGCTAACAGACAGCCGCACGCTAAACTGACAGGATGAGAGCTGAACATGTAGTAAAAATGTTTTTCTGTCCCAATTTTAGATGAGTGTAACCTTTAAAAGTGTCAACTGTTTTCTTTTTCTCGGCTTACGGCCATACTACCCTGAGAACGCCCGATCTCATCCGATCTCGGACGCTAAGCAAGGTCGGGCCTGGTTAGTACTTGCATGGGAGACCGCCTGGGAATACCAGGTGCTGTAAGCTTTTTTTGCACCTCCATGGCAAGAGTCAACTTTCACAAAAGACCTCAAGTACACTAGCTACTTGCTAACAGACAGCCTTACGCTAAACTGACAGGATGAGAGCTGAACATGCGGTCAAAATGTTTTTCTGTCCCAAGTTTAGACGAGTGTAACCTATAAAAGAGTCAACTGTTTTCTTTTTCTCGGCTTACGGCCATACTACCCTGAGAACGCCCGATCTCAGAAGCTAAGCAGGGTCGGGCCTGGTTAGTACTTGGATGGGAGACCGCCTGGGAATACCAGGTGCTGTAAGCCTTTTTTTTTTTGCACCTCCATGGCAAAAGTCAACTTTCACAAAAGACCTTAAGTACACTAGCTACTTGCTAACAGACAGCCGCACGCTAAACTGACAGGATGAGAGCTGAACATGCAGTCAAAATGTTTTTCTGTCCCAAGTTTAGACGAGTGTAACCTTTAAAAGAGTCAACTGTTTGCTCTTTCTCGGCTTACGGCCATACTACCCTGAGAACGACCGATCTCGGAAGCTAAGCAGGGTTGGGCCTGGTTAGTACTTAGATGGGAGACCGCCTGGGAATAGCAGGTGCTGTAAGCTTTTTTTTTGCACCTCCATGGCAAAAGTAAACTTTCACAAAAGACCTCAAGTACACTAGCTACTTGCTAACAGACAGCCGCACGCTAAACTGACAGAATGAGAGCTGAACACGCAGTCGAAATGTTTTTCTGTCCCAAGTTTAGACAAGTGCAACCTATAAAACAGTCAACTGTTTTCTTTTTCTCGGCTTACAGCCATACTACCCTGAGAACGCCCAGGTGTGGTTGATTGGTTGCAGCTGAGCTGATTGTTCCTGTATGTGTCAGTGGGGCTGTGTGCTCCCCATTATGTGGTTTGTGTTCTTTCTTTGTCTGTTTTTGAATTTGTTTTGGTTATTCTCGCTTTATTTTGTGTTAGTTTTCAGGTTCTACTCCTCCCAGCTTCCTTGGCTGTGGAGGAGGGTTTCTTTTCCCCCCAGAGCTTTTTTGCTTTGTTGCGACTGTTAGAATGGATGTGGCCTTTGCTGGGCCCAGGAAGTCTAGAATGGTGAATGGTGAATTTTCTGGCAGGATGGTTGGCGATGATGTAGGTGCGAATGATATTCGAGGTAGTATGAGTGTGGTGCACAAGAGAAAGGTAAGTTTTGATAAAGAGCTGATGGTGTTTTTGGAGCTCGAAGGTGGTGCTGGTCTGTCTCCGTTGGCTCTGCTGAGGGCTACCAAAGAGGTCTGTGGTACAATTCTGGCCTGTCGAATGATTACAAAAGACAGGTTCGAAATGACTGTGGCATCCCAGGTGGCCAAGGAAAAATTGTTAGATGGGTTTAGGATCGGGGAAACTAGGGTTCACGGGAGGGATATCTGTGTTGACGAACTCGTTGTGTCTTTCATGGGCCTGCCAGCGTATATTGAGGATGAGGAAATCCTTCTGAAGCTCCTCACTTGGGGTGTTTCGGCCGTGTCCGAGGTGAGGAGACAGATGTGGCCGGGGACAAACATAGCTTTTTTTTTTTTTTTTTTTGGGAGATCTCAGTATTGATCATTTGAAATGTCATCATCATTGTTCTCCCTTTTTTTTTTTTTTTTTTTTTGGATGTGTGTTTGTGCGTGTGTGCGTGCGTGTGTGTGTGCGTGCGTGCGAAAAAAAAATAAAATAAATAAGAATTCCCATACCGTTCACCTAAACCGAACACTTCAAAATCCAGCCAGAGTCGTGGGGCCGCCAGGAGACCCAAAGGGGGACCAAAGAAAAGAAAGAAAAGCGAAGCCCAGCACCGACCAGACACCACCCACCGGGCCACTAACCTTCACCAACCCCAAAGACATCCAAACTCCAACAAATCAGGGAAACCTCAAGGGCCCAAAGGAGAAACTGAGGAAAGGTAGAAAGGACAGACGAAGCAGAGTGAGATCCACAGACACCAGCCTCCACCGAATCAATGACCTGAGGGAGAAACAAATTGTGTCTGAGTCTCGATAGATGCTGGTGTGGTGGATCTAGCATGCATGAAAATCTCCACCAAAGAGGGGAGCCGTCGACCCCCGCCAGGACAGAGCAAGCGCAACACCTCAGGGCCCCCCAGGCCGCGGCCGCGCCAAAGGACGACCCCCGGGCCCCGCAGGGGCCACCGGCCGGAGAGCAAACCCCGGAGCAGGAGCGCCCCCCACCCCAACGCGGCCCGCGGCCCGCGCCCCCAACCCAACGCAGCAGGACGGGGCACTGCAGGCCCACCAGGCACCCCACCGGCCCACAACCCCCGCTCCCCCCGCGACCCCCCCGCCCCCCACCCCAACCCAGCCCCAACCACCCCCAGGTCCCCAAATCCCCAGACACCCTCCCCACCCAGCACCCCCACCACCACCCCCCCACCAACCAAGCCGCCCCGCCCCCCGCCCCCACCCCCACCAACCGACAGCCCCCCAGCCCCCGACCCCAGACCCCGGGGACACACCGCACCCAGGCATCCGTGCCGAAGAGGGGGCCGGGCAGCGGAGCGGAGAGGGCACCCGCGCCCACCCCACCACGCGGAGGGACGGAACACCAGGGGCAGAAGGGGAGATGGGGGCACCGGAGGACGGGCGGCATCCCCGAACCCCAGGCCCAGCGGGGAGAGGCCCCGGTCGTCACCCCAACGATCAAAGTGAAAAACTAACCCTGTTACTAAGTTCGCCAGCTCGCCGACTGGCGAACTCTACCCCTAAACCGTGTGTGTGACCCCACCCAGTGTATATACATAAGTGTGTGTGTGTGGTGCATTAAAAATTGGGGGCAGGTGAACCGGAGCAGAGGGAAATGATATCCCCCCCTGCGCCGATCCATCCGCCCCCCAGGCATGTCAATGAGCGTATGTGGTGCATTAAAATAAATTAATGGTGGGGGGGGGGGTGCACACGGACAGGCGACCGCAGCACTGCTTCATACCGCGGCCGCCCCAACCGATGCCCCCCCCCCCCCAGTTGTGTGGTGCATTAAAATTTGGAGGGGAGCTGCAGGGCGGAGACGGTGTCTCCACCCCACCCCACTCCCCCCCAAAGTGTGTTATGTGCCCTAAAATGTATTGTGCAAAACTAGTGCAGTGAGTTAAGAGGAGCGACCAGCTGGGCCCCCCCCCAACCGGGCGGGGGGGGGAGGCGCACCCGCCCACCAAAACCCCCACCCACCCCACCGGGACCCCGGCGGGGCTTGCCCCCCGGATACCGGGGCCCGCCCGAAGTGCCCGGAGGCCCACCGGAGCGGGGCGGGCACAACACCAATCCCGCCCACTCCCCCGGCCCCCGGAGCGCCGAGACCCGGGCCACGGACGGAACCCCCGGCCTAGGGGAGGGGGAGGAGGGCGGACAGGGGAGGGGGAGGGGACGGGGGAAGGAGACGACAGGAAGGGCAGGAGGCAGCAGCAGGGCCGCAGAGAGAGGGGGAGAGGAGGAGGAAGGGCGACGAGGGAGAAGGGACAGGGAGGCGGAGGACGGGCGGGGAGAGGTGAAGAGGGGACAAACATAGCTGATGGGACGAGGTTTGTAAAGGTCCGCTTTACAGACCAAGTGCGTTCTCTGCCATATTCTGTCAGGTTTAACATGGCGGGAGGGCCTGAATACTTTAGGGTCATTCATGACAGGCAAGTGAAGGTGTGCAGGGGGTGTCTCCAGCCTGACCATGTGTTGCGTGAATGCCCTGATTTCTGTTGTAGACGGTGTGGGGCCCAAGGCCATTATGCGCGTGAGTGTACAGAGCCCAGGGCCGCTAAATGTAAGGACTGTCACCAGTATCCCTCTGTGTGTGGGTGCTCTGGCCACCTAGCCTCTGACCCGGAGGAAGGGGGTGAGGGTCCCCTTCCTACGGTTGACGTAGAGCACGGCCCTGGATCGAGAGAGGCCCTGTTAGATCAGGAGGTGAAACCAGGTATACCTGACCCGGTAGCATTGGTGCCTGTGGTGGGGGGGCTGGTAAAATGTCTCACAGTCCTGCCCCTGAGCAGGGAGGGGGGGGGGGGCAGTGTCCTGCCCTACCTCTAATATTGTGGTGGCAGGGGCTGGACCGGGGAGGGGGATGGGTGAGGATCTGGCTCCACACCTTACCCCTGAAGCGGGGGAGCAGGCACTGAAGTCAGACCAGACTCCCAAGTGTCAGCGCTCGAGGGCGGGCAGCAGGGGTCGGGCGCCGCATAGGCGGCCACTGTCTAAGAGTGGTGACAGGTCCAGATCACCGACCGGGAGGGTTGGGTCGAAACATGCCGATGGGTTTTGTGAGACCCAGCCTGGTAGTGATCGGCGGTCAGGGCTGCAGGGTCAGGGTCCCGTTTCATGCGGCACTGCCCGTTCTGAGTCTGCCACTGTCGATGCCATAACTGTTCCTACGGGTGTCATTCCCCAAGGGAATGAGGTCTCTACGACACAGACGAACAGGAAGTGTAAACGGTAGTCTGCATCAGGATGATGGTTCAACTCCTTTTTTCTTCCAAATGACGCTCTCCCTAGTCTCCATTAATGCCCGGAGCTTGAGGAATAGGGAAAAGATGCACAGTGTGTTTCACGACACCACCTGGGACGTGCTGTGCATCCAGGAAACGTGGTGGGAGGTGGAGCATCTTCGCAGGGTAGAGGATATGGACATTGGTGTTTTGTACTGTGCTTTGGGCTCTGTACACTCCTGCTGTGTGGCTGTCCTAGTTAAGCAGGGTGTTTTCGGCATGTATTCTTTAGTGCATGCGGACCCACATGGCCGCTTTATAGTGATTGATTTTCTGCGTGTCTCCACTAAATTCCACCTTATAAATGTTTACGCGCCTAGTGAGGAGATGGAGAGGAAAACCTTCTTTGTTTCTGTTTTCCCTTATGTCACTGATTCCTCGATTTTGATTGGTGACTTTAATATAGCGTTGTCAAAAATCGATCTCGGTCCGAACAACACATTCAGGAATGACGTTAGTCCAGGTTTTTTGATTGATGCTGCAGTGGCTGCTGATCTGTCCGAAGTCTGGAGGTCTCAACCCCCTAAAAAGGGACTATTCCCGGCGTCAGGTGGTGCGGGGGGTCCTCCTCCAGTCTCGGCTAGATCTGTGTTTTGTTTCAAGTGCTTTATGGAAGTATATCGGTGGCAGCTCCTATGCATGTGTGGGCTGGAGCGATCACTCCCTTTTTTCCGTCAAACTTGACTTCCTGGGTGGTAAGAGGAATGGGGGGGTCTGGGTTTTTAATAATATGCTGCTTGCCAACCCCACTTTTGTAAATAAGATGGAGCACCTTTTTGATTGTTTTGATGATGAAATGGGAATTTGTGACTCTTTGGTTGATTGGTGGGAGCAGGCAAAGGCTAAAATTAAAAAGCTGTGCCTACGTTATAGTAAGCAGAGGAGGTGGGAGGAGTCCATCAGGGAGCATACTGTCCAGAGCCACTTCCAGGGACTTGCCGCCACCTCTGGCTTAGGCCCGGTAGATCCTGAGTATCTGGTGCTGCAGGAGGAGCTCAGGACTATACAGGTTAGTCGTGCTAGAGGGGCGGCACTGAGATCCAGGGCCCAGTATGCGGTGGAGGGGGAGCACTCCACAGCTTTCTTTTTTGGTTTAGAGAAGTCCAGGCAGAGCAAGCTATACTTGGATGGCCTGTTGGATGAGTCAGGCAGATTTCATAGTGACTTGGACGAGATTTTGGACATTGTAGGTAGCTTTTATTCAGATTTGTTTGATGGGGAAGGGATGAACGAGGTAAACTGTAGTCAGGCATTAGGTGCGCTTGATGCGTCTCTGAGCCCTAGTGACGCTGACAGCTGTGACGTGCCTATTTCCTTGGCGGAGGTTTTTGCAGCAATTAGGGGTCTCAATGCCTGTAGGAGTCCAGGAGAGGATGGTTTGAGCGCAGAGTTTTATAGTGCTTTCGCTCACAGGTTAGCCCCGATTCTCCATACTCTGTATGGCGATATAGAGAGAGAGGGTCGGGTTTCGGACTCCTTTTCTCTGAGTATTGTGACTCTGATTTTTAAGAAGGGTGATAAGTGGTGCCTGGCCAATTACAGACTGTTAGATATTGTAGCATTTTTAATTCTTCATTTTATTTTATTAACCATTGTTACACACTATGAACATCCCAATTATTTATATTAACCTTGTCGAAATGTTTTGTGTCCTTAGTAGAGCAGAAAGTGTTGATCTCGGTATGGTCTGACCTTGGGCTGGTGCACATTGATTGGTCCAAAATTCCTTGTTTTATTTTGTACACGCACATTTCGGTCTTGAAAACAAAATTTGCTTTGAAATAACACACACACACACTCTTTACTTTCTTCATCAGTCACGGCCACCGTAAATTTGGTTCAACTTGTTTGTGAGATTTTGTTATGGGGAAAAATAGAACCTTCAACTATATAACATTTTCAGTCCCGAACACACACCCAAATCTGACCTTGTTTACGCCATCTGCTCTGGAAAAGTACTCAGAGATATGTTTTGTCTACAAATAAAAGAGAGGAGGTCCTTAAACTATAAGAAACCGTTGTGCACCCGGAAGAAGCACATTTGATGCTCTGAATCCCACGATGTTTAAGTGATGATAGAGGCTGTTATCTGTCCAGAGATCTCTGATTGATTAAAAATCATTTTTGCAAAGGTGTATTTTTCTTACATTAAATCTATCTTCATTTTTGGAACACGCAAAGAGGACAAAATTCCTTAATTCCTTCAAAATGGTGACTCCCGACGTAGCGACGTTTTACAGCGGGGCGTTCAAGGACGGGCAGAATTCCCCGGCCACATATTAATCACGGTGAGTGGACACTTTATCCACGTTTTAGGAGTTCTGTCTGTCTGAGAACGCTGCGGCTGATAAATTCGTCTTGCAAAATTATTGAGGATGGAGTTTGTGTAAGAAAAATAGTGATAAATTTTGAAATCGTTTGGTTGGACGCGAAGTCCCAGATTTCGGATTTTGCCACGGTATTTGAAGTATACACATATATGTGGTGACGTAGCATTGTTGACAAAATGCTGTCACGTTGTACGCAATCGTTTTGTAGTCAGTTTTGTGAAACATTTCTATGTTTTTACAAGACGAGGGATACATGGAAGATTGACATAATTTCCTTGTATAATAAAAGCTGCACGTGGAGTTGTACGCAATTGCTTTGTAGTCAGTTTTGAGGGACATTTTCTGTTCTTACAAGACGAGAGATGCTTGGGAAATTGACATAAATTCCTTGCATAAAATAGAAGCTGAAGTGGAAAACAGCCTTGTTCACGCAGGCGAGAGGCACTTTTGGATAATTTGTTTTAAAGGTCCTTGTGCAAGGAACGCAGTTTGTTAGACTCAAACGGGAGGTTCTCGGATGAAATTACGGAGGAACTACGAAATATACAGCGGAATTGTACTGCCCTGATTGACGTTGTTAAGATCCGAGAACATATATTCAGCTTTGGTAGTCAGGTTGGCAATAAGCGGAGTTGATACGCCGTTTTGTGATCAATCGCGAGGTCCTTGGATGATTGAATATGGATATTCATGGACAGATCTGTTCAGCTGACAGATAACAGAAAGATGAATGCGCAGATGAGCATATATTACCAGACATTGGTACGTAACGTTACGAGGGGTTTCTGCACAATTGAATCGCGTAATTGTGAACAGACAGGCTATATTAGTCGAGAGACTGCTTCGTAATTGACTTAAAGCGGTATTTATTATTTTGAGAGAAGATCATGATACTTGTTGTGTATTATTTGTATGTGGTAGAATAGTCGACGTCATTGTTATTGTTTTTACGGGGGCGCAAAGAGATATTTTGTTGATATTCGTTTGTTTGTATGCCGTCCCGTCGGTGGAGAAAATCTGACGTCACGGTAAAATCTTAAAGTGACCGCGATGAAATAAGGTGTTGACTAATTCTGTTATAAGTGAGACGTCACTGCATTTATAAATATTAATACGACTTAACGTCAATATAATATAATATAATATAATAAGCTATAAAATACGGGCAGCAATAATTAATAGAAAGTATGGACACTATTTGAGAACTACAAAAATGGTTTGAGCCGAATGCCGCGTCATGAGGCGACATGGAGTTGTGAGCGCATGCGCATTTGCGATCGGGGAAATGGCCAGTAGACATATCCGGGTTTTGAAAAACTAATAAAATGGATGTACGATTGCGGTGTAATAAATCTTATGGTGCCGTTATAAGCTACGGTAAGTTAATTCTATTGATGGAGGATGTTGAGGTTTGCGCCGCCGGGCGTTAGACGTAAAATACGAGATATAAGAACGCGACACATAATCGTGTATTTTTGGATAAGATGATGAATAATGCTAGAATACTAGCTTTAGGTGTTTTTGCGAAGTTATAACCATTTATACAACTTTGAATAAAGTAATAATGTTTGGCTACGGTGCGGTTTTATTCTGAAGGACTAAAAGACGACCTGATATTACTTCCGCTAGACGGAACTAGCGCTTCCGTGTTAGATACTACCGTTAAGATAATGATATAAAATATATTTAATATTGAACGACGGGACTTAATTATATTGTGAAAAAGGTTAGTTTATTCTAATGAGATGTGTCATTTGTTCGGTGGTTTTAGGGGCGGCAGTTTAACTTTGAATGTGCGTACACGGCGACCGCCCGTTAATAATGTTATGAGTGTATGTAATTTTTATATAGAGGAATATCCCGGACGTAACTTTAAGAAAAGTGTATTAAATGATGATTAATGCTGTAATATTGACTTTCGATTGTTTCATACAAACAGCTCGTATGATTTTGAATTTACGTAATAAAGAATGAAACAGTTTAATAACGCTGAACGGGATAAATTAATTAGACGGTAAAATTACTAATAAAATTTCTAACGCTAAAACCCGCAAGCGTCTGCGTTAAATAATTGAACGACATTATATAAATTGTTGCCGTAACTGATTTTATAACCCCCTTATATAAATTTCTTAAGCACTAATGTTGAATACTTAATCTGGCTTCACGAGTGCAAATACGTCATATTTAAAATTATGTTTGATATAAAACGAACAATATTAATACACAAATAACATAGAGAGGTATAGTTTTAAGATATTGTAAAAATGTCAATGCATATATGATGCTTATTGAACATAAATAATTTTGACTTATTGTAGTTGCTATGACTCTGGCTGACCGCCAGATGTCACCCTTTTTCCAAAAATTAAAATAGTAACAGCCTTGGAACCTTTACAAATAGGCAATTACAATTTTTTCAATAAAAGACACGTTGTTAAATGCGTCATTGTTGCGTTTGTATGAGCGTTAATTAAATCTGCTTTTAAAGTTTAATGAGAAAATATATATTTAATTTTTTGGGATTGTTTTTAGATTAAATAGTTTAGTCTCTACTCTTATTTTAATAATAATAATAATTAATTAAAAACGAATAATTTGAATAGCAACTAATGTGGAATATTTTGTTATAAGATGATTGTTTTTCCCTTATGATTTTTCTCGTACGCGAGAACATTATTTAATCTTGAAATATCTTTTCAGAAGCGGCTATCACCCATTAGAAGGAGTGGAGACGACAAATTCCTCATCTCCCGTCCTGGGGATGAAGTAATGTGTTAATTATAATTTAAAAAGGAGTTTTTTCCCATGTTTATAAATAGAAAAATAATTTTAATCTCTCCTGAATATATTTAACCTTTGAATTTGACATTTGAAGTGCCATTTCAGAATTGGAGTCCATGCGAGTCCTGGAAGAATCAACAGACCGTTCCATGAGGAGCCATTTGGGAGGATAACATTTTTGACATAATTGGAGGTGCTATGAAATTAAAAAATAATTTGTGCTTTGATGTTTGACCAAAAAGCGGACTAGGTGTTTCTTGAAAACATTAATTGAAAACTACACACTTATTAATTGACTATATTTGTAAATTGTTAGAGTATATCTGTCCTATCTCATCCTAAGTATTATTTATGAAGGTATGCAAAACCTATTAAATTAAATATTGTCAACCATAACAAATATTGACATATAATTACCAATTATTTAAAATTGTAAAATTTCATTGTTTTAATTATTTTTATTTTTATTTTTTTTTAAATTTAAGAAAACAATTTTTTCCCAAGATTTTCTTTTAATCTCTTTGAAATAAAGAACGTTTTTGTTTTTAATATTTACTGACATGTTATAACCTAAATACTGTTGGGGCAGATTTTAATGTTTTCAGTCGAGTGAGGATTATTGGTCAGGGGTCATTATTTCAAAACAAAGTCAACTGGCGGGACACAGATCTCTTCAAAACAAAACCCCCACCAACAAAGAAACTGCAAATGCTACCACCAGCAGAGGGACGAGGTGCGGCCATCCCCTGATCAGCACTCCACCTGCTCGGGCTGCCACCTGATGGAGAGCAGAGGTTCCTGGCGCCACCTGGTGGAAAGTTTCCACAATGACTGCACCCTGAACTCATATACAAATGTGATAAAACAAAACTGCTCCACTACCCAATGCACATAATGACTGCACCCTGATGAACTCACATGCAAAAGTCTTAAATGAAAAACTGCTCCAATGCTTCCTTAATGCATTCCTGCGTCCAGAACTGTCCTATGAAAAACTGCTCCACTACGACGGTGACTCACCCCCACCAACAATGCTTTCTTGAGTTAGTGATACCAGACCATATGATGTGATACTGACTGTTTACACTGCTATCTATATTTTGACAGATATAAGGTGATAACATTTACAGTAAAACATTTCGTAAAAATAACGAACTGATTGACAACACTATATACACACAGATTTATTACATTTTAAAAACGTTTGATGCCTATTCTGATTTGATCTGATTCGGTTATCTCTGTCTATTTTAAAACAGTCAGCTTTTTGGACAAACATCAACAAGGGGGACTAGCAAGCTTAATGGTAACATTAAAACTAAGGGCAACTTTATGTATTAATAATATTTGATGGATTGGCTGGAAACTGAGATTCTTTGTAAAATTCATTAAGGTTAGGCTACAATATTTTTATAGTACAAAAGATAATACTGGTAAATTTCGTCTGGTTTCAGAAATTGAAAACAGCTAATGTGAATACAGATAAGATACAATTTATTTCAATCTTAATTATTATATTTTACTTTTGTTAAATTTGGTCTTCTAATATTTTCCCAAATTCTCTTTTGAAATTTAAATAGTTGCTTGGGACGCATTGTCGAATTTACTGGTTAAATGTAAAATTTCCCCCTCTTTTTAAACAGAAACGCAAGCAAAATTTATTTACTGCAAAACTTTATATATTAGTCTGAAAAACTCCCTAAGTGATTTTTTCAGATGGGGGAATTATTGGTCGGTCTGGGTATATCGTCGCGAAGGACACAAACAGTCCATGTTGAATTTAATAAATATAAAATTAAAAGTTAGTCTTAATGTGATAATTGTAGATAGACCGTGAGAATGAATTTTACAGGAGGACAATTGGGGATTTCCATACCGAGATCAACACCATCTGCTCTGCTAAGGACACAAAACATCTCGACAAGGTTAATATAAAGAATTGGAATGTTAATAATGTGTAACAATGGTTGATATATGAAATTAGGTATTAAAAATGTTATAATATCTTTCATATTCCAGTGCGGTTAGCCGTGTAAAGTGCAATGAACTCCTGTCGGATAGCTTCCCTTTGCGGAGGTCGGTAAGGCAAGGGTGTCCTTTGAGTGCACTCCTCTATAGTATAGTGGCCGAGCCTTTGGCCGCTATGCTCAAGAGGGACGGGGCTGTGCACGGAATCGTGAGTCCATCTGGTAGGGAATATAAGATCTTTCAATATGCGGATGATACCAATTTGGTTTTACGCGATGTGGGGAGCCTCAATGTGGCTCTCCACACCCTAAATGTTTATTGCCTTGCCTCAGGAGCAAAGATAAATTTTGAAAAGACGTCTGTGTCCTACTGCGGAGGCATCGTGGCCCCGCCGAATGTTTGGGGCGTCAGGGATGCAGGGGATTCTTATAGGGTTCTTGGTGTGCCCTTGGGTAGGGATGAGGTGACCTGTCGGGATTGTTTGTGGTCTGGCTTGTATAGTAGTGTGTGCACCCAAATGAATCTGTGGAAAATGCGTGGTCTTCACTTGAAAGGTAGTGTGTTGGTGGTAAATGCACTGTGTTTGTCTAAACTTGTTCATGCTCTTGCTGTGTATGACTTACCGGGGGTGTTTGCAAATAAGTTTAGCATTGCTGTTAGTAAATTTATCTGACGGCGAGAGAGGGCACCGGTGGCACATAATGTTTTGGTTGGTCAGTATGATCGGGGAGGGCTTAAACTGATCGACTTGGTAGTTAGGAAGCATGCGCTGCGTCTCAAATTGATTAAAAAGTTCCTCGACACCGGATTCGATGCGGCGTGGAAGGATTTTTCGCATCGCATGTTGAAAAGTTGGGTGAGTATGGTGTCTATAATTTGTGTATGCTTCCCCAGCGGGCTGCCCTGGATCGGGTCCCGCCTTTTGAGAGGGAAGTGTTTGAGGCGTGGGCTAGACTGCGGCCGTTTGTAGTGGCGGCCCCTTGCTCCTTGTGGCAGCTAGGGCAAATGCCTTTACGTTTTAACCCTGACATGCTCTCTGATCCTCCTGGGAGGAGGGAAAGCATGTTCAGCGGGTCTATTGAAAGAGCAGGTATCAAACGGGTTGGCCAGCTATTAGATTTTGAGGGTGGGGTCGATGTGGAGGCTATTAGGGGTAGTTTTAGTAGGGCGGGTCTTAGGTTTAGGAGGACGGAGGTGGTGAGGAAAGTGAGTGATATACGGGTTTGTATCTTGAGAAGGTGGGGCACACTCTATGAGAGGGTACCGCCAGTTCAGGATGCATATGAGGGAGGGATTGGCGGTGACTCACCCCTAATTTTCGTTTGGGTTAAGGGGGAGGGGTTGATGGGAGTGGCAGAGACACGACTCGTGCTCTATATCGTTTGCTGTTGACCCAGGTAGTTAGGCGTCCCACTGCCGAACATAGGTGATCACAAGTCTTCCCTGGGAAAGATACTGCGTCCATTTGGGCGAACGTTTATAATTGGTATACCCCCCCCCCCCCCCAGGTTAGTAATTTTGCTTTTAAATTGAGACATCGTCTCGTTTTTACATGCTGTATGTTGCAAAGTATTCAGCCCGACAGGTTTAGTCGCATGACCCCGTCCTATTATCGCCAAGTTTGAGCATTTTAAACAGAAAGAATTTGTTAAAAGTAAAGGACGGGAGCTTAAAGGGACCTCATTTGGAATGAACGACCAATTCCCGAGAGAGATTAATGAGCGGCGAAAGGTACTGTTTCCTATAATGAAACAAAATAGGCAGGAGGGTAAACGGACTGCGATGGTCGTCGATAAACTATACATCGATGGCCAACTATTCCGGAACCCCAACTCCACTCCCTGGCTGTTCTAAATGGCATTGGTGGAACTAAACTTTGTTTGATCATTAGATGTATACATATACTGTATATGTGGTTATAAAACCTTAAATATGAATACTCATTATGTTTAGGCGATATTATAAATATATTATTAAATACATAACTATATCTAAAGTATATTTAAATAAAAATCTCGCTTAGGTTACCAGTTATTGGTGTATTTTTATGTTTAATCCCCCGTTAACTTCCTTTACTTTTACCTCCTTACCTGTTTTTTCACTGTTATATTTACTTACTCGTTACCTCATATTTTACACAAATTACATAAACCACCTAACCACTTTGATTCTATCCTATAACATACTAATACTGACAAATGGCCTATGCAGATATACAGTATACACAGGACTGAGTCTATATTGCTTGTATGCATAAATTAGTTCTGGTTTCCTGGAATGTTTGTGGCGCTCGCTCAGAAGCAAAAAGAATAAAAACTTTAGACCATCTCTTAAAATTAAAAGCAGATATTTGCCTCCTACAAGAAACCCACCTACAAAAATCTGAAGAAAAATTACTTATTGATAAGAATTTTAGCCAAGCGTACTCTGCCCCTTATAATAGTAGACAAAGAGGAGTCTGTATACTCATACATAAGAATTTACTCTTTACTTTAAATAATACAATAACAGACCCAGAGGGCCGATACATTATTATTCAGGTGACTATATTTAATAATATATACACTTGGTAGTTTATATGCCCCTAATAATGATGATCCGGCCTTTTTCCATGAATTTTTCTCTCAGCTGTTTGATTTAGCAGCGAACTCTACTATTATTATTGGAGGAGACTTTAACACAGTCTTAAATCCATTAATTGACCGTTCTAATAATACAACATGTAGACGATTACAATCTACTAAAGTAATAGGGGAATATATGGATGACTTTGGCCTCGTCGACAGCTGGAGACTTAAAAACCCAAATAAGAAGGAATTTACCTTCTTTTCCGCTGTGCACCGGTCTTTTTCTTCTTCTTTGATTATTTTCTTACAAATAACTCTATTGCTGATAAAACTGTTACAAAAATACATCCCATTATTATTAGCGACCATGCACCAGTCTCCCTTTCCCTACAAGTTGATTATACCTTTAAACCACCACCGACATGGCGGTTTAACATCTCACTGCTAAACGACGCAGAGTTTGACAAAATTATAAGAAAAGAATGGGCAGACTTTTTGGAAATAAATGACTCTCCAGACCTATCGCCATCTCTTCTCTGGGAAAGCAGTAATTAGAGGTAAAATTATATCATATTCATCTTATAAAAAGAAACAGGATCAAAAATCAGAAAAAGACTTGGAAGATAAAATTAAACAACTGACGGATGAGTACGCAATAAACCCAAATATGGACTGACTTACAAAATACAAAAATACAGTTAGACGATATGCTAACTAAAAAGACAGAATTTATAATACAACAATTGAGATATAACAACTTTGAATATAATAACAAATCAGGTAAATTTCTTGCAAACCAACTTCAACGCAATCGGGAAAAGTCTCTTATAACGGCGATTAAAGGGACAACTGGTGAATGCACACAATCACCAGAAGAAATTAATCACATTTTTTATAACTATTATCGTAACCTATACTTAGAAACTAACAAGCCTAACCCTGAGCATATTGAGGCATTCCTCAGTAGCTTAAACATACCTCAGTTAACTACTGAATATAAAGACATGTTAGATGCGCCACTTACTATAAACGAGTTGTACAGTGCTCTAGATAGTATGCCTAATGGCAAAGCACCTGGCCCGGATGGTTATCCGGCTATATTTTTTAAGCACTTCTGGTTAATGCTTGCTCCACTATTCTTAAGAGTAGTAACAGAAATTAAAACTAAGGGTTACATACGCCCACACATGAATACAGCAGCAATTAAACTTTTATTAAAGCCAGAAAAAGGCCCCACCCTTCCATCAAGTTACCGTCCGATTTCACTAATTAATACTGATATTAAAATTATCACTAAGGCTTTCACATCTAGACTAGAAACAGTAATCTCGACAATTATTCATAGCAACCAAACAGGCTTTATTAAAGATCGGCACTCTACTAATAATATTAGGAGACTCTTTAACCTTATTAGCATGTCACAGCGGCATGATAAAAAGGCAGTTATTATATCATTGGATGCAGAAAAAGCTTTCGACAAAGTTAACTGGTCCTTCCTCTTTGCTGTTTTAAATAAATTTGGCTTTGGGAAATCATTTATCCACTGGGTATCAGTATTATATGATTCTCCAAAAGCTACAGTTACTACTAATGGGATTATATCTCAGAGCTTTACTTTACAGAGAGGCACAAGACAGGGATGCCCACTATCCCCTTTATTATTTGCAATATTTGTTGAGCCACTTGCATTAGCCATACGCCAGGAAAGAAGGATTCAAGAAATTCACTCTGGGGTAACAGAACATAAAATTAATCTATATGCCGATGACATCTTACTTTATTTAGAAAAGCCGGCTACTTCGCTAGGGGAAGTATTTAATTTAATAACTAAATTCTCACAGTTATCAGATTATTCTATTAACTGGACAAAATCAACACTTCTACCTATTACAGAAAATTCATGGAACCCTGCAAGCCAGGACCCACACTACTCATTTCCTATAGGTAATTTAAAATACTTAGGCATAAAAATCTCACCTAAATTAACTGATTTAATTCATTTAAACTTTTCTCCACTTCTGGATAACATTTATAGTGACTTGGAGCGCTGGAATAATCTTCCTATTTCTCTAATAGGACGAATAGCCACCATTAAAATGAAAGTTTTACCTAAAATAAACTATTTTTTCTCAATGATTCCATTTAAACCTACGGCTAAATGGTTCCAGTTGTTGGACTCAGCCGTAACAAAATTTTACTGGAATAAAAAAAAAAGCAAAGATTAGTCTATCTACTCTTCAGAAAAGCAAATCCAAAGGTGGTCTAGAGGCACCAAATTTTATGTACTACTATATAGCTAACCAGCTACAATATATCGTTCTATGGGCACAACCCAACAGAGACACTAACTGTTGGTTGGAACTAGAACAGAAGGATTGTAATAACCTCAGACTTCAAGATTTACTCTTTATTACAACATCGATTAAGCGCCATAATTGTTTTAAAAACCCAATGATTTCCGCCACCGTGACTGCCTGGTGGAAGGCACTAGAATTGACAAAAGCCCAAGTGGAGCCCTGTGGACTTTCTCCCCTATGGAATAACCCCGACTTTCAACTTAACAACCAACCGTTTCATTTAGCTGTGTGGGAGCAGAAAGGAATTACACATCTCCACCATCTCTTCTCAGATAATATGTTTATATCATATACATCCTTGCTCCAAAAATACAATATAAAAAAACGGAAATTTTTTACATTATCTACAAGTTAAAAATATGATAAAGAAAAAAATTCCAACACTTCGGGGTACGCTCCAACCGCCTGTTTTAGCTAAAGATATTAACAAGCTTTCTCCGACAACTACAAAAAAACTTTCAAAAATATATAAGTTACTTTCATATACTGATAAAATATCTTTACCCATCTCGAAATGGGAGACAGACTTGTCTATAGCACCGGAACCTGACTTTTGGATTCAAGTTTGTGAAAACGCATTTAAAATGACAAAACACACAAATTTACAACTTATCCAATATAAAATTATTCACAGAACATACATTACTCAATATATGATGAAGAAAATGGGACTCTCAGACTCCGACATTTGTCTCCAATGCTTACAAAACACTACAGACACTTATGTTCATGCTTTATGGTTATGTACTCCGGTTATGTATTTCTGGACTAAAGTCTTAGAAAAACTTTCCGCTATTTTGGACTGTAGGATACCTTTATCTCCAAACTTGTGTTTGCTAGGTGACCTAACAACAACTGACTTACCACATAAACAATTTCAATCTACACTTGTAGCCCTTACTATCGCTAAAAAAACAATTCTTGTTAACTGGAAAAATAAACAAACTCTGAATATCGACCAATGGTCTAACCTCCTCATAAATCACATTTTAATGGAAAAAATATCTGCCTCAAATAAAAACCAAATATCAAAATTTATAGAAACATGGTCTACGTATATAGAATTTTTTAACCTAATTCCGGTTACTTAATTCTGTCTATTAGCGAGAGCCACTACATCGTGATAACTTACATTGATGTTACTGCATTTGGCAATTTATTATGGGACTGCTTTGCGAAGCAAGCAGGCACATATTGTTATTCTACCTAGGACAGTGGTTTATTTTTCTTGTTATGGGACTGCTTTGCGAAGCAAGCAGGCACATATTGTTATTCTACCTAGGACAGTGGTTTATTTTTCTTGTTATGGGACTGCTTTGCGAAGCAAGCAGGCACATATTGTTATTCTACCTAGGACAGTGGTTTATTTTTCTTGTTGTTATTATGGGACTGCTTTGCGAAGCAAGCAGGCACATATTGTTATTCTACCTAGGACAGTGGTTTATTTTTCTTGTTATGGGACTGCTTTGCGAAGCAAGCAGGCACATATTGTTATTCTACCTAGGACAGTGGTTTATTTTTCTTGTTGTTATTATGGGACTGCTTTGCGAAGCAAGCAGGCACATATTGTTATTCTACCTAGAACAGTGGTTTATTATGGGACTGCTTTGCGAAGCAAGCAGGCACATATTGTTATTCTACCTAGGACAGTGGTTTATTTTTCTTGTTATGGGACTGCTTTGCGAAGCAAGCAGGCACATATTGTTATTCTACCTAGGACAGTGGTTTATTTTTCTTGTTGTTATTATTATATATTATTCCACGATTTTTCCGCTAAAATGCGGCCCGTACCGTACATCGCACCGGCACAAATGAGGTATCAAACGATGCGGCTCGATCTGACTCGCTGCGCTATTATTTTTCTAAGAATTCCCAGTTACCTTGGCGACGCTATTCCCAAAAAACTCCCAAATTAACTCCCCATTGGGAATGAATGGGAAAAAAATCACACTTCAAGCACCTTTTTCCAAGACACGCTGCGCGCGCATACGTTATCCGACCGATACGAATTTTAGCTCATTTTGTAGGAATTTGTCCCATCTTTAGCTCAGTGTCGAAATCTTTTTTAAGGAATGAAAGCCCCCCCCCCCTGTTCGGGTTCAAAGACAGTGGCTGAATTAGCTTTCTCACACACTCTGTTGGCTAATTAGCCATCCAGTGCCGGGAACCAAATAATGTATTAGAAAAAATTTCACTTCAACTCGTCACCACTGCCACAATCTTTTGTCACTAGACGTCAAATTCTCACATTTTGTAGTCACGAGTGTCTTCTTTCAGACAAACTAACTTTTATTTGGTTAAGGTGTCATTTAGTACCTTTATTTTCCCTTTAAGCGAGTAGAAGTTGGACTCTCTCGCCTATCTCTCCCATGTTAATTTGGGCGACTTCTTCCTCTTCATTTCGAATAAATCATAAGTTTTCAACCTGCTCTCATTTGGTCATTTTTTATCCGATTAAGAAAATGAGAACATGCTCGTGTTCCCCAAACCCTTGCCGTTCTAACGAGCCCTTTCTTGAATCTGTATCTTCAACCGTTAAGTCGTGAGAGGCTTTTGTACAAGGGGTGCTTCTCTCATGCGATCTCAATGCAATGTGGGTGCGTGACGTCACTTCAACTCGTCACCATGGCAACGATCTTTTGTCACTAGACGTCAAATTCTCACATTTTGTAGTCACGAGTGTCTTCTTTCAGACAAACTAACTTTTATTTGGCTAAGGTGTCATTTAGTACCTTTATTTTCACCTTAAGCAAGAGAAGTCGGACTAATTCGCCTGTCTTGTACATGTTAATTTCAGGCGCCTTCCTCTCTCCATTTCTGATAAATCATAAGTTTTCAACCTGCTCTCATTTGGTCATTTTTTATCCGATTAAGAAAATGAGAACATGCTCGTGTTCCCCAAACCCTTGCCGTTCTAACGAGCCATTTCTTGAATCTGTATCTTCAACCGTTAAGTCGTGAGAGGCTTTTGTACAAGGGGTGCTTCTCTCATGCGATCTCAATGCAATGTGGGGTGCGTGACGGCTCCAAGTCAAAAATGTATGTGCTCTTAAAGTGACAGTGACATATTTTTAGATTATGGTTAACTTCCACATTTCTTGACCGATTCCAGTCATTTAAATTTTAAACTGTTCAGCTCATTTACATTTTTTTAAATACATGTTCAGGGACAGTGAGATACTTTTAGTTGATGTTGATTATGGTTAACTTCCACATTTCTTGAGCGATTCCAGTGGTTTAAATTTTAAACTGTTCAGCTCATTACCAAAGAGTCAGCAGTCCCATTCAAAATTTCCGCGGGAATTTTTCTAGTTGTTATTATTATATATTATTCCACGATTTTTCCGCTAAAATGCGGCCCGTACCGTACATCGCACCGGCACAAATGAGGTATCAAACGATGCGGCTCGATCTGACTCGCTGCGCTATTATTTTTCTAAGAATTCCCAGTTACCTTGGCGACGCTATTCCCAAAAAACTCCCAAATTAACTCCCCATTGGGAATGAATGGGAAAAAAATCACACTTCAAGCACCTTTTTCCAAGACACGCTGCGCGCGCATACGTTATCCGACCGATACGAATTTTAGCTCATTTTGTAGGAATTTGTCCCATCTTTAGCTCAGTGTCGAAATCTTTTTTAAGGAATGAAAGCCCCCCCCCCCTGTTCGGGTTCAAAGACAGTAGCTGAATTAGCTTTCTCACACACTCTGTTGGCTAATTAGCCATCCAGTGCCGGGAACCAAATAATGTATTAGAAAAAATTTCACTTCAACTCGTCACCACTGCCACAATCTTTTGTCACTAGACGTCAAATTCTCACATTTTGTAGTCACGAGTGTCTTCTTTCAGACAAACTAACTTTTATTTGGCTAAGGTGTCATTTAGTACCTTTATTTTCCCTTTAAGCGAAGAGAAATTGGACTCTCTCGCCAATCTCTTCCATGTTAATTTGGGTGTTTTTTTCCTCTTCATTTCGGATAAATCATACATTTTCAACCTGCTCTCATTTGGTCATTTTTCATCCGATTAAAAAAATTACAACATGCTCGTGTTCCCCAAACCCTTGCCGTTCTAACAAGCCATTTCTTGAATCTGTATCTTGAAGAGTTAAGTCGTGAGAGGCTTTTGTTCCAGGGGTGCGTCTGTCATACAATCTCAATGGAATGCAACCAATCTTGATGATAGTTGGATCTAGTCTTCTCTCTTTTCCCTGATTGGTTCGTTTTCTGCTTGTCTGTGCTGTGGCCAATGAGAGACGCTTTAATGACACCAATTAGAAGTTTCTCGAGAACCTACTCCTCCCATTTCATCTCGTCTGAGGTAAGTTGCAAGGCAATTGTTTGTAGTCTGGTGAATAATGCTAAATAAGTGTGATTTTGCAAGTTTTCCCCATCCTAAACTACATCACGTTAATACTGGCGATGTATTGAAACGTATTTGATGTGTTTGAACGTTATGTTGCTGTTTTAACAAGATTGGAAAAGTTAAGTGCTAGAGATGGTAGCCTACATGCTAGCTGCACCTGCTAGCGCTAGCAAAGAGCTAGCAGATGTTACATTAAAGTTTTAATGTGCAGTAAAAAAAAACTAAGAAAAGTTTGAGTAGGCTCTAAATCTCAATTGTGTACATCTCTCGTTGCTACAATATACAGTAAGGCTTTTGTCTCGTCTGTCGTCGACGTGGGGGGGGGGGGGGTTGAGTGGCGTGTCGACGGTGTAGCGAAGCGGCGCCAATGAGGGATTTCGGAGAACATGCTCGTGTTCCCCAAACCCTTGCCGTTCTAACGAGCCCTTTCTTGAATCTGTATCTTCAACCGTTAAGTCGTGAGAGGCTTTTGTACAAGGGGTGCTTCTCTCATGCGATCTCAATGCAATGTGGGTGCGTGACGTCACTTCAACTCGTCACCATGGCAACGATCTTTTGTCACTAGACGTCAAATTCTCACATTTTGTAGTCACGAGTGTCTTCTTTCAGACAAACTAACTTTTATTTGGCTAAGGTGTCATTTAGTACCTTTATTTTCACCTTAAGCAAGAGAAGTCGGACTAATTCGCCTGTCTTGTACATGTTAATTTCAGGCGCCTTCCTCTCTCCATTTCTGATAAATCATAAGTTTTCAACCTGCTCTCATTTGGTCATTTTTTATCCGATTAAGAAAATGAGAACATGCTCGTGTTCCCCAAACCCTTGCCGTTCTAACGAGCCATTTCTTGAATCTGTATCTTCAACCGTTAAGTCGTGAGAGGCTTTTGTACAAGGGGTGCTTCTCTCATGCGATCTCAATGCAATGTGGGGCGCGTGACGGCTCCAAGTCAAAAATGTATGTGCTCTTAAAGTGACAGTGACATATTTTTAGATTATGGTTAACTTCCACATTTCTTGACCGATTCCAGTCATTTAAATTTTAAACTGTTCAGCTCATTTACATTTTTTTAAATACATGTTCAGGGACAGTGAGATACTTTTAGTTGATGTTGATTATGGTTAACTTCCACATTTCTTGAGCGATTCCAGTGGTTTAAATTTTAAACTGTTCAGCTCATTACCAAAGAGTCAGCAGTCCCATTCAAAATTTCCGCGGGAATTTTTCTAGTTATGGGACTGCTTTGCGAAGCAAGCAGGCACATATTGTTATTCTACCTAGGACAGTGGTTTATTTTTCTTGTTGTTATTATTATATATTATTCCACGATTTTTCCGCTAAAATGCGGCCCGTACCGTACATCGCACCGGCACAAATGAGGTATCAAACGATGCGGCTCGATCTGACTCGCTGCGCTATTATTTTTCTAAGAATTCCCAGTTACCTTGGCGACGCTATTCCCAAAAAACTCCCAAATTAACTCCCCATTGGGAATGAATGGGAAAAAAATCACACTTCAAGCACCTTTTTCCAAGACACGCTGCGCGCGCATACGTTATCCGACCGATACGAATTTTAGCTCATTTTGTAGGAATTTGTCCCATCTTTAGCTCAGTGTCGAAATCTTTTTTAAGGAATGAAAGCCCCCCCCCCCTGTTCGGGTTCAAAGACAGTAGCTGAATTAGCTTTCTCACACACTCTGTTGGCTAATTAGCCATCCAGTGCCGGGAACCAAATAATGTATTAGAAAAAATTTCACTTCAACTCGTCACCACTGCCACAATCTTTTGTCACTAGACGTCAAATTCTCACATTTTGTAGTCACGAGTGTCTTCTTTCAGACAAACTAACTTTTATTTGGCTAAGGTGTCATTTAGTGCCTTTATTTTCCCTTTAAGCGAAGAGAAATTGGACTCTCTCGCCAATCTCTTCCATGTTAATTTGGGTGTTTTTTTCCTCTTCATTTCGGATAAATCATACATTTTCAACCTGCTCTCATTTGGTCATTTTTCATCCGATTAAAAAAATTACAACATGCTCGTGTTCCCCAAACCCTTGCCGTTCTAACAAGCCATTTCTTGAATCTGTATCTTGAAGAGTTAAGTCGTGAGAGGCTTTTGTTCCAGGGGTGCGTCTGTCATACAATCTCAATGGAATGCAACCAATCTTGATGATAGTTGGATCTAGTCTTCTCTCTTTTCCCTGATTGGTTCGTTTTCTGCTTGTCTGTGCTGTGGCCAATGAGAGACGCTTTAATGACACCAATTAGAAGTTTCTCGAGAACCTACTCCTCCCATTTCATCTCGTCTGAGGTAAGTTGCAAGGCAATTGTTTGTAGTCTGGTGAATAATGCTAAATAAGTGTGATTTTGCAAGTTTTCCCCATCCTAAACTACATCACGTTAATACTGGCGATGTATTGAAACGTATTTGATGTGTTTGAACGTTATGTTGCTGTTTTAACAAGATTGGAAAAGTTAAGTGCTAGAGATGGTAGCCTACATGCTAGCTGCACCTGCTAGCGCTAGCAAAGAGCTAGCAGATGTTACATTAAAGTTTTAATGTGCAGTAAAAAAAAACTAAGAAAAGTTTGAGTAGGCTCTAAATCTCAATTGTGTACATCTCTCGTTGCTACAATATACAGTAAGGCTTTTGTCTCGTCTGTCGTCGACGTGGGGGGGGGGGGGGGGTTGAGTGGCGTGTCGACGGTGTAGCGAAGCGGCGCCAATGAGGGATTTCGGAGAACATGCTCGTGTTCCCCAAACCCTTGCCGTTCTAACGAGCCCTTTCTTGAATCTGTATCTTCAACCGTTAAGTCGTGAGAGGCTTTTGTACAAGGGGTGCTTCTCTCATGCGATCTCAATGCAATGTGGGTGCGTGACGTCACTTCAACTCGTCACCATGGCAACGATCTTTTGTCACTAGACGTCAAATTCTCACATTTTGTAGTCACGAGTGTCTTCTTTCAGACAAACTAACTTTTATTTGGCTAAGGTGTCATTTAGTACCTTTATTTTCACCTTAAGCAAGAGAAGTCGGACTAATTCGCCTGTCTTGTACATGTTAATTTCAGGCGCCTTCCTCTCTCCATTTCTGATAAATCATAAGTTTTCAACCTGCTCTCATTTGGTCATTTTTTATCCGATTAAGAAAATGAGAACATGCTCGTGTTCCCCAAACCCTTGCCGTTCTAACGAGCCATTTCTTGAATCTGTATCTTCAACCGTTAAGTCGTGAGAGGCTTTTGTACAAGGGGTGCTTCTCTCATGCGATCTCAATGCAATGTGGGGCGCGTGACGGCTCCAAGTCAAAAATGTATGTGCTCTTAAAGTGACAGTGACATATTTTTAGATTATGGTTAACTTCCACATTTCTTGACCGATTCCAGTCATTTAAATTTTAAACTGTTCAGCTCATTTACATTTTTTTAAATACATGTTCAGGGACAGTGAGATACTTTTAGTTGATGTTGATTATGGTTAACTTCCACATTTCTTGAGCGATTCCAGTGGTTTAAATTTTAAACTGTTCAGCTCATTACCAAAGAGTCAGCAGTCCCATTCAAAATTTCCGCGGGAATTTTTCTAGTTATTATATATTATTCCACGATTTTTCCGCTAAAATGCGGCCCGTACCGTACATCGCACCGGCACAAATGAGGTATCAAACGATGCGGCTCGATCTGACTCGCTGCGCTATTATTTTTCTAAGAATTCCCAGTTACCTTGGCGACGCTATTCCCAAAAAACTCCCAAATTAACTCCCCTTTGGGAATGAATGGGAAAAAATCACACTTCAAGCACCTTTTTCCAAGACACGCTGCGCGCGCATACGTTATCCGACCGATACGAATTTTAGCTCATTTTGTAGGAATTTGTCCCATCTTTAGCTCAGTGTCGAAATCTTTTTTAAGGAATGAAAGCCCCCCCCCCCTGTTCGGGTTCAAAGACAGTAGCTGAATTAGCTTTCTCACACACTCTGTTGGCTAATTAGCCATCCAGTGCCGGGAACCAAATAATGTATTAGAAAAAATTTCACTTCAACTCGTCACCACTGCCACAATCTTTTGTCACTAGACGTCAAATTCTCACATTTTGTAGTCACGAGTGTCTTCTTTCAGACAAACTAACTTTTATTTGGCTAAGGTGTCATTTAGTACCTTTATTTTCCCTTTAAGCGAAGAGAAATTGGACTCTCTCGCCAATCTCTTCCATGTTAATTTGGGTGTTTTTTTCCTCTTCATTTCGGATAAATCATACATTTTCAACCTGCTCTCATTTGGTCATTTTTCATCCGATTAAAAAAATTACAACATGCTCGTGTTCCCCAAACCCTTGCCGTTCTAACAAGCCATTTCTTGAATCTGTATCTTGAAGAGTTAAGTCGTGAGAGGCTTTTGTTCCAGGGGTGCGTCTGTCATACAATCTCAATGGAATGCAACCAATCTTGATGATAGTTGGATCTAGTCTTCTCTCTTTTCCCTGATTGGTTCGTTTTCTGCTTGTCTGTGCTGTGGCCAATGAGAGACGCTTTAATGACACCAATTAGAAGTTTCTCGAGAACCTACTCCTCCCATTTCATCTCGTCTGAGGTAAGTTGCAAGGCAATTGTTTGTAGTCTGGTGAATAATGCTAAATAAGTGTGATTTTGCAAGTTTTCCCCATCCTAAACTACATCACGTTAATACTGGCGATGTATTGAAACGTATTTGATGTGTTTGAACGTTATGTTGCTGTTTTAACAAGATTGGAAAAGTTAAGTGCTAGAGATGGTAGCCTACATGCTAGCTGCACCTGCTAGCGCTAGCAAAGAGCTAGCAGATGTTACATTAAAGTTTTAATGTGCAGTAAAAAAAAACTAAGAAAAGTTTGAGTAGGCTCTAAATCTCAATTGTGTACATCTCTCGTTGCTACAATATACAGTAAGGCTTTTGTCTCGTCTGTCGTCGACGTGGGGGGGGGGGGGGGTTGAGTGGCGTGTCGACGGTGTAGCGAAGCGGCGCCAATGAGGGATTTCGGAGAACATGCTCGTGTTCCCCAAACCCTTGCCGTTCTAACGAGCCCTTTCTTGAATCTGTATCTTCAACCGTTAAGTCGTGAGAGGCTTTTGTACAAGGGGTGCTTCTCTCATGCGATCTCAATGCAATGTGGGTGCGTGACGTCACTTCAACTCGTCACCATGGCAACGATCTTTTGTCACTAGACGTCAAATTCTCACATTTTGTAGTCACGAGTGTCTTCTTTCAGACAAACTAACTTTTATTTGGCTAAGGTGTCATTTAGTACCTTTATTTTCACCTTAAGCAAGAGAAGTCGGACTAATTCGCCTGTCTTGTACATGTTAATTTCAGGCGCCTTCCTCTCTCCATTTCTGATAAATCATAAGTTTTCAACCTGCTCTCATTTGGTCATTTTTTATCCGATTAAGAAAATGAGAACATGCTCGTGTTCCCCAAACCCTTGCCGTTCTAACGAGCCATTTCTTGAATCTGTATCTTCAACCGTTAAGTCGTGAGAGGCTTTTGTACAAGGGGTGCTTCTCTCATGCGATCTCAATGCAATGTGGGGCGCGTGACGGCTCCAAGTCAAAAATGTATGTGCTCTTAAAGTGACAGTGACATATTTTTAGATTATGGTTAACTTCCACATTTCTTGACCGATTCCAGTCATTTAAATTTTAAACTGTTCAGCTCATTTACATTTTTTTAAATACATGTTCAGGGACAGTGAGATACTTTTAGTTGATGTTGATTATGGTTAACTTCCACATTTCTTGAGCGATTCCAGTGGTTTAAATTTTAAACTGTTCAGCTCATTACCAAAGAGTCAGCAGTCCCATTCAAAATTTCCGCGGGAATTTTTCTAGTTGTTATTATGGGACTGCTTTGCGAAGCAAGCAGGCACATATTGTTATTCTACCTAGGACAGTGGTTTATTTTTCTTGTTATGGGACTGCTTTGCGAAGCAAGCAGGCACATATTGTTATTCTACCTAGAACAGTGGTTTATTTTTCTTGTTGTTATTATTATATATTATTCCACGATTTTTCCGCTAAAATGCGACCCGTACCGTACATCGCACCGGCACAAATGAGGTATCAAACGATGCGGCTCGATCTGACTCGCTGCGCTATTATTTTTCTAAGAATTCCCAGTTACCTTGGCGACGCTATTCCCAAAAAACTCCCAAATTAACTCCCCATTGGGAATGAATGGGAAAAAATCACACTTCAAGCACCTTTTTCCAAGACACGCTGCGCGCGCATACGTTATCCGACCGATACGAATTTTAGCTCATTTTGTAGGAATTTGTCCCATCTTTAGCTCAGTGTCGAAATCTTTTTTAAGGAATGAAAGCCCCCCCCCCTGTTCGGGTTCAAAGACAGTGGCTGAATTAGCTTTCTCACACACTCTGTTGGCTAATTAGCCATCCAGTGCCGGGAACCAAATAATGTATTAGAAAAAATTTCACTTCAACTCGTCACCACTGCCACAATCTTTTGTCACTAGACGTCAAATTCTCACATTTTGTAGTCACGAGTGTCTTCTTTCAGACAAACTAACTTTTATTTGGTTAAGGTGTCATTTAGTACCTTTATTTTCCCTTTAAGCGAGTAGAAGTTGGACTCTCTCGCCTATCTCTCCCATGTTAATTTGGGCGACTTCTTCCTCTTCATTTCGAATAAATCATAAGTTTTCAACCTGCTCTCATTTGGTCATTTTTCATCCGATTAAAAAAATGAGAACATGCTCGTGTTCCCCAAACCCTTGCCGTTCTAACGAGCCCTTTCTTGAATCTGTATCTTCAACCGTTAAGTCGCGAGAGGCTTTTGTTGAAGGGGTGCTTCTCTCATTCTACCTCAATGCAATGTGGGTGCGTGACGTCACTTCAACTCGTCACCATGGCAACGATCTTTTGTCACTAGACGTCAAATTCTCACATTTTGTAGTCACGAGTGTCTTCTTTCAGACAAACTAACTTTTATTTGACTAAGGTGTCATTTAGTACCTTTATTTTCACCTTAAGCAAGAGAAGTCGGACTAATTCGCCTGTCTTGTACATGTTAATTTCAGGCGCCTTCCTCTCTCCATTTCTGATAAATCATAAGTTTTCAACCTGCTCTCATTTGGTCATTTTTTATCCGATTAAGAAAATGAGAACATGCTCGTGTTCCCCAAACCCTTGCCGTTCTAACGAGCCATTTCTTGAATCTGTATCTTCAACCGTTAAGTCGTGAGAGGCTTTTGTACAAGGGGTGCTTCTCTCATGCGATCTCAATGGAATGTGGGGCGCGTGACGTCTCCAAGTCAAAAATGTATGTGCTCTTAAAGTGACAGTGACATATTTTTAGATTATGGTTAACTTCCACATTTCTTGACCGATTCCAGTCATTTAAATTTTAAAATGTTCAGCTCATTTACATTTTTTAAAATACTTTTTCAGGGACAGTGAGATACTTTTAGTTGATGTTGATTATGGTTAACTTCCACATTTCTTGAGCGATTCCAGTGGTTTAAATTTTAAACTGTTCAGCTCATTACCAAAGAGTCAGCAGTCCCATTCAAAATTTCCGCGGGAATTTTTCTAGTTATGGGACTGCTTTGCGAAGCAAGCAGGCACATATTGTTATTCTACCTAGGACAGTGGTTTATTTTTCTTGTTGTTATTATTATATATTATTCCACGATTTTTCCGCTAAAATGCGGCCCGTACCGTACATCGCACCGGCACAAATGAGGTATCAAACGATGCGGCTCGATCTGACTCGCTGCGCTATTATTTTTCTAAGAATTCCCAGTTACCTTGGCGACGCTATTCCCAAAAAACTCCCAAATTAACTCCCCATTGGGAATGAATGGGAAAAAAATCACACTTCAAGCACCTTTTTCCAAGACACGCTGCGCGCGCATACGTTATCCGACCGATACGAATTTTAGCTCATTTTGTAGGAATTTGTCCCATCTTTAGCTCAGTGTCGAAATCTTTTTTAAGGAATGAAAGCCCCCCCCCCCTGTTCGGGTTCAAAGACAGTAGCTGAATTAGCTTTCTCACACACTCTGTTGGCTAATTAGCCATCCAGTGCCGGGAACCAAATAATGTATTAGAAAAAATTTCACTTCAACTCGTCACCACTGCCACAATCTTTTGTCACTAGACGTCAAATTCTCACATTTTGTAGTCACGAGTGTCTTCTTTCAGACAAACTAACTTTTATTTGGCTAAGGTGTCATTTAGTACCTTTATTTTCCCTTTAAGCGAAGAGAAATTGGACTCTCTCGCCAATCTCTTCCATGTTAATTTGGGTGTTTTTTTCCTCTTCATTTCGGATAAATCATACATTTTCAACCTGCTCTCATTTGGTCATTTTTCATCCGATTAAAAAAATTACAACATGCTCGTGTTCCCCAAACCCTTGCCGTTCTAACAAGCCATTTCTTGAATCTGTATCTTGAAGAGTTAAGTCGTGAGAGGCTTTTGTTCCAGGGGTGCGTCTGTCATACAATCTCAATGGAATGCAACCAATCTTGATGATAGTTGGATCTAGTCTTCTCTCTTTTCCCTGATTGGTTCGTTTTCTGCTTGTCTGTGCTGTGGCCAATGAGAGACGCTTTAATGACACCAATTAGAAGTTTCTCGAGAACCTACTCCTCCCATTTCATCTCGTCTGAGGTAAGTTGCAAGGCAATTGTTTGTAGTCTGGTGAATAATGCTAAATAAGTGTGATTTTGCAAGTTTTCCCCATCCTAAACTACATCACGTTAATACTGGCGATGTATTGAAACGTATTTGATGTGTTTGAACGTTATGTTGCTGTTTTAACAAGATTGGAAAAGTTAAGTGCTAGAGATGGTAGCCTACATGCTAGCTGCACCTGCTAGCGCTAGCAAAGAGCTAGCAGATGTTACATTAAAGTTTTAATGTGCAGTAAAAAAAAACTAAGAAAAGTTTGAGTAGGCTCTAAATCTCAATTGTGTACATCTCTCGTTGCTACAATATACAGTAAGGCTTTTGTCTCGTCTGTCGTCGACGTGGGGGGGGGGGGGGGTTGAGTGGCGTGTCGACGGTGTAGCGAAGCGGCGCCAATGAGGGATTTCGGAGAACATGCTCGTGTTCCCCAAACCCTTGCCGTTCTAACGAGCCCTTTCTTGAATCTGTATCTTCAACCGTTAAGTCGTGAGAGGCTTTTGTACAAGGGGTGCTTCTCTCATGCGATCTCAATGCAATGTGGGTGCGTGACGTCACTTCAACTCGTCACCATGGCAACGATCTTTTGTCACTAGACGTCAAATTCTCACATTTTGTAGTCACGAGTGTCTTCTTTCAGACAAACTAACTTTTATTTGGCTAAGGTGTCATTTAGTACCTTTATTTTCACCTTAAGCAAGAGAAGTCGGACTAATTCGCCTGTCTTGTACATGTTAATTTCAGGCGCCTTCCTCTCTCCATTTCTGATAAATCATAAGTTTTCAACCTGCTCTCATTTGGTCATTTTTTATCCGATTAAGAAAATGAGAACATGCTCGTGTTCCCCAAACCCTTGCCGTTCTAACGAGCCATTTCTTGAATCTGTATCTTCAACCGTTAAGTCGTGAGAGGCTTTTGTACAAGGGGTGCTTCTCTCATGCGATCTCAATGCAATGTGGGGCGCGTGACGGCTCCAAGTCAAAAATGTATGTGCTCTTAAAGTGACAGTGACATATTTTTAGATTATGGTTAACTTCCACATTTCTTGACCGATTCCAGTCATTTAAATTTTAAACTGTTCAGCTCATTTACATTTTTTTAAATACATGTTCAGGGACAGTGAGATACTTTTAGTTGATGTTGATTATGGTTAACTTCCACATTTCTTGAGCGATTCCAGTGGTTTAAATTTTAAACTGTTCAGCTCATTACCAAAGAGTCAGCAGTCCCATTCAAAATTTCCGCGGGAATTTTTCTAGTTATTATATATTATTCCACGATTTTTCCGCTAAAATGCGGCCCGTACCGTACATCGCACCGGCACAAATGAGGTATCAAACGATGCGGCTCGATCTGACTCGCTGCGCTATTATTTTTCTAAGAATTCCCAGTTACCTTGGCGACGCTATTCCCAAAAAACTCCCAAATTAACTCCCCATTGGGAATGAATGGGAAAAAAATCACACTTCAAGCACCTTTTTCCAAGACACGCTGCGCGCGCATACGTTATCCGACCGATACGAATTTTAGCTCATTTTGTAGGAATTTGTCCCATCTTTAGCTCAGTGTCGAAATCTTTTTTAAGGAATGAAAGCCCCCCCCCCCTGTTCGGGTTCAAAGACAGTAGCTGAATTAGCTTTCTCACACACTCTGTTGGCTAATTAGCCATCCAGTGCCGGGAACCAAATAATGTATTAGAAAAAATTTCACTTCAACTCGTCACCACTGCCACAATCTTTTGTCACTAGACGTCAAATTCTCACATTTTGTAGTCACGAGTGTCTTCTTTCAGACAAACTAACTTTTATTTGGCTAAGGTGTCATTTAGTACCTTTATTTTCCCTTTAAGCGAAGAGAAATTGGACTCTCTCGCCAATCTCTTCCATGTTAATTTGGGTGTTTTTTTCCTCTTCATTTCGGATAAATCATACATTTTCAACCTGCTCTCATTTGGTCATTTTTCATCCGATTAAAAAAATTACAACATGCTCGTGTTCCCCAAACCCTTGCCGTTCTAACAAGCCATTTCTTGAATCTGTATCTTGAAGAGTTAAGTCGTGAGAGGCTTTTGTTCCAGGGGTGCGTCTGTCATACAATCTCAATGGAATGCAACCAATCTTGATGATAGTTGGATCTAGTCTTCTCTCTTTTCCCTGATTGGTTCGTTTTCTGCTTGTCTGTGCTGTGGCCAATGAGAGACGCTTTAATGACACCAATTAGAAGTTTCTCGAGAACCTACTCCTCCCATTTCATCTCGTCTGAGGTAAGTTGCAAGGCAATTGTTTGTAGTCTGGTGAATAATGCTAAATAAGTGTGATTTTGCAAGTTTTCCCCATCCTAAACTACATCACGTTAATACTGGCGATGTATTGAAACGTATTTGATGTGTTTGAACGTTATGTTGCTGTTTTAACAAGATTGGAAAAGTTAAGTGCTAGAGATGGTAGCCTACATGCTAGCTGCACCTGCTAGCGCTAGCAAAGAGCTAGCAGATGTTACATTAAAGTTTTAATGTGCAGTAAAAAAAAACTAAGAAAAGTTTGAGTAGGCTCTAAATCTCAATTGTGTACATCTCTCGTTGCTACAATATACAGTAAGGCTTTTGTCTCGTCTGTCGTCGACGTGGGGGGGGGGGGGGGTTGAGTGGCGTGTCGACGGTGTAGCGAAGCGGCGCCAATGAGGGATTTCGGAGAACATGCTCGTGTTCCCCAAACCCTTGCCGTTCTAACGAGCCCTTTCTTGAATCTGTATCTTCAACCGTTAAGTCGTGAGAGGCTTTTGTACAAGGGGTGCTTCTCTCATGCGATCTCAATGCAATGTGGGTGCGTGACGTCACTTCAACTCGTCACCATGGCAACGATCTTTTGTCACTAGACGTCAAATTCTCACATTTTGTAGTCACGAGTGTCTTCTTTCAGACAAACTAACTTTTATTTGGCTAAGGTGTCATTTAGTACCTTTATTTTCACCTTAAGCAAGAGAAGTCGGACTAATTCGCCTGTCTTGTACATGTTAATTTCAGGCGCCTTCCTCTCTCCATTTCTGATAAATCATAAGTTTTCAACCTGCTCTCATTTGGTCATTTTTTATCCGATTAAGAAAATGAGAACATGCTCGTGTTCCCCAAACCCTTGCCGTTCTAACGAGCCATTTCTTGAATCTGTATCTTCAACCGTTAAGTCGTGAGAGGCTTTTGTACAAGGGGTGCTTCTCTCATGCGATCTCAATGCAATGTGGGGCGCGTGACGGCTCCAAGTCAAAAATGTATGTGCTCTTAAAGTGACAGTGACATATTTTTAGATTATGGTTAACTTCCACATTTCTTGACCGATTCCAGTCATTTAAATTTTAAACTGTTCAGCTCATTTACATTTTTTTAAATACATGTTCAGGGACAGTGAGATACTTTTAGTTGATGTTGATTATGGTTAACTTCCACATTTCTTGAGCGATTCCAGTGGTTTAAATTTTAAACTGTTCAGCTCATTACCAAAGAGTCAGCAGTCCCATTCAAAATTTCCGCGGGAATTTTTCTAGTTTTTCTTGTTGTTATTATTATATATTATTCCACGATTTTTCCGCTAAAATGCGACCCGTACCGTACATCGCACCGGCACAAATGAGGTATCAAACGATGCGGCTCGATCTGACTCGCTGCGCTATTATTTTTCTAAGAATTCCCAGTTACCTTGGCGACGCTATTCCCAAAAAACTCCCAAATTAACTCCCCATTGGGAATGAATGGGAAAAAATCACACTTCAAGCACCTTTTTCCAAGACACGCTGCGCGCGCATACGTTATCCGACCGATACGAATTTTAGCTCATTTTGTAGGAATTTGTCCCATCTTTAGCTCAGTGTCGAAATCTTTTTTAAGGAATGAAAGCCCCCCCCCCTGTTCGGGTTCAAAGACAGTGGCTGAATTAGCTTTCTCACACACTCTGTTGGCTAATTAGCCATCCAGTGCCGGGAACCAAATAATGTATTAGAAAAAATTTCACTTCAACTCGTCACCACTGCCACAATCTTTTGTCACTAGACGTCAAATTCTCACATTTTGTAGTCACGAGTGTCTTCTTTCAGACAAACTAACTTTTATTTGGTTAAGGTGTCATTTAGTACCTTTATTTTCCCTTTAAGCGAGTAGAAGTTGGACTCTCTCGCCTATCTCTCCCATGTTAATTTGGGCGACTTCTTCCTCTTCATTTCGAATAAATCATAAGTTTTCAACCTGCTCTCATTTGGTCATTTTTCATCCGATTAAAAAAATGAGAACATGCTCGTGTTCCCCAAACCCTTGCCGTTCTAACGAGCCCTTTCTTGAATCTGTATCTTCAACCGTTAAGTCGCGAGAGGCTTTTGTTGAAGGGGTGCTTCTCTCATTCTACCTCAATGCAATGTGGGTGCGTGACGTCACTTCAACTCGTCACCATGGCAACGATCTTTTGTCACTAGACGTCAAATTCTCACATTTTGTAGTCACGAGTGTCTTCTTTCAGACAAACTAACTTTTATTTGACTAAGGTGTCATTTAGTACCTTTATTTTCACCTTAAGCAAGAGAAGTCGGACTAATTCGCCTGTCTTGTACATGTTAATTTCAGGCGCCTTCCTCTCTCCATTTCTGATAAATCATAAGTTTTCAACCTGCTCTCATTTGGTCATTTTTTATCCGATTAAGAAAATGAGAACATGCTCGTGTTCCCCAAACCCTTGCCGTTCTAACGAGCCATTTCTTGAATCTGTATCTTCAACCGTTAAGTCGTGAGAGGCTTTTGTACAAGGGGTGCTTCTCTCATGCGATCTCAATGGAATGTGGGGCGCGTGACGTCTCCAAGTCAAAAATGTATGTGCTCTTAAAGTGACAGTGACATATTTTTAGATTATGGTTAACTTCCACATTTCTTGACCGATTCCAGTCATTTAAATTTTAAAATGTTCAGCTCATTTACATTTTTTAAAATACTTTTTCAGGGACAGTGAGATACTTTTAGTTGATGTTGATTATGGTTAACTTCCACATTTCTTGAGCGATTCCAGTGGTTTAAATTTTAAACTGTTCAGCTCATTACCAAAGAGTCAGCAGTCCCATTCAAAATTTCCGCGGGAATTTTTCTAGTTATGGGACTGCTTTGCGAAGCAAGCAGGCACATATTGTTATTCTACCTAGGACAGTGGTTTATTTTTCTTGTTGTTATTATGGGACTGCTTTGCGAAGCAAGCAGGCACATATTGTTATTCTACCTAGGACAGTGGTTTATTTTTCTTGTTGTTATTATTATATATTATTCCACGATTTTTCCGCTAAAATGCGGCCCGTACCGTACATCGCACCGGCACAAATGAGGTATCAAACGATGCGGCTCGATCTGACTCGCTGCGCTATTATTTTTCTAAGAATTCCCAGTTACCTTGGCGACGCTATTCCCAAAAAACTCCCAAATTAACTCCCCATTGGGAATGAATGGGAAAAAAATCACACTTCAAGCACCTTTTTCCAAGACACGCTGCGCGCGCATACGTTATCCGACCGATACGAATTTTAGCTCATTTTGTAGGAATTTGTCCCATCTTTAGCTCAGTGTCGAAATCTTTTTTAAGGAATGAAAGCCCCCCCCCCCTGTTCGGGTTCAAAGACAGTAGCTGAATTAGCTTTCTCACACACTCTGTTGGCTAATTAGCCATCCAGTGCCGGGAACCAAATAATGTATTAGAAAAAATTTCACTTCAACTCGTCACCACTGCCACAATCTTTTGTCACTAGACGTCAAATTCTCACATTTTGTAGTCACGAGTGTCTTCTTTCAGACAAACTAACTTTTATTTGGCTAAGGTGTCATTTAGTACCTTTATTTTCCCTTTAAGCGAAGAGAAATTGGACTCTCTCGCCAATCTCTTCCATGTTAATTTGGGTGTTTTTTTCCTCTTCATTTCGGATAAATCATACATTTTCAACCTGCTCTCATTTGGTCATTTTTCATCCGATTAAAAAAATTACAACATGCTCGTGTTCCCCAAACCCTTGCCGTTCTAACAAGCCATTTCTTGAATCTGTATCTTGAAGAGTTAAGTCGTGAGAGGCTTTTGTTCCAGGGGTGCGTCTGTCATACAATCTCAATGGAATGCAACCAATCTTGATGATAGTTGGATCTAGTCTTCTCTCTTTTCCCTGATTGGTTCGTTTTCTGCTTGTCTGTGCTGTGGCCAATGAGAGACGCTTTAATGACACCAATTAGAAGTTTCTCGAGAACCTACTCCTCCCATTTCATCTCGTCTGAGGTAAGTTGCAAGGCAATTGTTTGTAGTCTGGTGAATAATGCTAAATAAGTGTGATTTTGCAAGTTTTCCCCATCCTAAACTACATCACGTTAATACTGGCGATGTATTGAAACGTATTTGATGTGTTTGAACGTTATGTTGCTGTTTTAACAAGATTGGAAAAGTTAAGTGCTAGAGATGGTAGCCTACATGCTAGCTGCACCTGCTAGCGCTAGCAAAGAGCTAGCAGATGTTACATTAAAGTTTTAATGTGCAGTAAAAAAAAACTAAGAAAAGTTTGAGTAGGCTCTAAATCTCAATTGTGTACATCTCTCGTTGCTACAATATACAGTAAGGCTTTTGTCTCGTCTGTCGTCGACGTGGGGGGGGGGGGGGGTTGAGTGGCGTGTCGACGGTGTAGCGAAGCGGCGCCAATGAGGGATTTCGGAGAACATGCTCGTGTTCCCCAAACCCTTGCCGTTCTAACGAGCCCTTTCTTGAATCTGTATCTTCAACCGTTAAGTCGTGAGAGGCTTTTGTACAAGGGGTGCTTCTCTCATGCGATCTCAATGCAATGTGGGTGCGTGACGTCACTTCAACTCGTCACCATGGCAACGATCTTTTGTCACTAGACGTCAAATTCTCACATTTTGTAGTCACGAGTGTCTTCTTTCAGACAAACTAACTTTTATTTGGCTAAGGTGTCATTTAGTACCTTTATTTTCACCTTAAGCAAGAGAAGTCGGACTAATTCGCCTGTCTTGTACATGTTAATTTCAGGCGCCTTCCTCTCTCCATTTCTGATAAATCATAAGTTTTCAACCTGCTCTCATTTGGTCATTTTTTATCCGATTAAGAAAATGAGAACATGCTCGTGTTCCCCAAACCCTTGCCGTTCTAACGAGCCATTTCTTGAATCTGTATCTTCAACCGTTAAGTCGTGAGAGGCTTTTGTACAAGGGGTGCTTCTCTCATGCGATCTCAATGCAATGTGGGGCGCGTGACGGCTCCAAGTCAAAAATGTATGTGCTCTTAAAGTGACAGTGACATATTTTTAGATTATGGTTAACTTCCACATTTCTTGACCGATTCCAGTCATTTAAATTTTAAACTGTTCAGCTCATTTACATTTTTTTAAATACATGTTCAGGGACAGTGAGATACTTTTAGTTGATGTTGATTATGGTTAACTTCCACATTTCTTGAGCGATTCCAGTGGTTTAAATTTTAAACTGTTCAGCTCATTACCAAAGAGTCAGCAGTCCCATTCAAAATTTCCGCGGGAATTTTTCTAGTTATTATATATTATTCCACGATTTTTCCGCTAAAATGCGGCCCGTACCGTACATCGCACCGGCACAAATGAGGTATCAAACGATGCGGCTCGATCTGACTCGCTGCGCTATTATTTTTCTAAGAATTCCCAGTTACCTTGGCGACGCTATTCCCAAAAAACTCCCAAATTAACTCCCCTTTGGGAATGAATGGGAAAAAATCACACTTCAAGCACCTTTTTCCAAGACACGCTGCGCGCGCATACGTTATCCGACCGATACGAATTTTAGCTCATTTTGTAGGAATTTGTCCCATCTTTAGCTCAGTGTCGAAATCTTTTTTAAGGAATGAAAGCCCCCCCCCCCTGTTCGGGTTCAAAGACAGTAGCTGAATTAGCTTTCTCACACACTCTGTTGGCTAATTAGCCATCCAGTGCCGGGAACCAAATAATGTATTAGAAAAAATTTCACTTCAACTCGTCACCACTGCCACAATCTTTTGTCACTAGACGTCAAATTCTCACATTTTGTAGTCACGAGTGTCTTCTTTCAGACAAACTAACTTTTATTTGGCTAAGGTGTCATTTAGTACCTTTATTTTCCCTTTAAGCGAAGAGAAATTGGACTCTCTCGCCAATCTCTTCCATGTTAATTTTGGGTGTTTTTTTCCTCTTCATTTCGGATAAATCATACATTTTCAACCTGCTCTCATTTGGTCATTTTTCATCCGATTAAAAAAATTACAACATGCTCGTGTTCCCCAAACCCTTGCCGTTCTAACAAGCCATTTCTTGAATCTGTATCTTGAAGAGTTAAGTCGTGAGAGGCTTTTGTTCCAGGGGTGCGTCTGTCATACAATCTCAATGGAATGCAACCAATCTTGATGATAGTTGGATCTAGTCTTCTCTCTTTTCCCTGATTGGTTCGTTTTCTGCTTGTCTGTGCTGTGGCCAATGAGAGACGCTTTAATGACACCAATTAGAAGTTTCTCGAGAACCTACTCCTCCCATTTCATCTCGTCTGAGGTAAGTTGCAAGGCAATTGTTTGTAGTCTGGTGAATAATGCTAAATAAGTGTGATTTTGCAAGTTTTCCCCATCCTAAACTACATCACGTTAATACTGGCGATGTATTGAAACGTATTTGATGTGTTTGAACGTTATGTTGCTGTTTTAACAAGATTGGAAAAGTTAAGTGCTAGAGATGGTAGCCTACATGCTAGCTGCACCTGCTAGCGCTAGCAAAGAGCTAGCAGATGTTACATTAAAGTTTTAATGTGCAGTAAAAAAAAACTAAGAAAAGTTTGAGTAGGCTCTAAATCTCAATTGTGTACATCTCTCGTTGCTACAATATACAGTAAGGCTTTTGTCTCGTCTGTCGTCGACGTGGGGGGGGGGGGGGGTTGAGTGGCGTGTCGACGGTGTAGCGAAGCGGCGCCAATGAGGGATTTCGGAGAACATGCTCGTGTTCCCCAAACCCTTGCCGTTCTAACGAGCCCTTTCTTGAATCTGTATCTTCAACCGTTAAGTCGTGAGAGGCTTTTGTACAAGGGGTGCTTCTCTCATGCGATCTCAATGCAATGTGGGTGCGTGACGTCACTTCAACTCGTCACCATGGCAACGATCTTTTGTCACTAGACGTCAAATTCTCACATTTTGTAGTCACGAGTGTCTTCTTTCAGACAAACTAACTTTTATTTGGCTAAGGTGTCATTTAGTACCTTTATTTTCACCTTAAGCAAGAGAAGTCGGACTAATTCGCCTGTCTTGTACATGTTAATTTCAGGCGCCTTCCTCTCTCCATTTCTGATAAATCATAAGTTTTCAACCTGCTCTCATTTGGTCATTTTTTATCCGATTAAGAAAATGAGAACATGCTCGTGTTCCCCAAACCCTTGCCGTTCTAACGAGCCATTTCTTGAATCTGTATCTTCAACCGTTAAGTCGTGAGAGGCTTTTGTACAAGGGGTGCTTCTCTCATGCGATCTCAATGCAATGTGGGGCGCGTGACGGCTCCAAGTCAAAAATGTATGTGCTCTTAAAGTGACAGTGACATATTTTTAGATTATGGTTAACTTCCACATTTCTTGACCGATTCCAGTCATTTAAATTTTAAACTGTTCAGCTCATTTACATTTTTTTAAATACATGTTCAGGGACAGTGAGATACTTTTAGTTGATGTTGATTATGGTTAACTTCCACATTTCTTGAGCGATTCCAGTGGTTTAAATTTTAAACTGTTCAGCTCATTACCAAAGAGTCAGCAGTCCCATTCAAAATTTCCGCGGGAATTTTTCTAGTTATTATATATTATTCCACGATTTTTCCGCTAAAATGCGGCCCGTACCGTACATCGCACCGGCACAAATGAGGTATCAAACGATGCGGCTCGATCTGACTCGCTGCGCTATTATTTTTCTAAGAATTCCCAGTTACCTTGGCGACGCTATTCCCAAAAAACTCCCAAATTAACTCCCCATTGGGAATGAATGGGAAAAAAATCACACTTCAAGCACCTTTTTCCAAGACACGCTGCGCGCGCATACGTTATCCGACCGATACGAATTTTAGCTCATTTTGTAGGAATTTGTCCCATCTTTAGCTCAGTGTCGAAATCTTTTTTAAGGAATGAAAGCCCCCCCCCCCTGTTCGGGTTCAAAGACAGTAGCTGAATTAGCTTTCTCACACACTCTGTTGGCTAATTAGCCATCCAGTGCCGGGAACCAAATAATGTATTAGAAAAAATTTCACTTCAACTCGTCACCACTGCCACAATCTTTTGTCACTAGACGTCAAATTCTCACATTTTGTAGTCACGAGTGTCTTCTTTCAGACAAACTAACTTTTATTTGGCTAAGGTGTCATTTAGTACCTTTATTTTCCCTTTAAGCGAAGAGAAATTGGACTCTCTCGCCAATCTCTTCCATGTTAATTTGGGTGTTTTTTTCCTCTTCATTTCGGATAAATCATACATTTTCAACCTGCTCTCATTTGGTCATTTTTCATCCGATTAAAAAAATTACAACATGCTCGTGTTCCCCAAACCCTTGCCGTTCTAACAAGCCATTTCTTGAATCTGTATCTTGAAGAGTTAAGTCGTGAGAGGCTTTTGTTCCAGGGGTGCGTCTGTCATACAATCTCAATGGAATGCAACCAATCTTGATGATAGTTGGATCTAGTCTTCTCTCTTTTCCCTGATTGGTTCGTTTTCTGCTTGTCTGTGCTGTGGCCAATGAGAGACGCTTTAATGACACCAATTAGAAGTTTCTCGAGAACCTACTCCTCCCATTTCATCTCGTCTGAGGTAAGTTGCAAGGCAATTGTTTGTAGTCTGGTGAATAATGCTAAATAAGTGTGATTTTGCAAGTTTTCCCCATCCTAAACTACATCACGTTAATACTGGCGATGTATTGAAACGTATTTGATGTGTTTGAACGTTATGTTGCTGTTTTAACAAGATTGGAAAAGTTAAGTGCTAGAGATGGTAGCCTACATGCTAGCTGCACCTGCTAGCGCTAGCAAAGAGCTAGCAGATGTTACATTAAAGTTTTAATGTGCAGTAAAAAAAAACTAAGAAAAGTTTGAGTAGGCTCTAAATCTCAATTGTGTACATCTCTCGTTGCTACAATATACAGTAAGGCTTTTGTCTCGTCTGTCGTCGACGTGGGGGGGGGGGGGGGTTGAGTGGCGTGTCGACGGTGTAGCGAAGCGGCGCCAATGAGGGATTTCGGAGAACATGCTCGTGTTCCCCAAACCCTTGCCGTTCTAACGAGCCCTTTCTTGAATCTGTATCTTCAACCGTTAAGTCGTGAGAGGCTTTTGTACAAGGGGTGCTTCTCTCATGCGATCTCAATGCAATGTGGGTGCGTGACGTCACTTCAACTCGTCACCATGGCAACGATCTTTTGTCACTAGACGTCAAATTCTCACATTTTGTAGTCACGAGTGTCTTCTTTCAGACAAACTAACTTTTATTTGGCTAAGGTGTCATTTAGTACCTTTATTTTCACCTTAAGCAAGAGAAGTCGGACTAATTCGCCTGTCTTGTACATGTTAATTTCAGGCGCCTTCCTCTCTCCATTTCTGATAAATCATAAGTTTTCAACCTGCTCTCATTTGGTCATTTTTTATCCGATTAAGAAAATGAGAACATGCTCGTGTTCCCCAAACCCTTGCCGTTCTAACGAGCCATTTCTTGAATCTGTATCTTCAACCGTTAAGTCGTGAGAGGCTTTTGTACAAGGGGTGCTTCTCTCATGCGATCTCAATGCAATGTGGGGCGCGTGACGGCTCCAAGTCAAAAATGTATGTGCTCTTAAAGTGACAGTGACATATTTTTAGATTATGGTTAACTTCCACATTTCTTGACCGATTCCAGTCATTTAAATTTTAAACTGTTCAGCTCATTTACATTTTTTTAAATACATGTTCAGGGACAGTGAGATACTTTTAGTTGATGTTGATTATGGTTAACTTCCACATTTCTTGAGCGATTCCAGTGGTTTAAATTTTAAACTGTTCAGCTCATTACCAAAGAGTCAGCAGTCCCATTCAAAATTTCCGCGGGAATTTTTCTAGTTATGGGACTGCTTTGCGAAGCAAGCAGGCACATATTGTTATTCTACCTAGGACAGTGGTTTATTTTTCTTGTTGTTATTATTATATATTATTCCACGATTTTTCCGCTAAAATGCGGCCCGTACCGTACATCGCACCGGCACAAATGAGGTATCAAACGATGCGGCTCGATCTGACTCGCTGCGCTATTATTTTTCTAAGAATTCCCAGTTACCTTGGCGACGCTATTCCCAAAAAACTCCCAAATTAACTCCCCATTGGGAATGAATGGGAAAAAAATCACACTTCAAGCACCTTTTTCCAAGACACGCTGCGCGCGCATACGTTATCCGACCGATACGAATTTTAGCTCATTTTGTAGGAATTTGTCCCATCTTTAGCTCAGTGTCGAAATCTTTTTTAAGGAATGAAAGCCCCCCCCCCCTGTTCGGGTTCAAAGACAGTAGCTGAATTAGCTTTCTCACACACTCTGTTGGCTAATTAGCCATCCAGTGCCGGGAACCAAATAATGTATTAGAAAAAATTTCACTTCAACTCGTCACCACTGCCACAATCTTTTGTCACTAGACGTCAAATTCTCACATTTTGTAGTCACGAGTGTCTTCTTTCAGACAAACTAACTTTTATTTGGCTAAGGTGTCATTTAGTACCTTTATTTTCCCTTTAAGCGAAGAGAAATTGGACTCTCTCGCCAATCTCTTCCATGTTAATTTGGGTGTTTTTTTCCTCTTCATTTCGGATAAATCATACATTTTCAACCTGCTCTCATTTGGTCATTTTTCATCCGATTAAAAAAATTACAACATGCTCGTGTTCCCCAAACCCTTGCCGTTCTAACAAGCCATTTCTTGAATCTGTATCTTGAAGAGTTAAGTCGTGAGAGGCTTTTGTTCCAGGGGTGCGTCTGTCATACAATCTCAATGGAATGCAACCAATCTTGATGATAGTTGGATCTAGTCTTCTCTCTTTTCCCTGATTGGTTCGTTTTCTGCTTGTCTGTGCTGTGGCCAATGAGAGACGCTTTAATGACACCAATTAGAAGTTTCTCGAGAACCTACTCCTCCCATTTCATCTCGTCTGAGGTAAGTTGCAAGGCAATTGTTTGTAGTCTGGTGAATAATGCTAAATAAGTGTGATTTTGCAAGTTTTCCCCATCCTAAACTACATCACGTTAATACTGGCGATGTATTGAAACGTATTTGATGTGTTTGAACGTTATGTTGCTGTTTTAACAAGATTGGAAAAGTTAAGTGCTAGAGATGGTAGCCTACATGCTAGCTGCACCTGCTAGCGCTAGCAAAGAGCTAGCAGATGTTACATTAAAGTTTTAATGTGCAGTAAAAAAAAACTAAGAAAAGTTTGAGTAGGCTCTAAATCTCAATTGTGTACATCTCTCGTTGCTACAATATACAGTAAGGCTTTTGTCTCGTCTGTCGTCGACGTGGGGGGGGGGGGGGGTTGAGTGGCGTGTCGACGGTGTAGCGAAGCGGCGCCAATGAGGGATTTCGGAGAACATGCTCGTGTTCCCCAAACCCTTGCCGTTCTAACGAGCCCTTTCTTGAATCTGTATCTTCAACCGTTAAGTCGTGAGAGGCTTTTGTACAAGGGGTGCTTCTCTCATGCGATCTCAATGCAATGTGGGTGCGTGACGTCACTTCAACTCGTCACCATGGCAACGATCTTTTGTCACTAGACGTCAAATTCTCACATTTTGTAGTCACGAGTGTCTTCTTTCAGACAAACTAACTTTTATTTGGCTAAGGTGTCATTTAGTACCTTTATTTTCACCTTAAGCAAGAGAAGTCGGACTAATTCGCCTGTCTTGTACATGTTAATTTCAGGCGCCTTCCTCTCTCCATTTCTGATAAATCATAAGTTTTCAACCTGCTCTCATTTGGTCATTTTTTATCCGATTAAGAAAATGAGAACATGCTCGTGTTCCCCAAACCCTTGCCGTTCTAACGAGCCATTTCTTGAATCTGTATCTTCAACCGTTAAGTCGTGAGAGGCTTTTGTACAAGGGGTGCTTCTCTCATGCGATCTCAATGCAATGTGGGGCGCGTGACGGCTCCAAGTCAAAAATGTATGTGCTCTTAAAGTGACAGTGACATATTTTTAGATTATGGTTAACTTCCACATTTCTTGACCGATTCCAGTCATTTAAATTTTAAACTGTTCAGCTCATTTACATTTTTTTAAATACATGTTCAGGGACAGTGAGATACTTTTAGTTGATGTTGATTATGGTTAACTTCCACATTTCTTGAGCGATTCCAGTGGTTTAAATTTTAAACTGTTCAGCTCATTACCAAAGAGTCAGCAGTCCCATTCAAAATTTCCGCGGGAATTTTTCTAGTTGTTATTATTATATATTATTCCACGATTTTTCCGCTAAAATGCGGCCCGTACCGTACATCGCACCGGCACAAATGAGGTATCAAACGATGCGGCTCGATCTGACTCGCTGCGCTATTATTTTTCTAAGAATTCCCAGTTACCTTGGCGACGCTATTCCCAAAAAACTCCCAAATTAACTCCCCATTGGGAATGAATGGGAAAAAAATCACACTTCAAGCACCTTTTTCCAAGACACGCTGCGCGCGCATACGTTATCCGACCGATACGAATTTTAGCTCATTTTGTAGGAATTTGTCCCATCTTTAGCTCAGTGTCGAAATCTTTTTTAAGGAATGAAAGCCCCCCCCCCCTGTTCGGGTTCAAAGACAGTAGCTGAATTAGCTTTCTCACACACTCTGTTGGCTAATTAGCCATCCAGTGCCGGGAACCAAATAATGTATTAGAAAAAATTTCACTTCAACTCGTCACCACTGCCACAATCTTTTGTCACTAGACGTCAAATTCTCACATTTTGTAGTCACGAGTGTCTTCTTTCAGACAAACTAACTTTTATTTGGCTAAGGTGTCATTTAGTACCTTTATTTTCCCTTTAAGCGAAGAGAAATTGGACTCTCTCGCCAATCTCTTCCATGTTAATTTGGGTGTTTTTTTCCTCTTCATTTCGGATAAATCATACATTTTCAACCTGCTCTCATTTGGTCATTTTTCATCCGATTAAAAAAATTACAACATGCTCGTGTTCCCCAAACCCTTGCCGTTCTAACAAGCCATTTCTTGAATCTGTATCTTGAAGAGTTAAGTCGTGAGAGGCTTTTGTTCCAGGGGTGCGTCTGTCATACAATCTCAATGGAATGCAACCAATCTTGATGATAGTTGGATCTAGTCTTCTCTCTTTTCCCTGATTGGTTCGTTTTCTGCTTGTCTGTGCTGTGGCCAATGAGAGACGCTTTAATGACACCAATTAGAAGTTTCTCGAGAACCTACTCCTCCCATTTCATCTCGTCTGAGGTAAGTTGCAAGGCAATTGTTTGTAGTCTGGTGAATAATGCTAAATAAGTGTGATTTTGCAAGTTTTCCCCATCCTAAACTACATCACGTTAATACTGGCGATGTATTGAAACGTATTTGATGTGTTTGAACGTTATGTTGCTGTTTTAACAAGATTGGAAAAGTTAAGTGCTAGAGATGGTAGCCTACATGCTAGCTGCACCTGCTAGCGCTAGCAAAGAGCTAGCAGATGTTACATTAAAGTTTTAATGTGCAGTAAAAAAAAACTAAGAAAAGTTTGAGTAGGCTCTAAATCTCAATTGTGTACATCTCTCGTTGCTACAATATACAGTAAGGCTTTTGTCTCGTCTGTCGTCGACGTGGGGGGGGGGGGGGGTTGAGTGGCGTGTCGACGGTGTAGCGAAGCGGCGCCAATGAGGGATTTCGGAGAACATGCTCGTGTTCCCCAAACCCTTGCCGTTCTAACGAGCCCTTTCTTGAATCTGTATCTTCAACCGTTAAGTCGTGAGAGGCTTTTGTACAAGGGGTGCTTCTCTCATGCGATCTCAATGCAATGTGGGTGCGTGACGTCACTTCAACTCGTCACCATGGCAACGATCTTTTGTCACTAGACGTCAAATTCTCACATTTTGTAGTCACGAGTGTCTTCTTTCAGACAAACTAACTTTTATTTGGCTAAGGTGTCATTTAGTACCTTTATTTTCACCTTAAGCAAGAGAAGTCGGACTAATTCGCCTGTCTTGTACATGTTAATTTCAGGCGCCTTCCTCTCTCCATTTCTGATAAATCATAAGTTTTCAACCTGCTCTCATTTGGTCATTTTTTATCCGATTAAGAAAATGAGAACATGCTCGTGTTCCCCAAACCCTTGCCGTTCTAACGAGCCATTTCTTGAATCTGTATCTTCAACCGTTAAGTCGTGAGAGGCTTTTGTACAAGGGGTGCTTCTCTCATGCGATCTCAATGCAATGTGGGGCGCGTGACGGCTCCAAGTCAAAAATGTATGTGCTCTTAAAGTGACAGTGACATATTTTTAGATTATGGTTAACTTCCACATTTCTTGACCGATTCCAGTCATTTAAATTTTAAACTGTTCAGCTCATTTACATTTTTTTAAATACATGTTCAGGGACAGTGAGATACTTTTAGTTGATGTTGATTATGGTTAACTTCCACATTTCTTGAGCGATTCCAGTGGTTTAAATTTTAAACTGTTCAGCTCATTACCAAAGAGTCAGCAGTCCCATTCAAAATTTCCGCGGGAATTTTTCTAGTTATTATATATTATTCCACGATTTTTCCGCTAAAATGCGGCCCGTACCGTACATCGCACCGGCACAAATGAGGTATCAAACGATGCGGCTCGATCTGACTCGCTGCGCTATTATTTTTCTAAGAATTCCCAGTTACCTTGGCGACGCTATTCCCAAAAAACTCCCAAATTAACTCCCCATTGGGAATGAATGGGAAAAAAATCACACTTCAAGCACCTTTTTCCAAGACACGCTGCGCGCGCATACGTTATCCGACCGATACGAATTTTAGCTCATTTTGTAGGAATTTGTCCCATCTTTAGCTCAGTGTCGAAATCTTTTTTAAGGAATGAAAGCCCCCCCCCCCCTGTTCGGGTTCAAAGACAGTAGCTGAATTAGCTTTCTCACACACTCTGTTGGCTAATTAGCCATCCAGTGCCGGGAACCAAATAATGTATTAGAAAAAATTTCACTTCAACTCGTCACCACTGCCACAATCTTTTGTCACTAGACGTCAAATTCTCACATTTTGTAGTCACGAGTGTCTTCTTTCAGACAAACTAACTTTTATTTGGCTAAGGTGTCATTTAGTACCTTTATTTTCCCTTTAAGCGAAGAGAAATTGGACTCTCTCGCCAATCTCTTCCATGTTAATTTGGGTGTTTTTTTCCTCTTCATTTCGGATAAATCATACATTTTCAACCTGCTCTCATTTGGTCATTTTTCATCCGATTAAAAAAATTACAACATGCTCGTGTTCCCCAAACCCTTGCCGTTCTAACAAGCCATTTCTTGAATCTGTATCTTGAAGAGTTAAGTCGTGAGAGGCTTTTGTTCCAGGGGTGCGTCTGTCATACAATCTCAATGGAATGCAACCAATCTTGATGATAGTTGGATCTAGTCTTCTCTCTTTTCCCTGATTGGTTCGTTTTCTGCTTGTCTGTGCTGTGGCCAATGAGAGACGCTTTAATGACACCAATTAGAAGTTTCTCGAGAACCTACTCCTCCCATTTCATCTCGTCTGAGGTAAGTTGCAAGGCAATTGTTTGTAGTCTGGTGAATAATGCTAAATAAGTGTGATTTTGCAAGTTTTCCCCATCCTAAACTACATCACGTTAATACTGGCGATGTATTGAAACGTATTTGATGTGTTTGAACGTTATGTTGCTGTTTTAACAAGATTGGAAAAGTTAAGTGCTAGAGATGGTAGCCTACATGCTAGCTGCACCTGCTAGCGCTAGCAAAGAGCTAGCAGATGTTACATTAAAGTTTTAATGTGCAGTAAAAAAAAACTAAGAAAAGTTTGAGTAGGCTCTAAATCTCAATTGTGTACATCTCTCGTTGCTACAATATACAGTAAGGCTTTTGTCTCGTCTGTCGTCGACGTGGGGGGGGGGGGGGGGGTTGAGTGGCGTGTCGACGGTGTAGCGAAGCGGCGCCAATGAGGGATTTCGGAGAACATGCTCGTGTTCCCCAAACCCTTGCCGTTCTAACGAGCCCTTTCTTGAATCTGTATCTTCAACCGTTAAGTCGTGAGAGGCTTTTGTACAAGGGGTGCTTCTCTCATGCGATCTCAATGCAATGTGGGTGCGTGACGTCACTTCAACTCGTCACCATGGCAACGATCTTTTGTCACTAGACGTCAAATTCTCACATTTTGTAGTCACGAGTGTCTTCTTTCAGACAAACTAACTTTTATTTGGCTAAGGTGTCATTTAGTACCTTTATTTTCACCTTAAGCAAGAGAAGTCGGACTAATTCGCCTGTCTTGTACATGTTAATTTCAGGCGCCTTCCTCTCTCCATTTCTGATAAATCATAAGTTTTCAACCTGCTCTCATTTGGTCATTTTTTATCCGATTAAGAAAATGAGAACATGCTCGTGTTCCCCAAACCCTTGCCGTTCTAACGAGCCATTTCTTGAATCTGTATCTTCAACCGTTAAGTCGTGAGAGGCTTTTGTACAAGGGGTGCTTCTCTCATGCGATCTCAATGCAATGTGGGGCGCGTGACGGCTCCAAGTCAAAAATGTATGTGCTCTTAAAGTGACAGTGACATATTTTTAGATTATGGTTAACTTCCACATTTCTTGACCGATTCCAGTCATTTAAATTTTAAACTGTTCAGCTCATTTACATTTTTTTAAATACATGTTCAGGGACAGTGAGATACTTTTAGTTGATGTTGATTATGGTTAACTTCCACATTTCTTGAGCGATTCCAGTGGTTTAAATTTTAAACTGTTCAGCTCATTACCAAAGAGTCAGCAGTCCCATTCAAAATTTCCGCGGGAATTTTTATGGGACTGCTTTGCGAAGCAAGCAGGCACATATTGTTATTCTACCTAGGACAGTGGTTTATTTTTGTTGTTATTATTATATATTATTCCACGATTTTTCCGCTAAAATGCGGCCCGTACCGTACATCGCACCGGCACAAATGAGGTATCAAACGATGCGGCTCGATCTGACTCGCTGCGCTATTATTTTTCTAAGAATTCCCAGTTACCTTGGCGACGCTATTCCCCAAAAACTCCCAAATTAACTCCCCATTGGGAATGAATGGGAAAAAAATCACACTTCAAGCACCTTTTTCCAAGACACGCTGCGCGCGCATACGTTATCCGACCGATACGAATTTTAGCTCATTTTGTAGGAATTTGTCCCATCTTTAGCTCAGTGTCGAAATCTTTTTTAAGGAATGAAAGCCCCCCCCCCCTGTTCGGGTTCAAAGACAGTAGCTGAATTAGCTTTCTCACACACTCTGTTGGCTAATTAGCCATCCAGTGCCGGGAACCAAATAATGTATTAGAAAAAATTTCACTTCAACTCGTCACCACTGCCACAATCTTTTGTCACTAGACGTCAAATTCTCACATTTTGTAGTCACGAGTGTCTTCTTTCAGACAAACTAACTTTTATTTGGTTAAGGTGTCATTTAGTACCTTTATTTTCCCTTTAAGCGAGTAGAAGTTGGACTCTCTCGCCTATCTCTCCCATGTTAATTTGGGCGACTTCTTCCTCTTCATTTCGAATAAATCATAAGTTTTCAACCTGCTCTCATTTGGTCATTTTTCATCCGATTAAAAAAATGAGAACATGCTCGTGTTCCCCAAACCCTTGCCGTTCTAACGAGCCCTTTCTTGAATCTGTATCTTCAACCGTTAAGTCGCGAGAGGCTTTTGTTGAAGGGGTGCTTCTCTCATGCGATCTCAATGCAATGTGGGTGCGTGACGTCACTTCAACTCGTCACCATGGCAACGATCTTTTGTCACTAGACGTCAAATTCTCACATTTTGTAGTCACGAGTGTCTTCTTTCAGACAAACTAACTTTTATTTGGCTAAGGTGTCATTTAGTACCTTTATTTTCACCTTAAGCAAGAGAAGTCGGACTAATTCGCCTGTCTTGTACATGTTAATTTCAGGCGCCTTCCTCTCTCCATTTCTGATAAATCATAAGTTTTCAACCTGCTCTCATTTGGTCATTTTTTATCCGATTAAGAAAATGAGAACATGCTCGTGTTCCCCAAACCCTTGCCGTTCTAACGAGCCATTTCTTGAATCTGTATCTTCAACCGTTAAGTCGTGAGAGGCTTTTGTACAAGGGGTGCTTCTCTCATGCGATCTCAATGCAATGTGGGGCGCGTGACGGCTCCAAGTCAAAAATGTATGTGCTCTTAAAGTGACAGTGACATATTTTTAGATTATGGTTAACTTCCACATTTCTTGACCGATTCCAGTCATTTAAATTTTAAACTGTTCAGCTCATTTACATTTTTTTAAATACATGTTCAGGGACAGTGAGATACTTTTAGTTGATGTTGATTATGGTTAACTTCCACATTTCTTGAGCGATTCCAGTGGTTTAAATTTTAAACTGTTCAGCTCATTACCAAAGAGTCAGCAGTCCCATTCAAAATTTCCGCGGGAATTTTTCTAGTTCTAGTTATGGGACTGCTTTGCGAAGCAAGCAGGCACATATTGTTATTCTACCTAGGACAGTGGTTTATTTTTGTTGTTATTATTATATATTATTCCACGATTTTTCCGCTAAAATGCGGCCCGTACCGTACATCGCACCGGCACAAATGAGGTATCAAACGATGCGGCTCGATCTGACTCGCTGCGCTATTATTTTTCTAAGAATTCCCAGTTACCTTGGCGACGCTATTCCCCAAAAACTCCCAAATTAACTCCCCATTGGGAATGAATGGGAAAAAAATCACACTTCAAGCACCTTTTTCCAAGACACGCTGCGCGCGCATACGTTATCCGACCGATACGAATTTTAGCTCATTTTGTAGGAATTTGTCCCATCTTTAGCTCAGTGTCGAAATCTTTTTTAAGGAATGAAAGCCCCCCCCCCCTGTTCGGGTTCAAAGACAGTAGCTGAATTAGCTTTCTCACACACTCTGTTGGCTAATTAGCCATCCAGTGCCGGGAACCAAATAATGTATTAGAAAAAATTTCACTTCAACTCGTCACCACTGCCACAATCTTTTGTCACTAGACGTCAAATTCTCACATTTTGTAGTCACGAGTGTCTTCTTTCAGACAAACTAACTTTTATTTGGTTAAGGTGTCATTTAGTACCTTTATTTTCCCTTTAAGCGAGTAGAAGTTGGACTCTCTCGCCTATCTCTCCCATGTTAATTTGGGCGACTTCTTCCTCTTCATTTCGAATAAATCATAAGTTTTCAACCTGCTCTCATTTGGTCATTTTTCATCCGATTAAAAAAATGAGAACATGCTCGTGTTCCCCAAACCCTTGCCGTTCTAACGAGCCCTTTCTTGAATCTGTATCTTCAACCGTTAAGTCGCGAGAGGCTTTTGTTGAAGGGGTGCTTCTCTCATGCGATCTCAATGCAATGTGGGTGCGTGACGTCACTTCAACTCGTCACCATGGCAACGATCTTTTGTCACTAGACGTCAAATTCTCACATTTTGTAGTCACGAGTGTCTTCTTTCAGACAAACTAACTTTTATTTGGCTAAGGTGTCATTTAGTACCTTTATTTTCACCTTAAGCAAGAGAAGTCGGACTAATTCGCCTGTCTTGTACATGTTAATTTCAGGCGCCTTCCTCTCTCCATTTCTGATAAATCATAAGTTTTCAACCTGCTCTCATTTGGTCATTTTTTATCCGATTAAGAAAATGAGAACATGCTCGTGTTCCCCAAACCCTTGCCGTTCTAACGAGCCATTTCTTGAATCTGTATCTTCAACCGTTAAGTCGTGAGAGGCTTTTGTACAAGGGGTGCTTCTCTCATGCGATCTCAATGCAATGTGGGGCGCGTGACGGCTCCAAGTCAAAAATGTATGTGCTCTTAAAGTGACAGTGACATATTTTTAGATTATGGTTAACTTCCACATTTCTTGACCGATTCCAGTCATTTAAATTTTAAACTGTTCAGCTCATTTACATTTTTTTAAATACATGTTCAGGGACAGTGAGATACTTTTAGTTGATGTTGATTATGGTTAACTTCCACATTTCTTGAGCGATTCCAGTGGTTTAAATTTTAAACTGTTCAGCTCATTACCAAAGAGTCAGCAGTCCCATTCAAAATTTCCGCGGGAATTTTTCTAGTTATTATATATTATTCCACGATTTTTCCGCTAAAATGCGGCCCGTACCGTACATCGCACCGGCACAAATGAGGTATCAAACGATGCGGCTCGATCTGACTCGCTGCGCTATTATTTTTCTAAGAATTCCCAGTTACCTTGGCGACGCTATTCCCCAAAAACTCCCAAATTAACTCCCCATTGGGAATGAATGGGAAAAAAATCACACTTCAAGCACCTTTTTCCAAGACACGCTGCGCGCGCATACGTTATCCGACCGATACGAATTTTAGCTCATTTTGTAGGAATTTGTCCCATCTTTAGCTCAGTGTCGAAATCTTTTTTAAGGAATGAAAGCCCCCCCCCCCCTGTTCGGGTTCAAAGACAGTAGCTGAATTAGCTTTCTCACACACTCTGTTGGCTAATTAGCCATCCAGTGCCGGGAACCAAATAATGTATTAGAAAAAATTTCACTTCAACTCGTCACCACTGCCACAATCTTTTGTCACTAGACGTCAAATTCTCACATTTTGTAGTCACGAGTGTCTTCTTTCAGACAAACTAACTTTTATTTGGCTAAGGTGTCATTTAGTACCTTTATTTTCCCTTTAAGCGAAGAGAAATTGGACTCTCTCGCCAATCTCTTCCATGTTAATTTGGGTGTTTTTTTCCTCTTCATTTCGGATAAATCATACATTTTCAACCTGCTCTCATTTGGTCATTTTTCATCCGATTAAAAAAATTACAACATGCTCGTGTTCCCCAAACCCTTGCCGTTCTAACAAGCCATTTCTTGAATCTGTATCTTGAAGAGTTAAGTCGTGAGAGGCTTTTGTTCCAGGGGTGCGTCTGTCATACAATCTCAATGGAATGCAACCAATCTTGATGATAGTTGGATCTAGTCTTCTCTCTTTTCCCTGATTGGTTCGTTTTCTGCTTGTCTGTGCTGTGGCCAATGAGAGACGCTTTAATGACACCAATTAGAAGTTTCTCGAGAACCTACTCCTCCCATTTCATCTCGTCTGAGGTAAGTTGCAAGGCAATTGTTTGTAGTCTGGTGAATAATGCTAAATAAGTGTGATTTTGCAAGTTTTCCCCATCCTAAACTACATCACGTTAATACTGGCGATGTATTGAAACGTATTTGATGTGTTTGAACGTTATGTTGCTGTTTTAACAAGATTGGAAAAGTTAAGTGCTAGAGATGGTAGCCTACATGCTAGCTGCACCTGCTAGCGCTAGCAAAGAGCTAGCAGATGTTACATTAAAGTTTTAATGTGCAGTAAAAAAAAACTAAGAAAAGTTTGAGTAGGCTCTAAATCTCAATTGTGTACATCTCTCGTTGCTACAATATACAGTAAGGCTTTTGTCTCGTCTGTCGTCGACGTGGGGGGGGGGGGGGGTTGAGTGGCGTGTCGACGGTGTAGCGAAGCGGCGCCAATGAGGGATTTCGGAGAACATGCTCGTGTTCCCCAAACCCTTGCCGTTCTAACGAGCCCTTTCTTGAATCTGTATCTTCAACCGTTAAGTCGTGAGAGGCTTTTGTACAAGGGGTGCTTCTCTCATGCGATCTCAATGCAATGTGGGTGCGTGACGTCACTTCAACTCGTCACCATGGCAACGATCTTTTGTCACTAGACGTCAAATTCTCACATTTTGTAGTCACGAGTGTCTTCTTTCAGACAAACTAACTTTTATTTGGCTAAGGTGTCATTTAGTACCTTTATTTTCACCTTAAGCAAGAGAAGTCGGACTAATTCGCCTGTCTTGTACATGTTAATTTCAGGCGCCTTCCTCTCTCCATTTCTGATAAATCATAAGTTTTCAACCTGCTCTCATTTGGTCATTTTTTATCCGATTAAGAAAATGAGAACATGCTCGTGTTCCCCAAACCCTTGCCGTTCTAACGAGCCATTTCTTGAATCTGTATCTTCAACCGTTAAGTCGTGAGAGGCTTTTGTACAAGGGGTGCTTCTCTCATGCGATCTCAATGCAATGTGGGGCGCGTGACGGCTCCAAGTCAAAAATGTATGTGCTCTTAAAGTGACAGTGACATATTTTTAGATTATGGTTAACTTCCACATTTCTTGACCGATTCCAGTCATTTAAATTTTAAACTGTTCAGCTCATTTACATTTTTTTAAATACATGTTCAGGGACAGTGAGATACTTTTAGTTGATGTTGATTATGGTTAACTTCCACATTTCTTGAGCGATTCCAGTGGTTTAAATTTTAAACTGTTCAGCTCATTACCAAAGAGTCAGCAGTCCCATTCAAAATTTCCGCGGGAATTTTTCTAGTATTACTATTATTATTTCATCTTCCACGATTTTTCCGCAAAAATTCAGCCCGTACCGTAGATCGCACCGGGACAAATGAGGTATCAAACGATGCGGCTCCATCTGACTCGCTGCGCTATTATTTTTCTAAGAATTCCGAGTTACCATGGCGACGCTATTCCCAAATTAAGTCCCCATTGGGAATCAATGGGAAAACGAAAGTGATCAAATCAGATCAAGCAGCTTTTTTTTTAGGTACGCCAAGGACTCTCTCCCCCTCGACCACCCGGGTCGGCGGCCATCTTGGCCAATTGATTAGGTATTCCCAGGATTCTCGCCACTCTGCTCGCCCAGGGCGACGGCTATCTTGGCCAATTCATTAGCTACGCCAAGGATTCTTGCCACTTCACTCGCTCAGGGCGGCGGCCATTTTGGCCAATTGATTAGGTACGCCCAGGATTGTCGCCACTCCGCTCGCCCAGGGCGGCGGCCATTTTGGCCAATTAATTAGCGTCGCCAAGGATTCTCTCCCCTCCGCCCACCCGGGGCGGCGGCCAGCTTGGCCAATTGATTAGGTACGCCAAGGATTCTCGCCACTTTGCTCGCTCAGGGCGGCGGCCATTTTGGCCAATTGATTAGGTACGCCCAGGATTCTCGCCACTCTGCTCGCCCAGGGCGGCGGCCATTTTGGCCAATTGATTAGGTATCTAAGTGCTACTACTACTACTACTACTACTACTACTACTTCTTTCAGACAAACTAACTTTTATTTGGCTAAGGTGTCATTTAGTACCTTTATTTTCACCTTAAGCAAGAGAAGTCGGACTAATTCGCCTGTCTTTTACATGTTAATTTCAGGCGCCTTCCTCTCTCCATTTCTGCTAAATCATAAGTTTTCAACCTGCTCTCATTTGGTCATTTTTTATCCGTTTAAGAAAATGAGAACATGCTCGTGTTCCTCAAACCCTTGCCGTTCTAACGAGTCATTTCTTGAATCTGTATCTTCAACCGTTAAGTCGTGAGAGGTTTTTGTTGAAGGGGTGCTTCTCTCATGCAATCTCAATGGAATGTGGGGCGCGTGACGGCTCCAAGTCAAAAATGGATGTGCGCTCTTAAAGTGACAGTGACATATTTTTAGATTATGGTTAATTTACACATTTCTTGACCGATTCCAGTCATTTAAATTTTAAACTGTTCAGCTCATTTACATTTTTTTAAATACATTTTCAGGGACAGTGAGATACTTTTAGTTGATGTTGATTATGGTTAACTTCCACATTTCTTGAGCGATTCCAGTGGTTTAAATTTTAAACTGTTCAGCTCATTACCAAAGAGTCAGCAGTCCCATTCAAAATTTCCGCGGGAATTTTTCTAGTTGTTATTATTATATATTATTCCACGATTTTTCCGCTAAAATGCGGCCCGTACCGTACATCGCACCGGCACAAATGAGGTATCAAACGATGCGGCTCGATCTGACTCGCTGCGCTATTATTTTTCTAAGAATTCCCAGTTACCTTGGCGACGCTATTCCCAAAAAACTCCCAAATTAACTCCCCTTTGGGAATGAATGGGAAAAAATCACACTTCAAGCACCTTTTTCCAAGACACGCTGCGCGCGCATACGTTATCCGACCGATACGAATTTTAGCTCATTTTGTAGGAATTTGTCCCATCTTTAGCTCAGTGTCGAAATCTTTTTTAAGGAATGAAAGCCCCCCCCCCCTGTTCGGGTTCAAAGACAGTAGCTGAATTAGCTTTCTCACACACTCTGTTGGCTAATTAGCCATCCAGTGCCGGGAACCAAATAATGTATTAGAAAAAATTTCACTTCAACTCGTCACCACTGCCACAATCTTTTGTCACTAGACGTCAAATTCTCACATTTTGTAGTCACGAGTGTCTTCTTTCAGACAAACTAACTTTTATTTGGCTAAGGTGTCATTTAGTACCTTTATTTTCCCTTTAAGCGAAGAGAAATTGGACTCTCTCGCCAATCTCTTCCATGTTAATTTGGGTGTTTTTTTCCTCTTCATTTCGGATAAATCATACATTTTCAACCTGCTCTCATTTGGTCATTTTTCATCCGATTAAAAAAATTACAACATGCTCGTGTTCCCCAAACCCTTGCCGTTCTAACAAGCCATTTCTTGAATCTGTATCTTGAAGAGTTAAGTCGTGAGAGGCTTTTGTTCCAGGGGTGCGTCTGTCATACAATCTCAATGGAATGCAACCAATCTTGATGATAGTTGGATCTAGTCTTCTCTCTTTTCCCTGATTGGTTCGTTTTCTGCTTGTCTGTGCTGTGGCCAATGAGAGACGCTTTAATGACACCAATTAGAAGTTTCTCGAGAACCTACTCCTCCCATTTCATCTCGTCTGAGGTAAGTTGCAAGGCAATTGTTTGTAGTCTGGTGAATAATGCTAAATAAGTGTGATTTTGCAAGTTTTCCCCATCCTAAACTACATCACGTTAATACTGGCGATGTATTGAAACGTATTTGATGTGTTTGAACGTTATGTTGCTGTTTTAACAAGATTGGAAAAGTTAAGTGCTAGAGATGGTAGCCTACATGCTAGCTGCACCTGCTAGCGCTAGCAAAGAGCTAGCAGATGTTACATTAAAGTTTTAATGTGCAGTAAAAAATAACTAAGAAAAGTTTGAGTAGGCTCTAAATCTCAATTGTGTACATCTCTCGTTGCTACAATATACAGTAAGGCTTTTGTCTCGTCTGTCGTCGACGTGGGGGGGGGGGGGGGTTGAGTGGCGTGTCGACGGTGTAGCGAAGCGGCGCCAATGAGGGATTTCGGAGAACATGCTCGTGTTCCCCAAACCCTTGCCGTTCTAACGAGCCCTTTCTTGAATCTGTATCTTCAACCGTTAAGTCGTGAGAGGCTTTTGTACAAGGGGTGCTTCTCTCATGCGATCTCAATGCAATGTGGGTGCGTGACGTCACTTCAACTCGTCACCATGGCAACGATCTTTTGTCACTAGACGTCAAATTCTCACATTTTGTAGTCACGAGTGTCTTCTTTCAGACAAACTAACTTTTATTTGGCTAAGGTGTCATTTAGTACCTTTATTTTCACCTTAAGCAAGAGAAGTCGGACTAATTCGCCTGTCTTGTACATGTTAATTTCAGGCGCCTTCCTCTCTCCATTTCTGATAAATCATAAGTTTTCAACCTGCTCTCATTTGGTCATTTTTTATCCGATTAAGAAAATGAGAACATGCTCGTGTTCCCCAAACCCTTGCCGTTCTAACGAGCCATTTCTTGAATCTGTATCTTCAACCGTTAAGTCGTGAGAGGCTTTTGTACAAGGGGTGCTTCTCTCATGCGATCTCAATGCAATGTGGGGCGCGTGACGGCTCCAAGTCAAAAATGTATGTGCTCTTAAAGTGACAGTGACATATTTTTAGATTATGGTTAACTTCCACATTTCTTGACCGATTCCAGTCATTTAAATTTTAAACTGTTCAGCTCATTTACATTTTTTTAAATACATGTTCAGGGACAGTGAGATACTTTTAGTTGATGTTGATTATGGTTAACTTCCACATTTCTTGAGCGATTCCAGTGGTTTAAATTTTAAACTGTTCAGCTCATTACCAAAGAGTCAGCAGTCCCATTCAAAATTTCCGCGGGAATTTTTCTAGTTATGGGACTGCTTTGCGAAGCAAGCAGGCACATATTGTTATTCTACCTAGGACAGTGGTTTATTTTTCTTGTTGTTATTATTATATATTATTCCACGATTTTTCCGCTAAAATGCGGCCCGTACCGTACATCGCACCGGCACAAATGAGGTATCAAACGATGCGGCTCGATCTGACTCGCTGCGCTATTATTTTTCTAAGAATTCCCAGTTACCTTGGCGACGCTATTCCCAAAAAACTCCCAAATTAACTCCCCTTTGGGAATGAATGGGAAAAAATCACACTTCAAGCACCTTTTTCCAAGACACGCTGCGCGCGCATACGTTATCCGACCGATACGAATTTTAGCTCATTTTGTAGGAATTTGTCCCATCTTTAGCTCAGTGTCGAAATCTTTTTTAAGGAATGAAAGCCCCCCCCCCCTGTTCGGGTTCAAAGACAGTAGCTGAATTAGCTTTCTCACACACTCTGTTGGCTAATTAGCCATCCAGTGCCGGGAACCAAATAATGTATTAGAAAAAATTTCACTTCAACTCGTCACCACTGCCACAATCTTTTGTCACTAGACGTCAAATTCTCACATTTTGTAGTCACGAGTGTCTTCTTTCAGACAAACTAACTTTTATTTGGCTAAGGTGTCATTTAGTACCTTTATTTTCCCTTTAAGCGAAGAGAAATTGGACTCTCTCGCCAATCTCTTCCATGTTAATTTGGGTGTTTTTTTCCTCTTCATTTCGGATAAATCATACATTTTCAACCTGCTCTCATTTGGTCATTTTTCATCCGATTAAAAAAATTACAACATGCTCGTGTTCCCCAAACCCTTGCCGTTCTAACAAGCCATTTCTTGAATCTGTATCTTGAAGAGTTAAGTCGTGAGAGGCTTTTGTTCCAGGGGTGCGTCTGTCATACAATCTCAATGGAATGCAACCAATCTTGATGATAGTTGGATCTAGTCTTCTCTCTTTTCCCTGATTGGTTCGTTTTCTGCTTGTCTGTGCTGTGGCCAATGAGAGACGCTTTAATGACACCAATTAGAAGTTTCTCGAGAACCTACTCCTCCCATTTCATCTCGTCTGAGGTAAGTTGCAAGGCAATTGTTTGTAGTCTGGTGAATAATGCTAAATAAGTGTGATTTTGCAAGTTTTCCCCATCCTAAACTACATCACGTTAATACTGGCGATGTATTGAAACGTATTTGATGTGTTTGAACGTTATGTTGCTGTTTTAACAAGATTGGAAAAGTTAAGTGCTAGAGATGGTAGCCTACATGCTAGCTGCACCTGCTAGCGCTAGCAAAGAGCTAGCAGATGTTACATTAAAGTTTTAATGTGCAGTAAAAAAAAACTAAGAAAAGTTTGAGTAGGCTCTAAATCTCAATTGTGTACATCTCTCGTTGCTACAATATACAGTAAGGCTTTTGTCTCGTCTGTCGTCGACGTGGGGGGGGGGGGGGGTTGAGTGGCGTGTCGACGGTGTAGCGAAGCGGCGCCAATGAGGGATTTCGGAGAACATGCTCGTGTTCCCCAAACCCTTGCCGTTCTAACGAGCCCTTTCTTGAATCTGTATCTTCAACCGTTAAGTCGTGAGAGGCTTTTGTACAAGGGGTGCTTCTCTCATGCGATCTCAATGCAATGTGGGTGCGTGACGTCACTTCAACTCGTCACCATGGCAACGATCTTTTGTCACTAGACGTCAAATTCTCACATTTTGTAGTCACGAGTGTCTTCTTTCAGACAAACTAACTTTTATTTGGCTAAGGTGTCATTTAGTACCTTTATTTTCACCTTAAGCAAGAGAAGTCGGACTAATTCGCCTGTCTTGTACATGTTAATTTCAGGCGCCTTCCTCTCTCCATTTCTGATAAATCATAAGTTTTCAACCTGCTCTCATTTGGTCATTTTTTATCCGATTAAGAAAATGAGAACATGCTCGTGTTCCCCAAACCCTTGCCGTTCTAACGAGCCATTTCTTGAATCTGTATCTTCAACCGTTAAGTCGTGAGAGGCTTTTGTACAAGGGGTGCTTCTCTCATGCGATCTCAATGCAATGTGGGGCGCGTGACGGCTCCAAGTCAAAAATGTATGTGCTCTTAAAGTGACAGTGACATATTTTTAGATTATGGTTAACTTCCACATTTCTTGACCGATTCCAGTCATTTAAATTTTAAACTGTTCAGCTCATTTACATTTTTTTAAATACATGTTCAGGGACAGTGAGATACTTTTAGTTGATGTTGATTATGGTTAACTTCCACATTTCTTGAGCGATTCCAGTGGTTTAAATTTTAAACTGTTCAGCTCATTACCAAAGAGTCAGCAGTCCCATTCAAAATTTCCGCGGGAATTTTTCTAGTTATGGGACTGCTTTGCGAAGCAAGCAGGCACATATTGTTATTCTACCTAGGACAGTGGTTTATTATGGGACTGCTTTGCGAAGCAAGCAGGCACATATTGTTATTCTACCTAGGACAGTGGTTTATTTTTGTTGTTATTATTATATATTATTCCACGATTTTTCCGCTAAAATGCGGCCCGTACCGTACATCGCACCGGCACAAATGAGGTATCAAACGATGCGGCTCGATCTGACTCGCTGCGCTATTATTTTTCTAAGAATTCCCAGTTACCTTGGCGACGCTATTCCCAAAAACTCCCAAATTAACTCCCCATTGGGAATGAATGGGAAAAAAATCACACTTCAAGCACCTTTTTCCAAGACACGCTGCGCGCGCATACGTTATCCGACCGATACGAATTTTAGCTCATTTTGTAGGAATTTGTCCCATCTTTAGCTCAGTGTCGAAATCTTTTTTAAGGAATGAAAGCCCCCCCCCCCCTGTTCGGGTTCAAAGACAGTAGCTGAATTAGCTTTCTCACACACTCTGTTGGCTAATTAGCCATCCAGTGCCGGGAACCAAATAATGTATTAGAAAAAATTTCACTTCAACTCGTCACCACTGCCACAATCTTTTGTCACTAGACGTCAAATTCTCACATTTTGTAGTCACGAGTGTCTTCTTTCAGACAAACTAACTTTTATTTGGTTAAGGTGTCATTTAGTACCTTTATTTTCCCTTTAAGCGAGTAGAAGTTGGACTCTCTCGCCTATCTCTCCCATGTTAATTTGGGCGACTTCTTCCTCTTCATTTCGAATAAATCATAAGTTTTCAACCTGCTCTCATTTGGTCATTTTTCATCCGATTAAAAAAATGAGAACATGCTCGTGTTCCCCAAACCCTTGCCGTTCTAACGAGCCCTTTCTTGAATCTGTATCTTCAACCGTTAAGTCGCGAGAGGCTTTTGTTGAAGGGGTGCTTCTCTCATGCGATCTCAATGCAATGTGGGTGCGTGACGTCACTTCAACTCGTCACCATGGCAACGATCTTTTGTCACTAGACGTCAAATTCTCACATTTTGTAGTCACGAGTGTCTTCTTTCAGACAAACTAACTTTTATTTGGCTAAGGTGTCATTTAGTACCTTTATTTTCACCTTAAGCAAGAGAAGTCGGACTAATTCGCCTGTCTTGTACATGTTAATTTCAGGCGCCTTCCTCTCTCCATTTCTGATAAATCATAAGTTTTCAACCTGCTCTCATTTGGTCATTTTTTATCCGATTAAGAAAATGAGAACATGCTCGTGTTCCCCAAACCCTTGCCGTTCTAACGAGCCATTTCTTGAATCTGTATCTTCAACCGTTAAGTCGTGAGAGGCTTTTGTACAAGGGGTGCTTCTCTCATGCGATCTCAATGCAATGTGGGGCGCGTGACGGCTCCAAGTCAAAAATGTATGTGCTCTTAAAGTGACAGTGACATATTTTTAGATTATGGTTAACTTCCACATTTCTTGACCGATTCCAGTCATTTAAATTTTAAACTGTTCAGCTCATTTACATTTTTTTAAATACATGTTCAGGGACAGTGAGATACTTTTAGTTGATGTTGATTATGGTTAACTTCCACATTTCTTGAGCGATTCCAGTGGTTTAAATTTTAAACTGTTCAGCTCATTACCAAAGAGTCAGCAGTCCCATTCAAAATTTCCGCGGGAATTTTTCTAGTTATTATATATTATTCCACGATTTTTCCGCTAAAATGCGGCCCGTACCGTACATCGCACCGGCACAAATGAGGTATCAAACGATGCGGCTCGATCTGACTCGCTGCGCTATTATTTTTCTAAGAATTCCCAGTTACCTTGGCGACGCTATTCCCCAAAAACTCCCAAATTAACTCCCCATTGGGAATGAATGGGAAAAAAATCACACTTCAAGCACCTTTTTCCAAGACACGCTGCGCGCGCATACGTTATCCGACCGATACGAATTTTAGCTCATTTTGTAGGAATTTGTCCCATCTTTAGCTCAGTGTCGAAATCTTTTTTAAGGAATGAAAGCCCCCCCCCCCTGTTCGGGTTCAAAGACAGTAGCTGAATTAGCTTTCTCACACACTCTGTTGGCTAATTAGCCATCCAGTGCCGGGAACCAAATAATGTATTAGAAAAAATTTCACTTCAACTCGTCACCACTGCCACAATCTTTTGTCACTAGACGTCAAATTCTCACATTTTGTAGTCACGAGTGTCTTCTTTCAGACAAACTAACTTTTATTTGGCTAAGGTGTCATTTAGTACCTTTATTTTCCCTTTAAGCGAAGAGAAATTGGACTCTCTCGCCAATCTCTTCCATGTTAATTTGGGTGTTTTTTTCCTCTTCATTTCGGATAAATCATACATTTTCAACCTGCTCTCATTTGGTCATTTTTCATCCGATTAAAAAAATTACAACATGCTCGTGTTCCCCAAACCCTTGCCGTTCTAACAAGCCATTTCTTGAATCTGTATCTTGAAGAGTTAAGTCGTGAGAGGCTTTTGTTCCAGGGGTGCGTCTGTCATACAATCTCAATGGAATGCAACCAATCTTGATGATAGTTGGATCTAGTCTTCTCTCTTTTCCCTGATTGGTTCGTTTTCTGCTTGTCTGTGCTGTGGCCAATGAGAGACGCTTTAATGACACCAATTAGAAGTTTCTCGAGAACCTACTCCTCCCATTTCATCTCGTCTGAGGTAAGTTGCAAGGCAATTGTTTGTAGTCTGGTGAATAATGCTAAATAAGTGTGATTTTGCAAGTTTTCCCCATCCTAAACTACATCACGTTAATACTGGCGATGTATTGAAACGTATTTGATGTGTTTGAACGTTATGTTGCTGTTTTAACAAGATTGGAAAAGTTAAGTGCTAGAGATGGTAGCCTACATGCTAGCTGCACCTGCTAGCGCTAGCAAAGAGCTAGCAGATGTTACATTAAAGTTTTAATGTGCAGTAAAAAAAAACTAAGAAAAGTTTGAGTAGGCTCTAAATCTCAATTGTGTACATCTCTCGTTGCTACAATATACAGTAAGGCTTTTGTCTCGTCTGTCGTCGACGTGGGGGGGGGGGGGGTTGAGTGGCGTGTCGACGGTGTAGCGAAGCGGCGCCAATGAGGGATTTCGGAGAACATGCTCGTGTTCCCCAAACCCTTGCCGTTCTAACGAGCCCTTTCTTGAATCTGTATCTTCAACCGTTAAGTCGTGAGAGGCTTTTGTACAAGGGGTGCTTCTCTCATGCGATCTCAATGCAATGTGGGTGCGTGACGTCACTTCAACTCGTCACCATGGCAACGATCTTTTGTCACTAGACGTCAAATTCTCACATTTTGTAGTCACGAGTGTCTTCTTTCAGACAAACTAACTTTTATTTGGCTAAGGTGTCATTTAGTACCTTTATTTTCACCTTAAGCAAGAGAAGTCGGACTAATTCGCCTGTCTTGTACATGTTAATTTCAGGCGCCTTCCTCTCTCCATTTCTGATAAATCATAAGTTTTCAACCTGCTCTCATTTGGTCATTTTTTATCCGATTAAGAAAATGAGAACATGCTCGTGTTCCCCAAACCCTTGCCGTTCTAACGAGCCATTTCTTGAATCTGTATCTTCAACCGTTAAGTCGTGAGAGGCTTTTGTACAAGGGGTGCTTCTCTCATGCGATCTCAATGCAATGTGGGGCGCGTGACGGCTCCAAGTCAAAAATGTATGTGCTCTTAAAGTGACAGTGACATATTTTTAGATTATGGTTAACTTCCACATTTCTTGACCGATTCCAGTCATTTAAATTTTAAACTGTTCAGCTCATTTACATTTTTTTAAATACATGTTCAGGGACAGTGAGATACTTTTAGTTGATGTTGATTATGGTTAACTTCCACATTTCTTGAGCGATTCCAGTGGTTTAAATTTTAAACTGTTCAGCTCATTACCAAAGAGTCAGCAGTCCCATTCAAAATTTCCGCGGGAATTTTTCTAGTATTACTATTATTATTTCATCTTCCACGATTTTTCCGCAAAAATTCAGCCCGTACCGTAGATCGCACCGGGACAAATGAGGTATCAAACGATGCGGCTCCATCTGACTCGCTGCGCTATTATTTTTCTAAGAATTCCGAGTTACCATGGCGACGCTATTCCCAAATTAAGTCCCCATTGGGAATCAATGGGAAAACGAAAGTGATCAAATCAGATCAAGCAGCTTTTTTTTTAGGTACGCCAAGGACTCTCTCCCCCTCGACCACCCGGGTCGGCGGCCATCTTGGCCAATTGATTAGGTATTCCCAGGATTCTCGCCACTCTGCTCGCCCAGGGCGACGGCTATCTTGGCCAATTCATTAGCTACGCCAAGGATTCTTGCCACTTCACTCGCTCAGGGCGGCGGCCATTTTGGCCAATTGATTAGGTACGCCCAGGATTGTCGCCACTCCGCTCGCCCAGGGCGGCGGCCATTTTGGCCAATTAATTAGCGTCGCCAAGGATTCTCTCCCCTCCGCCCACCCGGGGCGGCGGCCAGCTTGGCCAATTGATTAGGTACGCCAAGGATTCTCGCCACTTTGCTCGCTCAGGGCGGCGGCCATTTTGGCCAATTGATTAGGTACGCCCAGGATTCTCGCCACTCTGCTCGCCCAGGGCGGCGGCCATTTTGGCCAATTGATTAGGTATCTAAGTGCTACTACTACTACTACTACTACTACTACTACTTCTTTCAGACAAACTAACTTTTATTTGGCTAAGGTGTCATTTAGTACCTTTATTTTCACCTTAAGCAAGAGAAGTCGGACTAATTCGCCTGTCTTTTACATGTTAATTTCAGGCGCCTTCCTCTCTCCATTTCTGCTAAATCATAAGTTTTCAACCTGCTCTCATTTGGTCATTTTTTATCCGTTTAAGAAAATGAGAACATGCTCGTGTTCCTCAAACCCTTGCCGTTCTAACGAGTCATTTCTTGAATCTGTATCTTCAACCGTTAAGTCGTGAGAGGTTTTTGTTGAAGGGGTGCTTCTCTCATGCAATCTCAATGGAATGTGGGGCGCGTGACGGCTCCAAGTCAAAAATGGATGTGCGCTCTTAAAGTGACAGTGACATATTTTTAGATTATGGTTAATTTACACATTTCTTGACCGATTCCAGTCATTTAAATTTTAAACTGTTCAGCTCATTTACATTTTTTTAAATACATTTTCAGGGACAGTGAGATACTTTTAGTTGATGTTGATTATGGTTAACTTCCACATTTCTTGAGCGATTCCAGTGGTTTAAATTTTAAACTGTTCAGCTCATTACCAAAGAGTCAGCAGTCCCATTCAAAATTTCCGCGGGAATTTTTCTAGTTTTTGTTGTTATTATTATATATTATTCCACGATTTTTCCGCTAAAATGCGGCCCGTACCGTACATCGCACCGGCACAAATGAGGTATCAAACGATGCGGCTCGATCTGACTCGCTGCGCTATTATTTTTCTAAGAATTCCCAGTTACCTTGGCGACGCTATTCCCCAAAAACTCCCAAATTAACTCCCCATTGGGAATGAATGGGAAAAAAATCACACTTCAAGCACCTTTTTCCAAGACACGCTGCGCGCGCATACGTTATCCGACCGATACGAATTTTAGCTCATTTTGTAGGAATTTGTCCCATCTTTAGCTCAGTGTCGAAATCTTTTTTAAGGAATGAAAGCCCCCCCCCCCTGTTCGGGTTCAAAGACAGTAGCTGAATTAGCTTTCTCACACACTCTGTTGGCTAATTAGCCATCCAGTGCCGGGAACCAAATAATGTATTAGAAAAAATTTCACTTCAACTCGTCACCACTGCCACAATCTTTTGTCACTAGACGTCAAATTCTCACATTTTGTAGTCACGAGTGTCTTCTTTCAGACAAACTAACTTTTATTTGGTTAAGGTGTCATTTAGTACCTTTATTTTCCCTTTAAGCGAGTAGAAGTTGGACTCTCTCGCCTATCTCTCCCATGTTAATTTGGGCGACTTCTTCCTCTTCATTTCGAATAAATCATAAGTTTTCAACCTGCTCTCATTTGGTCATTTTTCATCCGATTAAAAAAATGAGAACATGCTCGTGTTCCCCAAACCCTTGCCGTTCTAACGAGCCCTTTCTTGAATCTGTATCTTCAACCGTTAAGTCGCGAGAGGCTTTTGTTGAAGGGGTGCTTCTCTCATGCGATCTCAATGCAATGTGGGTGCGTGACGTCACTTCAACTCGTCACCATGGCAACGATCTTTTGTCACTAGACGTCAAATTCTCACATTTTGTAGTCACGAGTGTCTTCTTTCAGACAAACTAACTTTTATTTGGCTAAGGTGTCATTTAGTACCTTTATTTTCACCTTAAGCAAGAGAAGTCGGACTAATTCGCCTGTCTTGTACATGTTAATTTCAGGCGCCTTCCTCTCTCCATTTCTGATAAATCATAAGTTTTCAACCTGCTCTCATTTGGTCATTTTTTATCCGATTAAGAAAATGAGAACATGCTCGTGTTCCCCAAACCCTTGCCGTTCTAACGAGCCATTTCTTGAATCTGTATCTTCAACCGTTAAGTCGTGAGAGGCTTTTGTACAAGGGGTGCTTCTCTCATGCGATCTCAATGCAATGTGGGGCGCGTGACGGCTCCAAGTCAAAAATGTATGTGCTCTTAAAGTGACAGTGACATATTTTTAGATTATGGTTAACTTCCACATTTCTTGACCGATTCCAGTCATTTAAATTTTAAACTGTTCAGCTCATTTACATTTTTTTAAATACATGTTCAGGGACAGTGAGATACTTTTAGTTGATGTTGATTATGGTTAACTTCCACATTTCTTGAGCGATTCCAGTGGTTTAAATTTTAAACTGTTCAGCTCATTACCAAAGAGTCAGCAGTCCCATTCAAAATTTCCGCGGGAATTTTTCTAGTTATTATATATTATTCCACGATTTTTCCGCTAAAATGCGGCCCGTACCGTACATCGCACCGGCACAAATGAGGTATCAAACGATGCGGCTCGATCTGACTCGCTGCGCTATTATTTTTCTAAGAATTCCCAGTTACCTTGGCGACGCTATTCCCCAAAAACTCCCAAATTAACTCCCCATTGGGAATGAATGGGAAAAAAATCACACTTCAAGCACCTTTTTCCAAGACACGCTGCGCGCGCATACGTTATCCGACCGATACGAATTTTAGCTCATTTTGTAGGAATTTGTCCCATCTTTAGCTCAGTGTCGAAATCTTTTTTAAGGAATGAAAGCCCCCCCCCCCTGTTCGGGTTCAAAGACAGTAGCTGAATTAGCTTTCTCACACACTCTGTTGGCTAATTAGCCATCCAGTGCCGGGAACCAAATAATGTATTAGAAAAAATTTCACTTCAACTCGTCACCACTGCCACAATCTTTTGTCACTAGACGTCAAATTCTCACATTTTGTAGTCACGAGTGTCTTCTTTCAGACAAACTAACTTTTATTTGGCTAAGGTGTCATTTAGTACCTTTATTTTCCCTTTAAGCGAAGAGAAATTGGACTCTCTCGCCAATCTCTTCCATGTTAATTTGGGTGTTTTTTTCCTCTTCATTTCGGATAAATCATACATTTTCAACCTGCTCTCATTTGGTCATTTTTCATCCGATTAAAAAAATTACAACATGCTCGTGTTCCCCAAACCCTTGCCGTTCTAACAAGCCATTTCTTGAATCTGTATCTTGAAGAGTTAAGTCGTGAGAGGCTTTTGTTCCAGGGGTGCGTCTGTCATACAATCTCAATGGAATGCAACCAATCTTGATGATAGTTGGATCTAGTCTTCTCTCTTTTCCCTGATTGGTTCGTTTTCTGCTTGTCTGTGCTGTGGCCAATGAGAGACGCTTTAATGACACCAATTAGAAGTTTCTCGAGAACCTACTCCTCCCATTTCATCTCGTCTGAGGTAAGTTGCAAGGCAATTGTTTGTAGTCTGGTGAATAATGCTAAATAAGTGTGATTTTGCAAGTTTTCCCCATCCTAAACTACATCACGTTAATACTGGCGATGTATTGAAACGTATTTGATGTGTTTGAACGTTATGTTGCTGTTTTAACAAGATTGGAAAAGTTAAGTGCTAGAGATGGTAGCCTACATGCTAGCTGCACCTGCTAGCGCTAGCAAAGAGCTAGCAGATGTTACATTAAAGTTTTAATGTGCAGTAAAAAAAAACTAAGAAAAGTTTGAGTAGGCTCTAAATCTCAATTGTGTACATCTCTCGTTGCTACAATATACAGTAAGGCTTTTGTCTCGTCTGTCGTCGACGTGGGGGGGGGGGGGGTTGAGTGGCGTGTCGACGGTGTAGCGAAGCGGCGCCAATGAGGGATTTCGGAGAACATGCTCGTGTTCCCCAAACCCTTGCCGTTCTAACGAGCCCTTTCTTGAATCTGTATCTTCAACCGTTAAGTCGTGAGAGGCTTTTGTACAAGGGGTGCTTCTCTCATGCGATCTCAATGCAATGTGGGTGCGTGACGTCACTTCAACTCGTCACCATGGCAACGATCTTTTGTCACTAGACGTCAAATTCTCACATTTTGTAGTCACGAGTGTCTTCTTTCAGACAAACTAACTTTTATTTGGCTAAGGTGTCATTTAGTACCTTTATTTTCACCTTAAGCAAGAGAAGTCGGACTAATTCGCCTGTCTTGTACATGTTAATTTCAGGCGCCTTCCTCTCTCCATTTCTGATAAATCATAAGTTTTCAACCTGCTCTCATTTGGTCATTTTTTATCCGATTAAGAAAATGAGAACATGCTCGTGTTCCCCAAACCCTTGCCGTTCTAACGAGCCATTTCTTGAATCTGTATCTTCAACCGTTAAGTCGTGAGAGGCTTTTGTACAAGGGGTGCTTCTCTCATGCGATCTCAATGCAATGTGGGGCGCGTGACGGCTCCAAGTCAAAAATGTATGTGCTCTTAAAGTGACAGTGACATATTTTTAGATTATGGTTAACTTCCACATTTCTTGACCGATTCCAGTCATTTAAATTTTAAACTGTTCAGCTCATTTACATTTTTTTAAATACATGTTCAGGGACAGTGAGATACTTTTAGTTGATGTTGATTATGGTTAACTTCCACATTTCTTGAGCGATTCCAGTGGTTTAAATTTTAAACTGTTCAGCTCATTACCAAAGAGTCAGCAGTCCCATTCAAAATTTCCGCGGGAATTTTTCTAGTATTACTATTATTATTTCATCTTCCACGATTTTTCCGCAAAAATTCAGCCCGTACCGTAGATCGCACCGGGACAAATGAGGTATCAAACGATGCGGCTCCATCTGACTCGCTGCGCTATTATTTTTCTAAGAATTCCGAGTTACCATGGCGACGCTATTCCCAAATTAAGTCCCCATTGGGAATCAATGGGAAAACGAAAGTGATCAAATCAGATCAAGCAGCTTTTTTTTTAGGTACGCCAAGGACTCTCTCCCCCTCGACCACCCGGGTCGGCGGCCATCTTGGCCAATTGATTAGGTATTCCCAGGATTCTCGCCACTCTGCTCGCCCAGGGCGACGGCTATCTTGGCCAATTCATTAGCTACGCCAAGGATTCTTGCCACTTCACTCGCTCAGGGCGGCGGCCATTTTGGCCAATTGATTAGGTACGCCCAGGATTGTCGCCACTCCGCTCGCCCAGGGCGGCGGCCATTTTGGCCAATTAATTAGCGTCGCCAAGGATTCTCTCCCCTCCGCCCACCCGGGGCGGCGGCCAGCTTGGCCAATTGATTAGGTACGCCAAGGATTCTCGCCACTTTGCTCGCTCAGGGCGGCGGCCATTTTGGCCAATTGATTAGGTACGCCCAGGATTCTCGCCACTCTGCTCGCCCAGGGCGGCGGCCATTTTGGCCAATTGATTAGGTATCTAAGTGCTACTACTACTACTACTACTACTACTACTACTTCTTTCAGACAAACTAACTTTTATTTGGCTAAGGTGTCATTTAGTACCTTTATTTTCACCTTAAGCAAGAGAAGTCGGACTAATTCGCCTGTCTTTTACATGTTAATTTCAGGCGCCTTCCTCTCTCCATTTCTGCTAAATCATAAGTTTTCAACCTGCTCTCATTTGGTCATTTTTTATCCGTTTAAGAAAATGAGAACATGCTCGTGTTCCTCAAACCCTTGCCGTTCTAACGAGTCATTTCTTGAATCTGTATCTTCAACCGTTAAGTCGTGAGAGGTTTTTGTTGAAGGGGTGCTTCTCTCATGCAATCTCAATGGAATGTGGGGCGCGTGACGGCTCCAAGTCAAAAATGGATGTGCGCTCTTAAAGTGACAGTGACATATTTTTAGATTATGGTTAATTTACACATTTCTTGACCGATTCCAGTCATTTAAATTTTAAACTGTTCAGCTCATTTACATTTTTTTAAATACATTTTCAGGGACAGTGAGATACTTTTAGTTGATGTTGATTATGGTTAACTTCCACATTTCTTGAGCGATTCCAGTGGTTTAAATTTTAAACTGTTCAGCTCATTACCAAAGAGTCAGCAGTCCCATTCAAAATTTCCGCGGGAATTTTTCTAGTTATTATATATTATTCCACGATTTTTCCGCTAAAATGCGGCCCGTACCGTACATCGCACCGGCACAAATGAGGTATCAAACGATGCGGCTCGATCTGACTCGCTGCGCTATTATTTTTCTAAGAATTCCCAGTTACCTTGGCGACGCTATTCCCAAAAAACTCCCAAATTAACTCCCCATTGGGAATGAATGGGAAAAAAATCACACTTCAAGCACCTTTTTCCAAGACACGCTGCGCGCGCATACGTTATCCGACCGATACGAATTTTAGCTCATTTTGTAGGAATTTGTCCCATCTTTAGCTCAGTGTCGAAATCTTTTTTAAGGAATGAAAGCCCCCCCCCCCTGTTCGGGTTCAAAGACAGTAGCTGAATTAGCTTTCTCACACACTCTGTTGGCTAATTAGCCATCCAGTGCCGGGAACCAAATAATGTATTAGAAAAAATTTCACTTCAACTCGTCACCACTGCCACAATCTTTTGTCACTAGACGTCAAATTCTCACATTTTGTAGTCACGAGTGTCTTCTTTCAGACAAACTAACTTTTATTTGGCTAAGGTGTCATTTAGTACCTTTATTTTCCCTTTAAGCGAAGAGAAATTGGACTCTCTCGCCAATCTCTTCCATGTTAATTTGGGTGTTTTTTTCCTCTTCATTTCGGATAAATCATACATTTTCAACCTGCTCTCATTTGGTCATTTTTCATCCGATTAAAAAAATTACAACATGCTCGTGTTCCCCAAACCCTTGCCGTTCTAACAAGCCATTTCTTGAATCTGTATCTTGAAGAGTTAAGTCGTGAGAGGCTTTTGTTCCAGGGGTGCGTCTGTCATACAATCTCAATGGAATGCAACCAATCTTGATGATAGTTGGATCTAGTCTTCTCTCTTTTCCCTGATTGGTTCGTTTTCTGCTTGTCTGTGCTGTGGCCAATGAGAGACGCTTTAATGACACCAATTAGAAGTTTCTCGAGAACCTACTCCTCCCATTTCATCTCGTCTGAGGTAAGTTGCAAGGCAATTGTTTGTAGTCTGGTGAATAATGCTAAATAAGTGTGATTTTGCAAGTTTTCCCCATCCTAAACTACATCACGTTAATACTGGCGATGTATTGAAACGTATTTGATGTGTTTGAACGTTATGTTGCTGTTTTAACAAGATTGGAAAAGTTAAGTGCTAGAGATGGTAGCCTACATGCTAGCTGCACCTGCTAGCGCTAGCAAAGAGCTAGCAGATGTTACATTAAAGTTTTAATGTGCAGTAAAAAAAAACTAAGAAAAGTTTGAGTAGGCTCTAAATCTCAATTGTGTACATCTCTCGTTGCTACAATATACAGTAAGGCTTTTGTCTCGTCTGTCGTCGACGTGGGGGGGGGGGGGGGTTGAGTGGCGTGTCGACGGTGTAGCGAAGCGGCGCCAATGAGGGATTTCGGAGAACATGCTCGTGTTCCCCAAACCCTTGCCGTTCTAACGAGCCCTTTCTTGAATCTGTATCTTCAACCGTTAAGTCGTGAGAGGCTTTTGTACAAGGGGTGCTTCTCTCATGCGATCTCAATGCAATGTGGGTGCGTGACGTCACTTCAACTCGTCACCATGGCAACGATCTTTTGTCACTAGACGTCAAATTCTCACATTTTGTAGTCACGAGTGTCTTCTTTCAGACAAACTAACTTTTATTTGGCTAAGGTGTCATTTAGTACCTTTATTTTCACCTTAAGCAAGAGAAGTCGGACTAATTCGCCTGTCTTGTACATGTTAATTTCAGGCGCCTTCCTCTCTCCATTTCTGATAAATCATAAGTTTTCAACCTGCTCTCATTTGGTCATTTTTTATCCGATTAAGAAAATGAGAACATGCTCGTGTTCCCCAAACCCTTGCCGTTCTAACGAGCCATTTCTTGAATCTGTATCTTCAACCGTTAAGTCGTGAGAGGCTTTTGTACAAGGGGTGCTTCTCTCATGCGATCTCAATGCAATGTGGGGCGCGTGACGGCTCCAAGTCAAAAATGTATGTGCTCTTAAAGTGACAGTGACATATTTTTAGATTATGGTTAACTTCCACATTTCTTGACCGATTCCAGTCATTTAAATTTTAAACTGTTCAGCTCATTTACATTTTTTTAAATACATGTTCAGGGACAGTGAGATACTTTTAGTTGATGTTGATTATGGTTAACTTCCACATTTCTTGAGCGATTCCAGTGGTTTAAATTTTAAACTGTTCAGCTCATTACCAAAGAGTCAGCAGTCCCATTCAAAATTTCCGCGGGAATTTTTCTAGTTATGGGACTGCTTTGCGAAGCAAGCAGGCACATATTGTTATTCTACCTAGGACAGTGGTTTATTTTTGTTGTTATTATTATATATTATTCCACGATTTTTCCGCTAAAATGCGGCCCGTACCGTACATCGCACCGGCACAAATGAGGTATCAAACGATGCGGCTCGATCTGACTCGCTGCGCTATTATTTTTCTAAGAATTCCCAGTTACCTTGGCGACGCTATTCCCCAAAAACTCCCAAATTAACTCCCCATTGGGAATGAATGGGAAAAAAATCACACTTCAAGCACCTTTTTCCAAGACACGCTGCGCGCGCATACGTTATCCGACCGATACGAATTTTAGCTCATTTTGTAGGAATTTGTCCCATCTTTAGCTCAGTGTCGAAATCTTTTTTAAGGAATGAAAGCCCCCCCCCCCTGTTCGGGTTCAAAGACAGTAGCTGAATTAGCTTTCTCACACACTCTGTTGGCTAATTAGCCATCCAGTGCCGGGAACCAAATAATGTATTAGAAAAAATTTCACTTCAACTCGTCACCACTGCCACAATCTTTTGTCACTAGACGTCAAATTCTCACATTTTGTAGTCACGAGTGTCTTCTTTCAGACAAACTAACTTTTATTTGGCTAAGGTGTCATTTAGTACCTTTATTTTCCCTTTAAGCGAAGAGAAATTGGACTCTCTCGCCAATCTCTTCCATGTTAATTTGGGTGTTTTTTTCCTCTTCATTTCGGATAAATCATACATTTTCAACCTGCTCTCATTTGGTCATTTTTCATCCGATTAAAAAAATTACAACATGCTCGTGTTCCCCAAACCCTTGCCGTTCTAACAAGCCATTTCTTGAATCTGTATCTTGAAGAGTTAAGTCGTGAGAGGCTTTTGTTCCAGGGGTGCGTCTGTCATACAATCTCAATGGAATGCAACCAATCTTGATGATAGTTGGATCTAGTCTTCTCTCTTTTCCCTGATTGGTTCGTTTTCTGCTTGTCTGTGCTGTGGCCAATGAGAGACGCTTTAATGACACCAATTAGAAGTTTCTCGAGAACCTACTCCTCCCATTTCATCTCGTCTGAGGTAAGTTGCAAGGCAATTGTTTGTAGTCTGGTGAATAATGCTAAATAAGTGTGATTTTGCAAGTTTTCCCCATCCTAAACTACATCACGTTAATACTGGCGATGTATTGAAACGTATTTGATGTGTTTGAACGTTATGTTGCTGTTTTAACAAGATTGGAAAAGTTAAGTGCTAGAGATGGTAGCCTACATGCTAGCTGCACCTGCTAGCGCTAGCAAAGAGCTAGCAGATGTTACATTAAAGTTTTAATGTGCAGTAAAAAAAAACTAAGAAAAGTTTGAGTAGGCTCTAAATCTCAATTGTGTACATCTCTCGTTGCTACAATATACAGTAAGGCTTTTGTCTCGTCTGTCGTCGACGTGGGGGGGGGGGGGGGTTGAGTGGCGTGTCGACGGTGTAGCGAAGCGGCGCCAATGAGGGATTTCGGAGAACATGCTCGTGTTCCCCAAACCCTTGCCGTTCTAACGAGCCCTTTCTTGAATCTGTATCTTCAACCGTTAAGTCGTGAGAGGCTTTTGTACAAGGGGTGCTTCTCTCATGCGATCTCAATGCAATGTGGGTGCGTGACGTCACTTCAACTCGTCACCATGGCAACGATCTTTTGTCACTAGACGTCAAATTCTCACATTTTGTAGTCACGAGTGTCTTCTTTCAGACAAACTAACTTTTATTTGGCTAAGGTGTCATTTAGTACCTTTATTTTCACCTTAAGCAAGAGAAGTCGGACTAATTCGCCTGTCTTGTACATGTTAATTTCAGGCGCCTTCCTCTCTCCATTTCTGATAAATCATAAGTTTTCAACCTGCTCTCATTTGGTCATTTTTTATCCGATTAAGAAAATGAGAACATGCTCGTGTTCCCCAAACCCTTGCCGTTCTAACGAGCCATTTCTTGAATCTGTATCTTCAACCGTTAAGTCGTGAGAGGCTTTTGTACAAGGGGTGCTTCTCTCATGCGATCTCAATGCAATGTGGGGCGCGTGACGGCTCCAAGTCAAAAATGTATGTGCTCTTAAAGTGACAGTGACATATTTTTAGATTATGGTTAACTTCCACATTTCTTGACCGATTCCAGTCATTTAAATTTTAAACTGTTCAGCTCATTTACATTTTTTTAAATACATGTTCAGGGACAGTGAGATACTTTTAGTTGATGTTGATTATGGTTAACTTCCACATTTCTTGAGCGATTCCAGTGGTTTAAATTTTAAACTGTTCAGCTCATTACCAAAGAGTCAGCAGTCCCATTCAAAATTTCCGCGGGAATTTTTCTAGTTATGGGACTGCTTTGCGAAGCAAGCAGGCACATATTGTTATTCTACCTAGGACAGTGGTTTATTTTTGTTGTTATTATTATATATTATTCCACGATTTTTCCGCTAAAATGCGGCCCGTACCGTACATCGCACCGGCACAAATGAGGTATCAAACGATGCGGCTCGATCTGACTCGCTGCGCTATTATTTTTCTAAGAATTCCCAGTTACCTTGGCGACGCTATTCCCCAAAAACTCCCAAATTAACTCCCCATTGGGAATGAATGGGAAAAAAATCACACTTCAAGCACCTTTTTCCAAGACACGCTGCGCGCGCATACGTTATCCGACCGATACGAATTTTAGCTCATTTTGTAGGAATTTGTCCCATCTTTAGCTCAGTGTCGAAATCTTTTTTAAGGAATGAAAGCCCCCCCCCCCTGTTCGGGTTCAAAGACAGTAGCTGAATTAGCTTTCTCACACACTCTGTTGGCTAATTAGCCATCCAGTGCCGGGAACCAAATAATGTATTAGAAAAAATTTCACTTCAACTCGTCACCACTGCCACAATCTTTTGTCACTAGACGTCAAATTCTCACATTTTGTAGTCACGAGTGTCTTCTTTCAGACAAACTAACTTTTATTTGGTTAAGGTGTCATTTAGTACCTTTATTTTCCCTTTAAGCGAGTAGAAGTTGGACTCTCTCGCCTATCTCTCCCATGTTAATTTGGGCGACTTCTTCCTCTTCATTTCGAATAAATCATAAGTTTTCAACCTGCTCTCACTTGGTCATTTTTCATCCGATTAAAAAAATGAGAACATGCTCGTGTTCCCCAAACCCTTGCCGTTCTAACGAGCCCTTTCTTGAATCTGTATCTTCAACCGTTAAGTCGCGAGAGGCTTTTGTTGAAGGGGTGCTTCTCTCATGCGATCTCAATGCAATGTGGGTGCGTGACGTCACTTCAACTCGTCACCATGGCAACGATCTTTTGTCACTAGACGTCAAATTCTCACATTTTGTAGTCACGAGTGTCTTCTTTCAGACAAACTAACTTTTATTTGGCTAAGGTGTCATTTAGTACCTTTATTTTCACCTTAAGCAAGAGAAGTCGGACTAATTCGCCTGTCTTGTACATGTTAATTTCAGGCGCCTTCCTCTCTCCATTTCTGATAAATCATAAGTTTTCAACCTGCTCTCATTTGGTCATTTTTTATCCGATTAAGAAAATGAGAACATGCTCGTGTTCCCCAAACCCTTGCCGTTCTAACGAGCCATTTCTTGAATCTGTATCTTCAACCGTTAAGTCGTGAGAGGCTTTTGTACAAGGGGTGCTTCTCTCATGCGATCTCAATGCAATGTGGGGCGCGTGACGGCTCCAAGTCAAAAATGTATGTGCTCTTAAAGTGACAGTGACATATTTTTAGATTATGGTTAACTTCCACATTTCTTGACCGATTCCAGTCATTTAAATTTTAAACTGTTCAGCTCATTTACATTTTTTTAAATACATGTTCAGGGACAGTGAGATACTTTTAGTTGATGTTGATTATGGTTAACTTCCACATTTCTTGAGCGATTCCAGTGGTTTAAATTTTAAACTGTTCAGCTCATTACCAAAGAGTCAGCAGTCCCATTCAAAATTTCCGCGGGAATTTTTCTAGTATTACTATTATTATTTCATCTTCCACGATTTTTCCGCAAAAATTCAGCCCGTACCGTAGATCGCACCGGGACAAATGAGGTATCAAACGATGCGGCTCCATCTGACTCGCTGCGCTATTATTTTTCTAAGAATTCCGAGTTACCATGGCGACGCTATTCCCAAATTAAGTCCCCATTGGGAATCAATGGGAAAACGAAAGTGATCAAATCAGATCAAGCAGCTTTTTTTTTAGGTACGCCAAGGACTCTCTCCCCCTCGACCACCCGGGTCGGCGGCCATCTTGGCCAATTGATTAGGTATTCCCAGGATTCTCGCCACTCTGCTCGCCCAGGGCGACGGCTATCTTGGCCAATTCATTAGCTACGCCAAGGATTCTTGCCACTTCACTCGCTCAGGGCGGCGGCCATTTTGGCCAATTGATTAGGTACGCCCAGGATTGTCGCCACTCCGCTCGCCCAGGGCGGCGGCCATTTTGGCCAATTAATTAGCGTCGCCAAGGATTCTCTCCCCTCCGCCCACCCGGGGCGGCGGCCAGCTTGGCCAATTGATTAGGTACGCCAAGGATTCTCGCCACTTTGCTCGCTCAGGGCGGCGGCCATTTTGGCCAATTGATTAGGTACGCCCAGGATTCTCGCCACTCTGCTCGCCCAGGGCGGCGGCCATTTTGGCCAATTGATTAGGTATCTAAGTGCTACTACTACTACTACTACTACTACTACTACTTCTTTCAGACAAACTAACTTTTATTTGGCTAAGGTGTCATTTAGTACCTTTATTTTCACCTTAAGCAAGAGAAGTCGGACTAATTCGCCTGTCTTTTACATGTTAATTTCAGGCGCCTTCCTCTCTCCATTTCTGCTAAATCATAAGTTTTCAACCTGCTCTCATTTGGTCATTTTTTATCCGTTTAAGAAAATGAGAACATGCTCGTGTTCCTCAAACCCTTGCCGTTCTAACGAGTCATTTCTTGAATCTGTATCTTCAACCGTTAAGTCGTGAGAGGTTTTTGTTGAAGGGGTGCTTCTCTCATGCAATCTCAATGGAATGTGGGGCGCGTGACGGCTCCAAGTCAAAAATGGATGTGCGCTCTTAAAGTGACAGTGACATATTTTTAGATTATGGTTAATTTACACATTTCTTGACCGATTCCAGTCATTTAAATTTTAAACTGTTCAGCTCATTTACATTTTTTTAAATACATTTTCAGGGACAGTGAGATACTTTTAGTTGATGTTGATTATGGTTAACTTCCACATTTCTTGAGCGATTCCAGTGGTTTAAATTTTAAACTGTTCAGCTCATTACCAAAGAGTCAGCAGTCCCATTCAAAATTTCCGCGGGAATTTTTCTAGTTATTATATATTATTCCAGCGATTTTTCCGCTAAAATGCGGCCCGTACCGTACATCGCACCGGCACAAATGAGGTATCAAACGATGCGGCTCGATCTGACTCGCTGCGCTATTATTTTTCTAAGAATTCCCAGTTACCTTGGCGACGCTATTCCCAAAAAACTCCCAAATTAACTCCCCATTGGGAATGAATGGGAAAAAAATCACACTTCAAGCACCTTTTTCCAAGACACGCTGCGCGCGCATACGTTATCCGACCGATACGAATTTTAGCTCATTTTGTAGGAATTTTTCCCATCTTTAGCTCAGTGTCGAAATCTTTTTTAAGGAATGAAAGCCCCCCCCCCCTGTTCGGGTTCAAAGACAGTGGCTGAATTAGCTTTCTCACACACTCTGTTGGCTAATTAGCCATCCAGTGCCGGGAACCAAATAATGTATTAGAAAAAATTTCACTTCAACTCGTCACCACTGCCACAATCTTTTGTCACTAGACGTCAAATTCTCACATTTTGTAGTCACGAGTGTCTTCTTTCAGACAAACTAACTTTTATTTGGCTAAGGTGTCATTTAGTACCTTTATTTTCACCTTAAGCAAGAGAAGTCGGACTAATTCGCCTGTCTTTTACATGTTAATTTCAGGCGCCTTGCTCTCTCCATTTCTGATAAATCATAAGTTTTCAACCTGCTCTCATTTGGTCATTTTTTATCCGATTAAGAAAATGAGAACATGCTCGTGTTCCCCAAACCCTTGCCGTTCTAACGAGCCATTTCTTGAATCTGTATCTTCAACCGTTAAGTCGTGAGAGGCTCTTCTTTGAGGTGTGCGTCTCTCATTCAATCTCAATGCAATGTGGGTGCGTGACGTCACTTCAACTCGTCACCATGGCAACTATCTTTTGTCACTAGACGTCAAATTCTCACATTTTGTAGTCACGAGTGTCTTCTTTCAGACAAACTAACTTTTATTTGGCTAAGGTGTCATTTAGTACCTTTATTTTCACCTTAAGCAAGAGAAGTCGGACTAATTCGCCTGTCTTTTACATGTTAATTTCAGGCGCCTTGCTCTCTCCATTTCTGATAAATCATAAGTTTTCAACCTGCTCTCATTTGGTCATTTTTTATCCGTTTAAGAAAATGAGAACATGCTCGTGTTCCTCAAACCCTTGCCGTTCTAACGAGTCATTTCTTGAATCTGTATCTTCAACCGTTAAGTCGTGAGAGGTTTTTGTTGAAGGGGTGCTTCTCTCATGCAATCTCAATGGAATGTGGGGCGCGTGACGGCTCCAAGTCAAAAATGGATGTGCGCTCTTAAAGTGACAGTGACATATTTTTAGATTATGGTTAATTTACACATTTCTTGACCGATTCCAGTCATTTAAATTTTAAACTGTTCAGCTCATTTACATTTTTTTAAATACATTTTCAGGGACAGTGAGATACTTTTAGTTGATGTTGTTTATGGTTAACTTCCACATTTCTTGACCGATTCCAGTCGTTTAAATTTTAAACTGTTCAGCTCATTACCAAAGAGTCAGCAGTCCCATTCAAAATTTCCGCGGGAATTTTTCTAGTTATGGGACTGCTTTGCGAAGCAAGCAGGCACATATTGTTATTCTACCTAGGACAGTGGTTTATTTTTCTTGTTGTTATTATTATATATTATTCCACGATTTTTCCGCTAAAATGCGGCCCGTACCGTACATCGCACCGGCACAAATGAGGTATCAAACGATGCGGCTCGATCTGACTCGCTGCGCTATTATTTTTCTAAGAATTCCCAGTTACCTTGGCGACGCTATTCCCAAAAAACTCCCAAATTAACTCCCCATTGGGAATGAATGGGAAAAAAATCACACTTCAAGCACCTTTTTCCAAGACACGCTGCGCGCGCATACGTTATCCGACCGATACGAATTTTAGCTCATTTTGTAGGAATTTGTCCCATCTTTAGCTCAGTGTCGAAATCTTTTTTAAGGAATGAAAGCCCCCCCCCCCCTGTTCGGGTTCAAAGACAGTAGCTGAATTAGCTTTCTCACACACTCTGTTGGCTAATTAGCCATCCAGTGCCGGGAACCAAATAATGTATTAGAAAAAATTTCACTTCAACTCGTCACCACTGCCACAATCTTTTGTCACTAGACGTCAAATTCTCACATTTTGTAGTCACGAGTGTCTTCTTTCAGACAAACTAACTTTTATTTGGCTAAGGTGTCATTTAGTACCTTTATTTTCCCTTTAAGCGAAGAGAAATTGGACTCTCTCGCCAATCTCTTCCATGTTAATTTGGGTGTTTTTTTCCTCTTCATTTCGGATAAATCATACATTTTCAACCTGCTCTCATTTGGTCATTTTTCATCCGATTAAAAAAATTACAACATGCTCGTGTTCCCCAAACCCTTGCCGTTCTAACAAGCCATTTCTTGAATCTGTATCTTGAAGAGTTAAGTCGTGAGAGGCTTTTGTTCCAGGGGTGCGTCTGTCATACAATCTCAATGGAATGCAACCAATCTTGATGATAGTTGGATCTAGTCTTCTCTCTTTTCCCTGATTGGTTCGTTTTCTGCTTGTCTGTGCTGTGGCCAATGAGAGACGCTTTAATGACACCAATTAGAAGTTTCTCGAGAACCTACTCCTCCCATTTCATCTCGTCTGAGGTAAGTTGCAAGGCAATTGTTTGTAGTCTGGTGAATAATGCTAAATAAGTGTGATTTTGCAAGTTTTCCCCATCCTAAACTACATCACGTTAATACTGGCGATGTATTGAAACGTATTTGATGTGTTTGAACGTTATGTTGCTGTTTTAACAAGATTGGAAAAGTTAAGTGCTAGAGATGGTAGCCTACATGCTAGCTGCACCTGCTAGCGCTAGCAAAGAGCTAGCAGATGTTACATTAAAGTTTTAATGTGCAGTAAAAAAAAACTAAGAAAAGTTTGAGTAGGCTCTAAATCTCAATTGTGTACATCTCTCGTTGCTACAATATACAGTAAGGCTTTTGTCTCGTCTGTCGTCGACGTGGGGGGGGGGGGGGGTTGAGTGGCGTGTCGACGGTGTAGCGAAGCGGCGCCAATGAGGGATTTCGGAGAACATGCTCGTGTTCCCCAAACCCTTGCCGTTCTAACGAGCCCTTTCTTGAATCTGTATCTTCAACCGTTAAGTCGTGAGAGGCTTTTGTACAAGGGGTGCTTCTCTCATGCGATCTCAATGCAATGTGGGTGCGTGACGTCACTTCAACTCGTCACCATGGCAACGATCTTTTGTCACTAGACGTCAAATTCTCACATTTTGTAGTCACGAGTGTCTTCTTTCAGACAAACTAACTTTTATTTGGCTAAGGTGTCATTTAGTACCTTTATTTTCACCTTAAGCAAGAGAAGTCGGACTAATTCGCCTGTCTTGTACATGTTAATTTCAGGCGCCTTCCTCTCTCCATTTCTGATAAATCATAAGTTTTCAACCTGCTCTCATTTGGTCATTTTTTATCCGATTAAGAAAATGAGAACATGCTCGTGTTCCCCAAACCCTTGCCGTTCTAACGAGCCATTTCTTGAATCTGTATCTTCAACCGTTAAGTCGTGAGAGGCTTTTGTACAAGGGGTGCTTCTCTCATGCGATCTCAATGCAATGTGGGGCGCGTGACGGCTCCAAGTCAAAAATGTATGTGCTCTTAAAGTGACAGTGACATATTTTTAGATTATGGTTAACTTCCACATTTCTTGACCGATTCCAGTCATTTAAATTTTAAACTGTTCAGCTCATTTACATTTTTTTAAATACATGTTCAGGGACAGTGAGATACTTTTAGTTGATGTTGATTATGGTTAACTTCCACATTTCTTGAGCGATTCCAGTGGTTTAAATTTTAAACTGTTCAGCTCATTACCAAAGAGTCAGCAGTCCCATTCAAAATTTCCGCGGGAATTTTTCTAGTTGTTATTATTATATATTATTCCACGATTTTTCCGCTAAAATGCGGCCCGTACCGTACATCGCACCGGCACAAATGAGGTATCAAACGATGCGGCTCGATCTGACTCGCTGCGCTATTATTTTTCTAAGAATTCCCAGTTACCTTGGCGACGCTATTCCCAAAAAACTCCCAAATTAACTCCCCATTGGGAATGAATGGGAAAAAATCACACTTCAAGCACCGCAAGCAGTCCCATAATAAACCACTGTCCGAGGTAGAATACTAATATGTGCCTGCTTGCTTCGCAAAGCAGTCCCATAACAACAAAAATAAACCACTGTCCTAGGTAGAATACTAATATGTGCCTGCTTGCGAAGCGCGGAGCAGCAGCGCAGCTGCTGCTCCGCAAGCAGTCCCATAACAAGTTCACACCAACAGCCATTTAGTTTGTGAACCACATTGTACATTATGCATAGATTGTGAAAAAGATTGCATTCAGGGAGCTTCATTAGACCATATCAATGGAAGTGAGCATTTGTAGGAGAATTATTTTTAGACCAGGATATTGTTCTTATGGATTTTTTATTTAATTTTTTGCAAAATGAGTAATTTGGCTGTAAACGTAGGGTAAGTATTATTTCAGATAATATTGCAATAGGTCAAATGAGGCTCAAACAGTAATCAATACAAACATATTAATGCCTCTAATGGGAGAGATTGTCTTAATCTGAAATATAATCCACCAAATTTCGCTATTTTGTTGCCATCTCTGCTTTTTGAAATTAATGGTTCGATCAATATGAAGTCCTAGAAATTTGGTGAACTCAACTTTATTAATCTTCGGGCACTGCAAAAGTCAAATAAATTGTTTTAAGAATTCCTTTTTTTCCTTTCTTTTTTTTACTACAAAATTTAGGAAATTATGAATTGGTAGGTTCCTTGATTATTTTCATTGGCCATGGTCTAACTGTATTCATAACCTCACACTCTGAAAAGCATTGTTGACATTCGAGTGAACTTAGAAGCAGCAGTTTCACCCTCCAGGAAGTTTTCTTTTGAGTTGATATGGTCTCCCTTAACAGGCTTGGTTTGCACCTGTTTCGGTGCCCCAACTCTTTAGTATCCTCTTCTTCTTCTCACAGTTATTGTTTCTTTTTTAATAGCTATAGATTCAATTCAAGTAAGAGATGGGGAGGAATTCCTTCTAAATCAATAACTGATCAGGGGGGTAAAAACACAACAACAAATGTGAGCAATTTGTGATCATGTCAAGTGGCTTGGAGGTTTATTTTTGCTGTTGTGCATAGTGATTAACATATCCACATGCTGAGTGACATCAGAACCAATTACTGGAGCTGGGTAGTAATTGATGTCTTATTTTGTCTCCTGATGCATCAACAATGACTGTAAAGCCTGCCAGTGATCAATGTGGGAAGGCAGGACAAAAACCTAAGTAACACGTGACAACCATGCAACTGCCTGGTAGAATTCCAAATAAACACAAATGATTAAACAACAGGAATTTGGCTAAAAGAAAGAAAAAGACAAATACATCAGAAGGAATTTGCTCACATGCTGCACAGCACATCAACAAGAAGCCACCTGAACTGCATGACTAAGCTGCCAAAGAGAACAGGTTAAAAAGAACAATGTTTGCGCATGTCTATGTTGCCCTCATCAACAATCACCTGTTTAAATACTAGAACCTGTATACTCCCCATGGTCGAAACTAGAGGGGAAGCTGTAGCTACAGCTGATATATATTTAGAAGTATGTCGTTTCAGGGTTCTTTATAAACAGAACGCTTTTTACAACCTCATTTAGATCTGGGCCGGTTGTCTTGATGCAAGCATTTCTCAGTCAATTACATTCAATGTGCCGTTGCACATTTGGCACGTTAGTGTTTCTTTGTGCTTCACTTGTCTGTGCACCATGCAAGAATAACAATGCTCCAGTTTCTTTAGTCTGCCTCTAGAATTCCAATATAATTGGATAATACAGTAAAATGACCAAAGGTGGAGAATTCAGATCCAGAAAGTAAAAAAAAAAAAGACCCCACCCCTAAAAAAAAAGCCCTCACAGATTGGATTTAGCCAGAAGTGTTTCCACTCCAGCGGCAGGTAACAAACTTGTTTACCTGCCTCTGTCTTTGTTACTGCAATGATTAATGTGGGAAAGATAACAGTACACAGTCATCTGATTCAAACATCATGTCAGAAAACAACCTGCATTTTCCAAACATAATGGTACACCCAAAAGGACTGTCGGAAAAAAGGATAATCCTGATCAAGTTGGAATTGGGCTGTACTGTCAAATCTTTTTAAAATTGATTATCCAATCTATTATTCCGTCGAATAAACAGTCCACCCACTACAAAGACAACATTAATGTACCCCCTCAATATTCAGCATTTTGAATATGACGCATGCAACACGTTCCAAGAAAGCTGGGACAGGGGCAGCAAAAAAGACTGGGAAACAGACGTTTGGAATAATCAACAGATTAATAGGTTAAATAGAAACAGGTGTGTAAAAGGAGCATCCCGAAAGGCTCAGTTGTTCACAAGCAATGTTCACCACTGCATGAACAAATAGTCCCAAAGTTTAAGAACAACATACAATTGCAAGGAATGTAGGGATTTTATTATGTAGGGACAATAATATCAACAAAAGATTTACAGAATCTTGAGAAATCTCTGCATGTGAGCGGCAAAGGAGAAATCAAAATTCTAAATCAAAAAACATTGTCAGCACAGTTTGTCGCTACCTCAACAAATGCTGTGAGCATCCACTGGCAATCTCAGCAATATTTGCTCTTGTGTTACTGTGCTTCATTCTTCACATGCGGCCAGTTTTGGTAAAAGATTTTGTCTTGTGTCTTGCTCTCGTACAACACTCTGCATGATCACGTGGGCTAATCTATCACTGCTCATAATTGATCAGTGGGCTTTTTTTCCCTGCAGTTGTTAAGTCAAACGCCAACAGCGGAATAAGTTGCCAAGCTTCTTAAGACATTTTGCAATGCTACACAATCGTTTAGAAAAAGCCAGCAAAACATGCACGTTCTATATGCAAGCAGCTGTTCACATAGATATCAATACTAGAGATGCTCCCACCCGATATGTGGATTAGTATCGTCCCAGATATAAGAAAATCAAATGGATCGGGTATCTGTGACAATGGTCCCGATCCACAGGGGCTTATGCATGCAGTCTATATCTGCTTGAGCAGCGTGTGACGTCATGCACTAGCTCGCCACTGTCGCCAGTAGTTTGTTTAAAAACAAATGGAGGAGGCAGCTAACAGCATTAAGCAAGGCAAAGGATCATGTTTGGAGTTTTTTTCACACTTTCTACACCAAAAAGGTCAACAGCTGTGTGCAATATCTGCAAAGTCAACATCCAGAGGGGTGGTAAGAACGTTTCAACTTACAGCACAACAAATTTAATCAAGCATCTTCAGCGATATCACTCTAAAGAGCATGCTGAGTTTGTCCAGCTGAAACAACAAAAAGTAGACAGCAGCTAACTTTGATGGAGATAAAAGAAAGAAGTGAAAATGTTTCATCTGGTAGTGTGAAAGCAGCAAAAATAACTATAAATAAATAATAAGGAATTTATTGTTCTGGATGGGCAGCCCCTGCCTATTGTCAGGGATAAGGGGTTCAGACTCTTAACGAACCATCTGGAGCCACGGTACAATATTGTACAACGAAAATATTTTTCTGAGTGTTTATGCTAAACACCACCAACTTCCGTGGATAACACGCCAGTGACGCGAATGCAGCTGCCCTAAACGGAATGCTTGACAAATTTCACATGATTGTAAGGGAGGCCTAATGCTAGCAACATAAAAAAGGCAATGGATGACATGGGAGTGTACAGTTTAAGATGTGTTTCACATTCAATGCAACTCGTTGTCAATGAGGGACTTTTGTCTCAAGGCAGCCTGAGTGATGTAGTTTTGGAGACAGATTGTAGGACACTTTAAACGTTCCCCTCTTGCATATTCTAAATTGCAAGATAAACAGCTTGAAATGAATATGTAACCAAAACGCCTCAAGCAAGATGTCAAAACAAGGTGGAATAACACTTGTTATATGATGGCGTCTTTGCTTGAACAGAAGAAAACCCTGTCTGCCTATTCTGCTGACCATCATCTGCCCACAACACTCACAGCAAACCAGTGGGCCCTGCTTGAGAAAGCAATGTCCTGTTTTGGACCTTTTGAGGAGTTTGCTAGAAAGGTGAGCTCAGCCACTGCTGATGTAATCAGGATCAGTGTCACTGAAACTTCTCTTCTCTAATGAAGTCGAGGCCGACTATGGGTTTAAAACAATGAAAAAAAACTTTTAGAAACAATCAACTAACGCTTCAGCTATCCTCTGTTCACATCGTTTACCTTGTTGGACCCGAGATATAACGACAGGTTAGTCTCAGACACAACATCCCGACTTCATTCAAACTGGGGTGCAAATGGTCTACAGTACTCTCCCTAATAAATTTGTAAATCTGACTTGAATGTCAGTACATCATCAGCAGTGTTGGGAATGTTACTTTAAAAAAGTAATTAGTTAGTAATTGAATTTCTTAATTAGGAGCCCGCGCTTAAGATGGCCAATCGCGCAATGGAGCAGGACCTAGCTCAACCACTCCACGGCACATTAAAACTTGTAGACCTTGATGTTGTGAAGGTTAGAATTCCTCCAGCGGATGAAATTCCCAACGTGTCCGTCCAGGTGGGGTCAAACCAGCTTCTTGAGGCTTACATAGCAAGAACAACTGGTGGCGTACAGAGTGCGAGTGCTGTGATGATACTAACGTTTTTCCCGCACCTGCCCGATGTTGGAATTTATTTCTATATTAATATAAACTCAAGTTAATAATCTGACTCCAATTTGTGACCTTACCAAACTTATCACCCATCCAACAATAGCGTGCTCGTTCTGCAATAGAAAGGTATCAGGAAGCCGGCATTTTCACACACGAGTGGATTTATTCCTAACACTCAAATCTAATACAAAACAGCTGGGGTCCCGGGTCCCTATCAATGCAATTCTATACGTCTCTGTCTCAAGCAGCCGACGTAGTCTCATCCGAGTTGCCCCAGTGAATAGTTATACTACACAGTATTTAAATGACACAGAAACAAAGGCATCCTGACATTATTCTATTGGCTACGTGTTTTCTGCAGTTTAACTTTAGCTTGCTTTTCATTGGCCGATCTTCATCCGCAGCGTCACTGGATGGCTTCTCCTGTTTTGTACTTTTCCGCCCCGGTGTAAAACAAATGTGATTTACAACATACTTTGAGCTTATCGCGGCTCTGCATCTCCCCTTGCAATTAGCATCCTTTGTTCTGAAACATTCCATTCCTGCAACCCCCACTTGCATCACACAAACTCTTATATTCCTTTATTCCCTCTCATGACCTCAGACGACTGAGGTCATCACTCGAATACCTTGTTTTTTATTGTTAAACATGAGCTAAAAATCAATAAACAACTAAAAATTAGTAAAAAATTTCATCCTAGTAGAAAATCAGTATAAACTTTCATTCTAGTAGAAAATCTGTATAAAATTTCATTCTCTCTCATGGCCTCAGATCCCTGAGGCCACCTTCACATACTCACATCCCGGACTCCCGGAGGGCCACAGCTGTCTCCGCTTCCTGGGGGTCCTTCTGAGGGATCATCATATACTGACCACCCGGCGGTAGTGGCCCCAACGTGCGTTCAATTGTCTTAACAGTCAATGATCTGATACATGGAATACTGCAACATCCACATAACACCATGATAGCGGCAAACATTGCGATAGAAATCAATACTGATGCAATCAAGCTTTTATATTTGCCAAAGACGTTTAACCAGTCAGAGTACCAACTGGTGTCCACGCCTGAATGCTCTTTCATTTTATTACTTAGCGTGCGCAGACCCTCCAATGCCTTAGTCAGGCGACCATCAGGAGATGTATTGTTGGGGATCAGAGTACAACACTGCTCCCCAAAAATACCACACACTCCTCCTCTTTCAGCTAACACCATATCTAAACTCATTCTATTTTGGAATGCCATAAGAGACGTGGCTGCTAATTGCTCGTGCACTGCCTGGAGTGCCGAGGTGGTAAAGTTCGCCAATCGTTGGACATTATAATGGACATAATTAATCCGGTCCACATTTTTGTTTACTGTAATAAACAGAAAAATACTCTCCCATCCTGCCGCCACTTGATCCACCAATTTGTATTCATCAGGGACCCCTCTCGGAACTCCAATTGCATCTATGTATGTGGGGTCTCCTGCATTCAACCATTCTTGCATGTCCCTTTTCTTCCTCCCAAGGAAGGGGATTCTTCCCCACTGTCTAACTCCTTCCCAATTTATCCTAGCCATGTCTAATGCTGTCACACTAATTGGCATGATCAGCGTTACTAGGGCGCACTTACCTGAGGCATTGGGGGGAAGCCTATCGTACAACACTCTCTCTCCACACCACAGCCAAACATCAGCCCGAGCGAGAGGTATTCCTGCTGGCAAAGACACATTTTCATTCCACCATGACTCCTGGATGTTTCCAATCCCAGGGCCACTCCCATGTAACTTTAGGCAGGTAAAATTTTGTTGTGCAACATGGATGTCAAAAATGGGCTTTTGCTTTTCCATATTTGTCAGTGGAAAGGCCGAATCCAATTGGCTGCACTTTCCTTGGAGAGTTTTGTTGTACAGGAAACCAAAGAGACAGGTTTTGGATACAACAGTTGCTGCCATGATTTTCAAAACTGGTCTTGCACCTAAACATACCAAACAATCCTCGTTAGTATTCTTAGCGGCCTGTTCAGCCATCAGGAGCCAATTATTAGTGACCATAGAAATACCTGTGTGACTCATAAACCAGTCATCCACTGTCGTCATTGTTTTGGCCGTGGTACCCGTTTGACGGGTATAATTATTTACTACCGGCGCTTCCCCTTTTATCATAGTCCCATTCTCACAAATGATAATTGGAAAATATGGATCTTTTCCAGACGAATATGCCCACAACTTAAACCCCCAACATGATGTGTTTAGCACTAACACTTCTTGGTGTGGTGGCGCAATTGACTTATTACCCATTGCAATTGTTAATTTCAATATCTCCCCTTCTTTTCTTAGGAGAATCTTATTATGGAAATACTTAGCAATTTTATTCTTTGACGGTGTCCAATAATCACCCGCCTGTGTGGTAACCACGGAATCCCATCCCCACATTGTCACATGTGCTGTCATATACCACCAGTAACCAGGGAACATGTCTCCAGTTACTAGTGACATGACTGCCTCCACTGGTGTATACCACGCTTTCCGAAACCCTCTCAGTGCCTTTATTGGTATATTTACTTGGGTCTTCGTATTAGGGGCCACTGTTATTCTCACCGAATTATTATATGCCCAGCCTATCATCCAATGCTGGTAGCCCTTTTTCTCCCACTTATTTTTTGACTTTACCTCTCTTCTCCTTCTAGGTTCCTGTGGGCGTACCAAGGACCAGTCCTGGTACTGTGGTTGATAATTGTCCAATTTATCTAACAAATCAAGCCATTGTTGAGTCCAGTTGAAAATTGTCACCCAAGTGTTCACCTGTGTCGGTTGTTTACACTTCAGATTTAACAGTAGTTGTTGTGTCTGTGTCAGCGTCTTACCACCATCTTGCTCTGCTTCATACCATACCGTTCCATTACAGGAATGATACACCATCACTCGTTCTCCTTTCGTTCCATCACTTCTATCATCCCGCACCATATGTTCAAACGCTAACATAGTCCACACAAAGCACAAGCCTGCAAACAAAATAGTCAATAAAGTTAAACATTTGCATCGTCGTCGTTTTTGTTCAGACACTTCCGAGTCCGATTTTGATCCAATTCTCGCCATCCTCACATTCCCTCTCTTGACCTGCCCGTCCGGGCAGTCAATCTTTAAGCTCACCATTGGCAGGCACAAAGTCTGGGGCCGGGCGCAACTGTGAGTAATGGTACCACTTTTGTCCTTTAGTTTCAATTCTCATAATCGCTTGCACCTCATTTGGGAGGCCGTTCAGCATCGCCGTCCTGAACATCATCTCAGCTTCAGGGTAGCTGCCTGGGTGTTTACCTGTGGTCTCAATCCACAGCTCCAATGCCTGAGCATAATGTTGCTCTTTGTCGTACATCAAATTTCTGTATTTTTAACGCTGGTTTCTTATTACAGCAGTGTAAATCATTTAAAAACAACATCATCTTAACTCAGAACTATTCATGTCCGGCCGGGCCATGAACAGTCTGAGAAGAGATTTATACTTATACCTTAAATAAACACTGCAGTTCATTTTTAACAACTTGTCTCATGAAAAAATGTCACCCAGGTGTGTCAATGTTCCTTCCACACCTAAATGGCATATCTCCATGGGCTCTAGAAATTATACTTTTCAATTGTTTCTGAGATGGAACATACTTACCGTATTTCTGCTATAAGGGTCGTCTTTTGTCATCTTTGTAGAACTTACTTTTCCTCCAAGTCAAATCCACCCCATTCTCGCTCCATTCTTCGCCTGTAAATTCCTCACACCAAACTTCATTCTCACATCAGACAGACCAATCATTCTCACATCAGACTTCCTTTTGATACAGAGACAGACCAGTCATTCTCACATCAGACTTCCTTTTCAACCATACACAGACAGACCAGTCATTCCCCCATCTGATAAAGATCAATTTTGATCATTTCAGACCTGAATGTGAAAACTGCAGCCGCTTCCAAATTGCTGCTTCAAAGAGGAAAAAAACAGACACCTTGTGTCCTGTAGATTAGAAAAAACAACCAAATTGTGACAATTTGGCCAACACCAGAACTATAAAAAGATCTCCAGCTGAACTAGCCATGAGCCATCAAAACAAAAGCCTTTGAGGCAAGAGTTTGTAATGTAAATTTGAATCCTGTTCAGGTAACTTAAAGTGAGAAAAACAACTCAAGCTGTAAATTAAGATACTGCAGCGAAGGGCTTTTAGGGTCAAGAAGAGAAGAAAATCTTTTTTTTTTTTTTAAACAACCCCATTAATCTATTACAGGTCACAAATCTTCCAAATATCTGCCATCTCAACTAGTAAAAGAAACGAGTTATAATCAGAAAAACAAAACAAAATCCCTACTTTAAACCAACCAAAAAGTATTCTTAAAATGCTAACTAACCTCACCTCTTCTACAGAGTAGTGGGGGCTTGTAAAAACACAGCAGGCAACTTTGCAGATCATGACCCAATTAAAAATCAGTGCTGCGACCTAAATCAAAAATAAAAAATTTAGCCAGCAAATTTGCCGTAAGTGTTCCATATCTGAGTCCACTCTGAGAAGCCAAAGTTATAAAAGAGAAATGGGAAAAAAATTAGAAGGCCAAATTCAACAAGCATCAAACAACGGAAAATATAGAATTAAAGATTAAAATAAATTTTATACTACCCTAATTCACATAAGCTGTTCTCAATTTCCGAAACTGCTTTGCTATAGATCACATCTCTTTTCTGACATAGTACAGAGTGCAAATGTCTACAAACAGAATACAACATACGACCTCAGGCACCAAACTCAGATGATTCCAGAGTCAATATCCATTCCTGTCCTTGTAGATAGCAGTTTATGCAGAGCAAAGTTCAAAGCGGGCACTGGGCTTTGTGTACTGGAGTTCTCAGGAAAAGTTCATCATGGCAGAATCGATGATAATCCTGTCTGCTCAAAAAGTTGCTGGACATTATGCTCAAACAATGCATAAGTGACCATTGTTCAGTTCGCCTTCCACTCTGAACATCAAGCATAGCAGGAGAATGCTGTTCATTCCATTTCCAGCACTTTTTGGTTGAGTCACCCAAGTGAAACACCTTTCAGTCAAAGATTGAACCTGCCTGAAACATTTATACACTTGGAACAGACAGAGGGAGATGAGATCATAGCAAGAGAACACTGCTTGTTGTCATAGCAAGAGAACACTGCTTGTCATTCAATTTCCAAGAAAAAATAAAATAAAAAATTCCCCCAAAATATTTTGTTTTTCAAACCCCTAATTTATTCATTTTGTGGTTTTATTTGAATTTGATCACTACACTATAGCAAGTAGTAGTACTATATTTACGCATATGTCTACCATAGACATCTTCATTACGTGTTACCTCAAATTTAAGAAACACGTGACAGCTGTCAGTCACCCTGGCCACTTGGATGGAAGTCCTTTCGAATTTCAGGGCTCCTCAGACTTCTAGAATGGGACTCAGATAAGGACAAAGGTTAAATAATTTTCACACCTACGAATAAGTTATCAGAGATGCAGGGGAAATATAAAAATCAAAAATGAAAAGTCTATTTCAATTAAAATTTGGTTTTATTACTTATTCAACTATATTACACAGATCTGATTTTAAAAATAATATGATAGTGGCCTGTAGTTAACACCTAGACCTCTATATCCTTCCGCATAACAGGAACAATTTGATTTTAACAGACTAGCATTAGAAGACCCCTGCTATTCACACACACAACAGACTACAAGTCTCCCAAATGGAGACAATGGGAGAGAGGACTAAACTTATCACACCCCCTGTCCTTTTTATTTAGTTTAATTTAATTTTAACAGACAACAGTACAAATCACCACCTTCTTAAAACAGCAGCTCACGGCCCCCATCCTCTCAGACCTTTAGTCCCTAATCAAGCGTGGGGGGAAGAGTTTTAAAAATTGTCACAGACAAAGGCAGAATTCTCCCCTACTTTCAAAATATGCAGATTTCCTGCTTACCATTCTTTTTCACCCTTTTTTGAGGACAAAGGATTTTGGAGGGAAAAAATTACTTTCCACCCGTCTTTTTCTTTCTTTCCTACACTTAAAAATCACTGTCTCAAACAAACTTACACTTCCATTCACTTAACTTCTGCACTTTTCTCATCTCCACAAAGGCAGTGAGGAGAAAAAACACAAAACCAAGAAGAAATCAAATCCCCCCCCTTTAAACTCACAATTCACACATGCTTCACATATTCACAGTTTCAACTCACCAAACTAGACCCAGAACACACTCACACACAACACAAACTCCTCTTTTATCGCTGCCAGCGCAGTAGCAATAGTTGCCGATTGGTGAATGCCTCGTCTATCTTTCTCCACTTCCTTCACTTCCTTCTCAAGTTTATTACGCTGTCGCCATCCGACTTGTTTCTGTTCCTCCTTCATATCTCGAATATTTGCCAACATTCTGCTTTCCTTTTTCTGTAACTACCATGTCCCATGTTCCAGGTTCTCCGCGAAACAATTCATCCTTCTTTTATTTCAGAAACAACTTCTGACACCGTTCTTTTTCCTTCTTAATTTTCTTACTTTCTATTCCACTAATCAACTGTGATTCCATCTTAGCGTAATGACCATTAATCTCCGACCAGACTTCAGCGGACCCGAGACCCTTATCACACTTTCTCTTATCTGCCATCCTTAAATCCACCCGTGCGTGTCCCAACCACTTTTTACGCAGAACAATTTTAGTTTTCACACTCACACCGCTTCCACACTGATACGTAAATCCCAGATTTTAAACCGTATCGATACGTAAATCCCAGATTTTAAACCATATCTAACCACGAATAGTTCCAAACTATTCTAGTAGGTAAATCCCAGATTTTAAACCCTACTAACGTCCACACTGTTACACTTTTACGCCGTTCCGCTCCTCCTTCCTCTTATAATTTAGCGTTGCCAATGTGCAGAATTTGAAAAGGAATCTGCTTACCTTATTTGACTGTGGGCCCAAGAGAAAAGACGGTCGGAGGTATGGCTTCTTTATCAGGTCGTCACCTGGTGTGGACGTGGATCCCAGATCCCCGAGTCCCAGACTCTTGTGGTTTTTCTCGAAGTCCCGGACTTCTTTTTTACCTCTCTTGCATCACGTCGGGGTCACCATAAATTGTTGGAATTTATTTCTATATTAATATAAACTCAAGTTAATAATCTGACTTCAATTTGTGACCTTACCAAACTATCACCCATCCAACAATAGTGTGCTCGTTCTGCAATAGAAAGGTATCAGGAAGCCGGCATTTTCACACACGAGTGGATTTATTCCTAACACTCAAATCTAATACAAAACAGCTGTGGTCCCGGGTCCCTATCAATGCAATTCTATACGTCTCTGTCTCAAGCAGCCGACGTAGTCTCATCCGAGTTGCCCCAGTGAATAGTTATACTACACAGTATTTAAATGACACAGAAACAAAGGCATCCTGACATTATTCTATTGGCTACGTGTTTTCTGCAGTTTAACTTTAGCTTGCTTTTCATTGGCCGATCTTCATCCGCAGCGTCACTGGATGGCTTGTCCTGTTTTGTACTTTTCCGCCCCGGTGTAAAACAAATGTGATTTACAACATACTTTGAGCTTATCGCGGCTCTGCATCTCCCCTTGCAATTAGCATCCTTTGTTCTGAAACATTCCATTCCTGCAACCCCCACTTGCATCGCACAAACTCTTATATTCCTTTACCGAGTACTTCAGACCACATATGCCGCATGTGAGGAATGACTCCGCCAACCCTGAGAACAGATGGTATAGCCGTGCAGTAGCAATGATGGTCAACCACAAATTCCTCATCACCAAGGGAGCCTTTTCTATCCTCTACCACCTCATCAAAGGGTCAACGTCCACACCAGGGCAGCTGGCAAAGAGGTACTCTGCAATGATGGCTCAAATCAACCTTACACCACCTATGCTCGAAGAAATCAGTGCGAGATTCCAGATGGTCGACATGGTCGCAAGGCTGAGAAGCACCGGCATCGGGAAGCTCATCCTGCATGATTTTCTGCTTACCCAAAGAACCTACCAGTCAACTGCCAGCGCATTCATCAGCCAACTCAAGATGGTTTCAGCCCATGTTGGCATGACATTATGAAGCCATGAGCAGTTACATCGGTGGCCACGTTACTGGGGCTCACACACTTCCCAGAGTTGCTCGCGAGATGACAATGTTCATGGCAGAGGTTGAGCGCCTGCAGAACACGGCGCCGCTTTTCCGTACCTGAAGCTCTTGGTGCTTGCGGGCCATGAGGGGCTCAACGGCTCAAGATGATGGCTGATGGCAAAGAAGAAGAGAGAGCCTACATTCGGAGGATACGCAGCAGCTAAGGCGACGATGGCCAGCGCATCAACTATTTAAACTGATGATATCGACAAGGGCCTTGTCAATGAATGGAAGCGCGCTCTCAGAGGCACAGAGGAAGACATCATGGGTGTCAAGCGCGTGTGCAACATAACCGATGAAGAGCTTGCAGAAGTGCAGGCCAACGCGGAGAGCGGACCACAGTTTTGGAGGACAAAGGGATATTAGCCACAGGTGGGGGCATGGGAACTTTACAGTGAGAGGGACAAGATGACGCAAGGATATGGAGGTAAATATGGTGCAAAACTAACTTGTAAAAAAAGTCTAAATTTGTATCTGTAAAAGTCGTGATTTGTACCTGTAAAAAAAAATGTGTACCTGTAAAAAAACAAATTGTATCTGTAATAAAAATTTGTACCTGTAAAAAAAAAAATGTGTATGTGTAAAAAAAAAATTGTATCTGTAAAAACAAATTTGTGCCTGTAAAAGTCATGATTTGTACCTGTACAAAAAAAAAATTGTACCTGTACTGAAAGTGTAAATTAGTATCTGTAAAAGTTGTGATTTGTACTTGTAGAAATGACAACTTGTAGTCAAAGAAGTCGCCACTAGGAGTCACAAGTGTTTTTTCTGCTGTTTTCCAGTGACGTGAGTTTTGCACCAAATATCTCGCTACGAATGGAGCAAAACTGATTTGTACTTGTAGAGCGCCTTGATTTACAATATGATAGATACGATAGATACGATATACTTTTATTTTCCCCGTGGGGAACTTTTTCCTGGACTCCGTCCAGCTGCAGTTTACAGTAAGGAAAAAACAACAGAATAGAAAGAGATAAAATCAAAATTAAATAAGAAGTGCAGCAATAAGTAGAAGTCTTCACAGAAGTATACATGTGTAGAGAAGTACATACTGTACATGAGGACTGTACACACCCATATACACACACACTATATATATATATATATATTGCACCACTTAGTTAATGTCGGTTATTAACTCTTTCTTTTTTCCTTTTTTTCTGGGAGATCTCAGTATTGATCATTTGAAATGTCATCATCATTGTTCTCCCTTTTTTTTTTTTTTTTCTGTATGTGTGTGCGTGCGTGTGTGCGTGCGTGTGTGTGTGCGTGCGTGCGTGCGTGAGAAAAAATTCCCATACCGTTCACCCAAACCGAACACCTCAAAATCCAGCCAGAGTCGTGGGGCCGCCAGGAGACCGAAGGGGGACCAAAGAAAAGAAAGAAAAGCAAAGCCCAGCACCGACCAGACACCACCCACCGGGCCACTAACCTTCACCAACCCCAGAGACATCCAAACTCCAACAAATCAGGGAAACCTCAAGGGCCCAAAGGAGAAACTGAGGAAAGGTAGAAAGGACAGACGAAGCAGAGTGAGATCCACAGACACCAGCCTCCACCGAATCAATGACCTGAGGGAGAAACAAATTGTGTCTGAGTCTCGATAGATGCTGGTGTGGTGGATCTAGTATGCATGAAAATCTCCACCAAAGAGGGGAGCCGTCGACCCCCGCCAGGACAGAGCAAGCGCAACACCTCAGGGCCCCCCAGGTCGCGGCCGGAGAGCAAACCCCGGAGCAGGAGCGCCCCCCACCCCAACGCGGCCCGCGCCCCCAACCCAACGCAGCAGGACGGGGCACTGCAGGCCCACCAGGCACCCCACCGGCCCACAACCCCCGCGACCCCCCCCGCCACCCACCCCAACCCAGCCCCAACCGCCCCCAGGTCCCCAAATCCCCAGACACCCTCCCCACCCCAGCACCCCCCACCCCGGTACCCCCACCACCACCCCCCACCAACCAAGCCGCCCCCGCCCCCACCCCCCACCAACCGACAGCCCCCCAGCCCCCGACCCCAGACCCCGGGGACACACCGCACATAAGGCATCCGCGCCGAAGAGGGGGCCGGGCAGCGGAGCGGAGAGGGCACCCGCGCCCACCCCACCACGCGGAGGGACGGAACACCAGGGGCAGAAGGGGAGATGGGGGCACCGGAGGACGGGCGGCATCCCCGAACCCCAGGCCCAGCGGGGAGAGGCCCCGGTCGTCACCCCAACGATCTAAGTGAAAAACTAACCCTGTTACTAAGTTCGCCAGCTCGCCGACTGGCGAACTCTACCCCTAAACCGTGAGTGTGACCCCACCCAGTGTATATACATAAGTGTGTGTGTGTGGTGCATTAAAATTGGGGGCAGGTGAACCGGAGCAAAGGGAAATGATATCCCCCCCTGCTCCGATCCACCCGCCCCTCAGGCATGTTATTAACTCTTTCACTGCCAGACGTTTTCAGAAACGGCCGATTTAAGCATTTTGAGTGATCTTTCAAGGTCCACAGAAAATGTTGTGTTTGGACTATGGAAACACACATACTACCAAATGAAAGATTGGACTCTCAAGTTTGTTTCTACCTTATTCCGTTCTTCAGTAATCAACAATAGAAAATGGTTACTTTCACCGAAATTCTCTCTTTTGAAACAAAAAACGGAGAAAAAGCGCTTTTTGTGAAACGATGTTATTTCATGCACTCTAGTGAATTGTACACTTCTTTTTGTCCATGAATGATGCCACAAACACCTAAATAGTGCTTTACTTCTGTAAAACGCTTTCACCAACAATGAAAAAGTGTTTTTTGATTGCAAAATACGTTTATTTCCATTCAACAGTGTAACAATTTGACAAAACAATTTCGCAAACTATTTACAAATGTGTGCAACTGTGGTACTACTTACAATTATGTGGATGTTTCAAATACAGTTTTTCCTTTTGTAACGCTCTCCTGCGTGCAAGGAGACGCCAGGACTCGCACAACAGTTTACTTTCACTTTCACATTGGTCCGTTTTGCGTGCAAACGTTACACTTTCTTGACGGGCTTTTTTTCCGGGGAATAAAAAGCAAGTAGCAGACTGTACACACTCCTCCGATGAATATGCATTGGACTCGGGGCACTCTCCGTCGTCCGATCGAACGTCCGCCTGTGCGTGTTCGGTTGCGCTCCGCGTTACGACACCGTCATAGCCGCCGCGTCAGCGGTTCCAATTTCGCCGTCAAGCTCGGATTCACCTTCATCATCATCGAGGATGATCACCGTCGTCATCAATGTACTATTTTAGCGTTGGTCGATGCCTTTCGTCTTGTAAGTGTAGAGCTGCTTGCAAACGCTCGCCATTGCCCGTTCCCTCCTCCATCTAGCTCCATCTAACGTCTTCTACTGCCGCGTCAATGCTTTCCAACCACGGAGTCACCCTCATCTTCATCATCTATGATGATCATCGTCGTCAACAATGTGCTTTTTCAGCGATGCTTTTGGTCTTTGAAAAAAACGTCTCGGGTGTGAGCTCCTCGCGACCGGCCGCCATTTTTCCTTTGTCTTCCATTCTCATCTCCTGCTCGACGCTCTAGCTCCGCCTCTACTGACGCCCACCCAATCTTGTCAAAAGAGAGTCATCGCTGCCCTCTAGGGGCCAAAAATAGTCATTAGGCACAACAGACAGACTTGAAACTTTCACCAGACATGCGGAAGGGTTTCCTCTACCCGTTTCAAAAAAAAAAAAAAAAATCATTGGATGACGTCTTTTGACGTCATTGGCAGTGAAGCGTAGGTTTTTACTTGACGTCTTTAAACGTCAGTGGCAGTGAAAGAGTTAAGCAGTTTGATGGATGTCGGCAGGAATGAGTTATTGTAGCGGTTCAGCCTGGCTCTGGGGGCCCTGAATCTCCTGCCGGAAGGCAGTAGCTGGAACTCATGATGTAGAATGTGAGTCGGGTCATTAACAATTTTCAGTGCCAGTCCGGTGACAGACCGCTCATAAAGCATCTGTAGGGAAGGATGATTCCTGACCCCCATGATCTTCATGGCAGTCCGCACCAGACCGGCAATCTGTGACCTTGACTGCACAGTCAGGTTGCCGTACCAGGCCGCAATGCCGTATCTGATGATACTTTCCAATGCAGCCCGGTAGAACAACAGCATGATCCTCTGCTCCACTCCATAGACCCTAAGTCTGCGTAAGAAATAGAGACGCTCAGGGGGACGCATGGAAGCTTGGACACATGCACGAGATGCTGTGACTATCGCGAGACCTACAGCGAGACCGGGAAACCCCAACATGGCGGCGCCCTGCTAATCCAAATTTAACCATCATATATCTTGCCTTTCTTTTTTTTCCCCCTTTCTTTTTCATCCGACAGATTTGGAATACCACCCAACGTGGAGGACCTCGAACGCTTCATCGACGCATATTTTTACAGCTGCGCGATGGAGAATCCTTCCGTCGAGAAAACCTTCGAAAAAGAGGAAAAATGATTCAGCGACGGACACGGAGAACCTAGCCACTACGGAGGTTTCGGTCAGCATGCTGGAGTCCATAAATAAAAAATTAGAGGTCCTCTCCCTAATCAGCGAGGACGTCAAAGAATTAAAAGTAAGTATGGAATTCTTCAGCCAACAAGTAAGTGATCTCCAACGAGACAATGCCGAGTTACACTCTACACTCGTGACTGTTTCAGCCGAGTTAGAAACCGTTAAAAAGGAAAATAAAACGCTAAAAGAAACTGTTCTGGATATTCAATCCCGTAGCATGCAGGAGAATTTAATATTCTCAGGAATATCCGAGAATACCTCTGACAATCCAGAGGTTGAGATAAAAAAATTTATGACGACGTCGTTAAAAATTCCTCAGGAGTCGGTAAATAACATCTCTTTTCACCGGGTACATCGGCTTGGAGCCCCTAGGGGCAACAGACCCCGTCCTATTATCGCCAAGTTTGAGCATTTTAAACAGAAAGAATTTGTTAAAAGTAAAGGACGGGAGCTTAAAGGGACCTCATTTGGAATGAACGACCAATTCCCGAGAGATTAATGAGCGGCGAAAGGTACTGTTTCCTATAATGAAACAAAATAGGCAGGAGGGTAAACGGACTGCGATGGCCGTCGATAAACTATACATCGATGGCCAACTATTCCGGAACCCCAACTCCACTCCCTGGCTGTTCTAAATGGCATTGGTGGAACTAAACTTTGTTTGATCATTAGAAGTATACATATACTGTATATGTGGTTCTAAAACCTTAAATATGAATACTCATTATGTTTAGGCGATATTATAAATATATTATTAAATACATAACTATATCTAAAGTATATTTAAACAAAAAATCTTGCTTAGGTTACCAGTTATTGGTGTAGTTTTATGTTTAATCCCCCGTTAACTTCCTTTACTTTTACATCCCTACCTGTTTTTTCACTGTTATATTTACTTACTCGTTACCTCATATTTTACACAAATTACATAAACCACCTAACCACTTTGATTCTATCCTATAACATACTAATACTGACAAATGGCCTATGCAGATATATACACAGGACTGAGTCTATATTGTTTGTATGCATAAATTAGTTCTGGTTTCCTGGAATGTTTGTGGCGCTCGCTCAGAAGCAAAAAGAATAAAAACTTTAGACCATCTCTTAAAATTAAAATCAGATATTTGCCTCCTACAAGAAACTCACCTACAAAAATCTGAAGAAAAATTACTTATTGATAAGAATTTTAGCCAAGCGTACTCTGCCCCTTATAACAGTAGACAAAGAGGAGTCTGTATACTCATACATAAGAATTTACTCTTTACTTTAAATAATACAATAACAGACCCAGAGGGCCGATACATTATTATTCAGGTGACTATATTTAATAAAATATATACACTTGGTAATTTATATGCCCCTAATAATGATGATCCGGCCTTTTTCCATGAATTTTTCTCTCAGCTGTTTGATTTAGCAGCGAACTCTACTATTATTATTGGAGGAGACTTTAACACAGTCTTAAATCCATTAATTGACCGTTCTAATAATACAACATGTAGACGATTACAATCTACTAAAGTAATAGGGGAATATATGGATGACTTTGGCCTCATCGACAGCTGGAGACTTAAAAACCCAAATAAGAAGGAATTTACCTTCTTTTCCGCTGTGCACCGGTCTTTTTCAAGAATTGATTATTTTCTTACAAATAATTCTATTGCTGATAAAATTGTTACAAAAATACATCCTATTATTATTAGCGACCATGCACCAGTCTCCCTTTCCCTACAAGTTGATTACACCTTTAAACCACCACCGACATGGCAGTTTAACATCTCACTGCTAAAGGACGCAGAGTTTGACAAAATTATAAGAAAAGAATGGGCAGACTTCTTGGAAATGAATGACTCTCCAGACCTATCGCCATCTCTTCTCTGGGAAACTGGGAAAGCAGTAATTAGAGGTAAAATTATATCATATTCATCTTATAAAAAGAAACAGGATCAAAAATCAGAAAAAGACTTGGAAGATAAAATTAAACAACTGACGGATGAGTACGCAATAAACCCAAATAACCAAATATGGACTGACTTACAAAATACAAAAATACAGTTAGACGATATGCTAACTAAAAAGACAGAATTTATAATACAACAATTGAGATATAACAACTTTGAATATAATAACAAATCAGGTAAATTTCTTGCAAACCAACTTCAACGCAATCGGGAAAAGTCTCTTATAACGGCTATTAAAGGGACAACTGGTGAATGCACACAATCACCAGAAGAAATTAATCACATTTTTTATAACTATTATCGTAACCTATACTTAGAAACTAACAAGCCTAACCCTGAGCATATTGAGGCATTCCTCAGTAGCTTAAATATACCTCAGTTAATTACTGAATATAAAGACATGTTAGATGCGCCACTTACTATAAACGAGTTGTACAGTGCTCTAGGTAGTATGCCTAATGGCAAAGCACCTGGCCCGGATGGTTATCCGGCTATATTTTTTAAGCACTTCTGGTTAATGCTTGCTCCACTATTCTTAAGAGTAGTAACAGAAATTAAAACTAAGGGTTACATACGCCCACACATGAATACAGCAGCAATTAAACTAAAACAGACCAAACCAAACAGGCTTTATTAAAGATCGGCACTCTACTAATAATATTAGGAGACTCTTTAACCTTATTAGCATGTCACAGCGGCATGATAAAAAGGCAGTTATTATATCATTGGATGCAGAAAAAGCTTTCGACAAAGTTAACTGGTCCTTCCTCTTTGCTGTTTTAAATAAATTTGGCTTTGGGAAATCATTTATCCACTGGGTATCAGTATTATATGATTCTCAAAAAGCTACAGTTACTACTAATGGGATTATATCTCAGAGCTTTACTTTACAGAGAGGCACAAGACAGGGATGCCCACTATCCCCTTTATTATTTGCAATATTTATTGAGCCACTTGCATTAGCCATACGCCAGGAAAGAAGGATTCAAGGAATTCACTCTGGGGTAACAGAACATAAAATTAATCTATATGCCGATGACATCTTACTTTATTTAGAAAAGCCGGCTACTTCGCTAGGGGAAGTATTTAATTTAATAACTAAATTCTCACAGGTATCAGATTATTCTATTAACTGGACAAAATCAACACTTCTACCTATTACAGAAAATTCATCGAACCCTGCAAGCCAGGACCCACACTACTCATTTCCTATAGGTAATTTAAAATACTTAGGCATATAAATCTCACCTAAATTAACTGATTTAATTCATTTAAACTTTTCTCCACTTCTGGATAACATTTATAGTGACTTGGAGCGCTGGAATAATCTTCCTATTTCTCTAATAGGACGAATAGCCACCATTAAAATGAAAGTTTTACCCAAAATAAACTATTTTTTCTCAATGATTCCATTTAAACCTACGGCTAAATGGTTCCAGTTGTTGGACTCAGCCGTAACAAAATTTTACTGGAATAAAAAAAAAGCAAAGATTAGTCTATCTACTCTTCAGAAAAGTAAATCCAAAGGTGGTCTAGAGGCACCAAATTTTATGTACTACTATATAGCTAACCAGCTACAATATATCGTTCTATGGGCACAACCCAACAGAGACACTAACTGTTGGTTGGAACTAGAACAGAAGGATTGTAATAACCTCAGACTTCGAGATCTACTCTTTATTACAACATCGATTAAGCGTCATAATTGTTTTAAAAACCCAATGATTTCCGCCACCGTGACTGCCTGGTGGAAGGCACTAGAATTGACAAAAGCCCAAGTGGAGCCCTGTGGACTTTCTCCCCTATGGCATAACCCCGACTTTCAACTTAACAACCAACCATTTCATTTAGCTGTGTGGGAGCAGAAAGGAATTACACATCTCCACCATCTCTTCTCAAATAATATGTTTATATCATATACATCCTTGCTCCAAAAATACAATACAACAATATAAAAAACGGAAATTTTTTTACATTATCTACAAGTTAAAAATATGATAAAGAAAAAAATTCCAACACTTCGGGGTACGCTCCAACCGCCTGTTTTAGCTAAATATATTAACAAGCTTTCTCCGACAACAACAAAAAAACTTTCAAAAATATATAAGTTACTTTCATATACTGATAAAATGTCTTTACCCATCTCAAAATGGGAGACAGACTTGTCTATAGCACCGGAACCTGACTTTTGGATTCAAGTTTGTGAAAACGCATTTAAAATGACAAAACACACAAATTTACAACTTATCCAATATAAAATTATTCACAGAACATACATTACTCAATATATGATGAAGAAAATGGGACTCTCAGACTCCGACATTTGTCTCCAATGCTTACAAAACACTACAGACACTTATGTTCATGCTTTATGGTTATGTACTCCGGTTATGTATTTCTGGACTAAAGTCTTAGAAAAACTTTCCGCTATTTTGGACTGTAGGATACCTTTATCTCCAAACTTGTGTTTGCTAGGTGACCTAACAACAACTGACTTACCACATAAACAATTTCAATCTACACTTGTAGCCCTTACTATCGCTAAAAAAACAATTCTTGTTAACTGGAAAAATAAACAAACTCTGAATATCGACCAATGGTCTAACCTCCTCATAAATCACATTTTAATGGAAAAAATATCTGCCTCAAATAAAAACCAAATATCAAAATTTATAGAAACATGGTCTACGTATATAGAATTTTTTAACCTAATTCTGGTTACTTAATTCTGTCTGTTAGCGAGAGCCACTACATCGTGATAACTTACATTGATGTTTCTGCATTTGGCAATTTATTATTATATTATTACTATGGGATTTTTTTTAATGGGCTTTAGGTGAACTGATGAATACACACGCTCGCACGCACGCACGCACACACACACACACGCGCATACACATACTCACCCACATACAAAAATATATATATATATATATATATATATATATATATATATATATATATATGTGTGTATATATGTATATATATTTAAAAAAAAACATTTATTAATTTTTTTTAATTTATTTGTTTTTAAAAAAATAAATTAAAAAAAAGAGAGCAATGATGATGTCAAATCGAATGAACAATACTGAGCTCTCCTGAAAAAAAAGAAATAGAGACGCTGTTGGAGTTTGGAGCAGAGACTTCCAACGTGTACCCTCCAGCTGAGTGTGTTGTCGATGTGGACCCCCAGATACCTGTATGAAGCCGCCTGGCTGATGTGATTGCCTTTTATGACGACTGGCCTGTGGTCACCAACAGTTTTTGGATCAAATATCACCTCCTCTGTCTCCCCACATTGAGCACAAGATGATTCTGGTCACATCACTGGACAAATTTCTCTATTTCTGAGAAATAGTCCAGTGGGCTACCGCCGGCCTGCAGCAAGCTGACGATAGCTGTGTCATCAGAGAACTTAATGATAAAGTTCTCAGGGTGTGATGTCACACAATCATTTGTGTACAATGTGAAGAGGACCGGGGAGCTGACGCAGCCCTGTGGGGCGCCTGTGCTTATCAATCTGGGTTCCGAGAGGGAGCTGTTGACTCTGACTTGCTGTGTGCGCTGTGTCAGGAAGGAGTGATACCACCTCGAGATGTACGCGTTCACATTCATCTCCTTCAGTTTACCCAAAAGCAGGTGTGGCTGCATTGTGTTGAACGCTGAGCTAAAGTCAACGAACAATACACGTGCATAAGCTTTAGGGACGTCCAGATGTTTGCTGACCAGATGTGTGATGCTGTTGATAGCTTCGTCAGTGCCGCGACCCCGCTTGTAGGCAAACTGAAGGGAGTCTAAGTGTGCATCCACCTCCCCCCTGAGCCGAGTCACCATCAGCCTCTCGAAACACTTCATAACAATGGAAGTTAGAGCCACAGGCCTGAAGTCATTATTGACCACAGGACATTGTTTTTTAGGAACCGGGGTGATTACTGATTTTTTCCAGAGACTGGGAATGGAGTGTGAGTCCACAGATCTCTGGAAGATGGGCTGCCATGCCGCTGTGAACTCCTCTGCACAGGATTTTAGCAGAAAGGCAGATATCCCATCCCGTCCTGAGGCCTATTTTGTGCAGACAGACCTAAAAGCAGATTGGACATCATGGGGATGAATCACCAGCCTTGAGTCCTGCTCATTCACTGAAATGGACCTCAGGCCCTCCCCACATTCAGAGGAGAAGTCCTGGGTTTCGAATCTTAAATAAAAGTCATTCAGCTCCCTTGCCTTCTGGAGGTCATTTAGGGTGCTGAGACCTTTTTAAGCAGGAGTCAAGTTGGTGATCCTCCTCATGGTGTCCCACATTTTCTTAGAGTTGTTAGCAGCAAGTGTTGTTCTATAGTCTCTTTGTGCTTCCTTTTTGCTTCTTTAAGCATGTGTTCGAGTTCTTTTTGAACCAGTTTGAGCTGGGTTCTGTCCTGGTTCTTAAATGCCCTTTTTTTGCGGTTAATACAGTCTTTAACCTCCTTAGTAATGTACGGTTTGTTGTTGGGGTAAACAGTTATTTCCTTTGTTGGTATGATGTTGTCCACATAGAATTGAATATAGTCAGTTACAGTCACAGCAGCAGTATCCATATCCAGCCCATCAAAGGTATTCCACTACGTGCATAGGAAACATCCTTTAAGGGTCTCAATGCTGTCTTGAGACCAGATTTTAACAGTCTTTCTCTGTGGTTTGCTGCGTTTGAGAGCTGTTTTGTAGGTTGGGATGAGGTGAATTATATTGTGGTCTGAGTTGGAGGGGGGGGGGGGTCTACTCACATATGCGTTCTTCACGTTCCCAAAGCATTTGTCCCCTTGTTCCACATTTTACATACTGATGAAAACCCTGGAGAGACAGCTCCAATTTGCAGTGGTTGAGGTCCCCTTAGATGAAAACCGGGGCCTCCGTGCACCGTCGCAGTTGTTGTTGAACGCAGTCGGAGATGAAGGCGGCGGCGCTGGCGGCGTTCCCGCTAGGCAGAACGTACACGGCGCAGAGGAAAATGTTTCCAAACTCCCTCGGCAGGTAGCCCGGCCTCAGACTTAGGCAGAGAAGCTCCACGTCGGGGGTGCAGGTGATCTGCCGCACCGCGTAATTCCGACACCAGTTGTCGTTAATGTAAATGCAGACGCCCCCACCTCTGCTTTTTCCCGACGCCTCAGTTCTGTCGGCGCGAATGAGTGAGAATCCCTCGATCTCACACAAAGAGTCTGATTTGTACTCGTAAAGAAGAGGGTGGGCTCTGGAGGATTTGGGCGGGCTAAAGCTCAACCTCATTGGTTGAGCGAACAACAGTGGGTTGCACTCAAATGACGCCCATGCACAAACAGAGTAGCCACCGGCCCACACCAGTTTATGCGTCATTTTGGAAGAAGAGGACGTCCCAGCGTGAAAATTTCAACATGGTTTAATATACAAACACCGTGTGGAACAGCTTAAACGTTGGTTGACATGCAGAGCACTCCAAGTGGGGAGAAAGAAATAAGTTTTAGTATGAAGGTAAGATTTATTGTACGAACATAGCTCGTAATCCGGTGCTAGCTAGCTAGCTCATCTCATGTTGTTGTCACGAAAACTGAACACATTGAAGTCACGATTTTTATTTCATGATTTGAAGCCTACCAGTGTAAACATACGACCAATAGCTTGTACCTGTAAAAAAATAATAATCTAAAAAAAATACCTCATAAACAACTGCTTAGTGCTTAGATGTGAAAATTACTATAGAGCTACAGAACCCTATTGAATGTTTTACAAGATAACCTAAACCTATAACCAAAAGTGGACAGTACTCAGCTACTTTTATTTGACTAACATTATATTCAAGTATTTTACTCTTACTGTCATAATAAAATGAAAACAAAACGTTTTTACTGCGAGTGGATCTTTAAGCCGCTTTAGGTATTTAACCTCAACCCTTTATCCTCTGTATTTAATCATTTTATTTTAAATATTACAATTTCTTGATAAATGTCAGTATTTTTGCAATGTATGCTTTGCAAACAGTTACAAAAAAAGAAAGGCTCTTACACTCTTCGTTTACTCATCACTCACAGTACTCAAATATTTGTGCAAGTATTTTTTCTGCGCTTTTAATTTCTACTTGAGTTAAATTTTCCAATGTAACATTACTCTTATTTAAATATTGGCTATTATGCTTTTGAAATGCTAGTTTATCTGTATCACTAAGATGTGAGCAGTGTCACTGTCACTTAGCTACTTTAACAAAAGTAACTAGGTCAAATGTTAGTTTATTTATTTTTAATTAAATGAGAATCTCATAAGTTTCAAAATATTGCTCAAAAGGTGGAGACAACTGCTGCAGACACTGCTGAAGCATCAGTGAAAAGGATGACCCACTCCATCAGCAAGCAGCCAAGAGACAGGAGATGACAACTGGGGATGCAGAAACGGCTCTTCTGGACATCAAATAAAACATTTCAAATGATGCACAATCTTGTTCATTGAATGATACATGTTGTTATTTGATCTGACTATTTCAAATAACTCTCAATATGGATTAAATTGTACTCCTTTAACATTTCAAACTCAAAATTGTAAGACATTTAGAAAGCATAATTTTTTCACTTTCCCAAAGGTGATTGCAGTGAAATTCTCTCAGAACAGTAACCAGTGTATCAAGGATTCTCATTTGTTGGACTTCACAGCCACTTTGAAGCATGTTTGATGTCACACCATGTGCCACCGTCTAGAGATGGATCAAGAAGTAGCTTTGATTGACTGCATGCTGGAATCTGTGCAAACAGAATGGTTGGGTCAGCATATTCATACAATGAAAAAATCATCATAGCTTCCTAGCTGGGTCATTATCAAAACACAGCCACTGACATTATACGTAATCAGTTAAACGTTTAGCTTTATCTTGTTAGCCAGAAAACCCCCCAAAGATTTTGTCACATCTTAATAACAGAAATAGTGGTAATACGGATAGACACAGACCATTGTTCATAAACATTCCCATTTGCATTATTTTAATTTGGCTTCAGTGTTGAAAGCAAATGTGTATGTTTAAAGGTGTAAGAGCCTTTCTTTTTTTTTGTAACTGTTTGCAAAGCATACATTACAAAAATACTGACATTTATCAAGAAATTGTAATATTTAAAATAAAATGATTAAATACAGAGGATAAAGAAAGGGTTGAGGTTAAAATACCTATAGCGGCTTAAAGATCCACTCGCAGTAAAAACTTTTTGTTTTCATTTTATTATGACAGAGTACAGATACATGAATATAATGTTAGTCAAATACAAGTAGCTGAGTACTGTCCACTTTTGGGATTAGGTTTAGGTTATCTTGTAAAACATTCAATAGGGTTCTGTAGCTTGTTATACATTATTAACATTTTTAATTCTTTATTTCATATTTTAACCATGTTGAATTTAGTTATAGATGTGTAGAGCAGGTGTAATAATGTTAAACTCAGTATAACTTGTCTTTAACCTATCTGGTACCTTGTTTTTGTCTAAAATTTATTCTAAGTGTCCTGCGTGAGAACATATTCTGCTTTGAGAGAGAACACACACACGCTGTATGTCATGTTCAATCTGTTGACTGAGATTCTGTTTTGGGAAAAGTACGCGCTGGTACACGGAAGAGTATATTTTGTCTACAAAGGGAACACAGGTGCGAACTGTGTACTAAAATTCTGTTATGTAACATATTGTGTGAGAACCAATCTGTTTTACTTATTCATGATGGGAGGAGAAAAGGCATTTACTTTCAAACTCGATTCTATAAAGAGCTGTCTTTCACAAGGGAGGGGGCACGCGCACGCTGGAATTCCATTCCTTACGTGATGTTCAGTGTGTGTGACCGGAGATTCTCTGTAATAAATCATCCTTGCAAGGAGTCTTTGTCACAAAGAAGTCTCATCTCCAATTTTTGGAACACGCAATAGATGACAAATTATATCATCATTTAACAAGCTCTATAGTAATTTTCACATCTAAGCACTAAGCAGCTGTTTATGAGGTATTTTTTTTAGATTATTATTTTTTTACAGGTACAAGCTATTGGTCGTATGTTTACACTGGTAGGCTTCAAATCATGAAATAAAAATCGTGACATCAATATGTTCAGTTTTCGTGACAACAACATGAGATGAGCTAGCTAGCTAGCACCGGATTACGAGCTATGTTCGTACAATAAATCTTACCTACATACTAAAACTTCTTTCTGTTGACATTTAACATTTTCAATTTATATTTTTACTGTTTATGAATTTACTTATAAGTATATAGATGCCATATAACTGTGTAGTTAAAGGAATAACACTGTGATAATGTTGTTGTGAAATATATTGGAACTCTTTTACTCCCTTCCAGCTCTTGAGATAAGAATGTGTATGTTTTAAAGGGAGTCAAGTTCTCATGAAGATAAGAATGTGTATGTTTTAAAGGGAGTCAAGTTCTCATGCCATTACTCATTATGTCGTAAAAACTGAAGGTCCAAGATCAAAACCTGTCTACATCACATTTCTGGGCTGGTAGGGGAGCTGGAGTAAACATGTCGGTATATCACATGTCTGCTTATTATAATTACTAACCCTTTGTCCAGCCTGAGAGGGGGAGAGGAACATTTTTCATGTATAAAAAGAGTGGGTGTTTTCTATTTGGTACACACTTGGGGCTGGACATTGCTTTCAAATGTAAGCTTTCTTTTGTGTCTTAAGAGCTCTTAATAAATCCTTGGAAGGAAAACTTCTTCATGAGATCTCAGTTCAATTATTTTAAACACGCAAAGATTACACTTAATAAAGTAATTAAATAATACCTTCATTTCTTTCTGCCCACTTGGAGTGCTCTGCATGTCAACCAACGTTTAAGCTGTTCCACACGGTGTTTGTTTATTAAACCATGTTGAAATTTTCACGCTGGGACGTCCTCTTCTTCCAAAATGACACGTAAACTGGTGTGGGCCGGTGGCTACTCTGTTTGTGCATGGGCGTCATTTGAGTTCAACCCACTGTCGTTCGCTCAACCAATGAGGTTGAGCTTTAGCCCGCCCAAATCCTCCAGAGCCCAGTTTTGCTCTATTCGTAGCGGGATATTTGGTGCAAAACTCACGTCACCGGAAAACAGCAGAAAAAACACTTGTGACTCCTAGTGGCGACTTCTTTGACTACAAGTTGTCATTTCTACAAGTACAAATCACAACTTTTCCAGATACAAATTTACACTTTCAGTACAGGTACCAAAAATTTTTTGTACAGGTACAAATCATGACTTTTACAGGTACAAATTTGTTTTTACAGATACAAATTTTTTTTACACATACACATTTTTTTTTTTACATGTACACATTTTTTTACAGGTACAAATCACGACTTTTACAGATACAAATTTAGACTTTTTTTACAAGTTAGTTTTGCACCATATTTACCTCCATACAAGGAGGCTCATCTCATCTCCTGTCGTGAATAAATGTGAAGGAAATGCCTGAATTCACTGATCTCATGTATGTTTATTAATCAACGGCATGAACCCGCAAATGGTAAGAATCCTGCCATTTCCAACAAATTTCAATCAAGAGATTATGGTGATTATCTTCAGTTTATAAAATTCTACACATTTAAAGACATGTTGATTGATTTACGTCAGAAAACTGCCCAACTCTAGGCGTGCATCATTCACAACTGCCCAACGTTTCTCACTTTAATTACTGGTAGTTTGATGCTCCCGACAGACCTCAAAACTCCATCAGCCTCCGTCAGTGTGATTTGCCAAGACTGGATATTTCTTTAAACACTTTTCATGTGTTAACCACTCGTGAAATAAGAGAAACACAATTGTTGGCACTATTAATTAAACTAGGCGAGCAAGTCGCTATGACTTACCTAACACCGGTGTCGCTATGACTTATGAAGGATATTATAACATTTTAATACCTATTTTCATATATCAATTATTGTTACTGATCATGAACATTTTAATTCTTCATTTTAAGTTTGTCAAAGTGTCTTGTGTCCTGAGCAGGGCACATGATGTTGACCTCGTATGCTCTGGGTTTAAAGCTGGGACCATGTTTTGTCTAAAAAAGTTCCTTCTCATCACTTTGTGCGAAAACATATTTTAGCCCTTGATTTTGCTATACACTGATTGGTCCAGAATTTCTTGTTTTTATTTGTACACGTACATTGTGGTCTTGAACAGAACTTGCTTTGCTTTTCCATTAGTCACGGTCATTGGTGCTTTTGGGTCAAATTGTAAGTGAGATTTTGTTATGGAGAAGAATACGAAAAGTGCCTTGAAAATATACATATTTTGGCTAGAGACGAATACAGCTGCAACTGCACTAAGAGTTCTATTGTTTGACATGTCCTTCAACTGTATAACACATTTGCTCATTCATGAAGGGAGAGATATTCTGCTTGGAGACTGAATTGTAATAAAAGGCTGGCCCTTCGAAAGAAGGGGGTGCATTGTTGATCAAAAGCTGTCGGAGTTTGATTCAATGGTGTAACAGGAGATCTCCTCTAAGAATTATCCTGCGCAGGAAACTCTGTTCATTTCTCATCTCACCAGTTGGTTTATTGGACACGCAAAAGTATGGATTAATAACCACACCCTTCACTTACCTAACACCGGTATATTTTCTTGATCGCTGTAATGGTGCTTGCTTATGGAGTTGCGATGTTAATGGTTCTTGGTGGAACAGAATAGTCAACAAATCGTTCCTCATGGCGGCTGTTTTTCTGTAAATCTCTACTGTTATTTTGATTGTCACTCACGAATGACTTCCAGGCGAGCTAAGTCCAAAAGGAAGACACGTCCGTCACGCCATGACACGCTTCCCGTGGCACCTCCAAAATAAAAGTCTCTATACATTTGAGCTGTCAAGACACTTATTGTGACGATGTCCGCAACAACAGTGTCTCTAACTGTGCGCAATTGACATTTCAGAGCAACACACGGATGCACGTCTTGCAGCTTACTTCGAGCCTTGAAACTAATAAATGAATTTAACGCAATACATTTCACATACAATAACGATAACGGTGTTTCATATACGGGGAGAATAATTAGTTAGATTAGTCAGTTTATGAAAAATAAAAACGAAGTTACTTAACGCTGTTAGTTTAAACACCGTTATTCCCAACACTGCTCACCAGCCAAGACGCTCACTTCCCGTCATGGATGTGAATGTTATTACTGTTATTCTCACCAGCACATAATTTTTATATTGGTGTTGTTCATTGTTCTTCAGTCTCTAAAATGAGTATTTTCTACTAATCTTTTCAGACTTTGGGTAAAACTTTGTGCCTGTTACATGCCGGGTGGCACGTAATTGATGCTACGCGTGCATGGAGGAGGGGAGGGATGGAAATGTGGGCACAACCGGGTGGACATAGGAGAACACGCAACTGACACAACACAAACACCGTACCTCAAAACTACGCTAAAAGAAATGGAAAGAGCTAATGCTCCCCAAGTCTAGTGATGGGTCAAATGACACGGAAGCACCGGCGCGTGTATCGCGCACACAGAGGGGAAACCCCGTGTTGGCGCGCGTATCCCTTTAAGAAAAATCACGTGACCGATACAGTTCTTGTATCGCTTGGCTGCAAAGCGCCAAATTGTGTTTATAAACAAGCAAATGTGTCGTCGTTTGTGGGTTTTGTTGTATGGAGAGAATACTTTGGTTTGAGCTTTGCGTTGTGGTTTGTGTTTCGTTGGTTTTTGATATGGCATCATCTACTGAGAACATGGATCAAAAAGAAAGCGAAAGTTTTCTCCCGTATGGGGTCATTTTGATCTTATTACGGAGAATAAGGTGAGTGACTTTACTGTTCCTGTTTCTACTTTTGATCCGTTTTCATTCAAATGATCTGTATTCCAATTTCTGTCTGAAAGACATTTAAATTATTTTTACATCAAGTAACATTTATTTGTATTTTAGGTGAAATGTAGGATCTGCTCCCAGGAGATGTCTTACATTAACAGGAGCACGTCTTCAATGCTGAGGCATTATCGTGCACGGCATGAGAAGGACGAAACGGAAACACCAGTCAATTCTCCTGTGATGAACTCTGGTGCTTCCAGAAAGCAAGCGGTGGATCATTAAAGACTGTCAGCCGCTCAGCATTGTGGAAGGCGAGGGGTTCCGAGACCTGCTCCAGCTGCTTGAGCCCTCATATGTTCTGCCAACCAGAAAGGTATGTGAAAGGAAAGAATAAATGGATGTTATACATGTTCGCTAAGTGATTCAACATATTTTATGTACTTTCATTCATTCATCTACTCTACTTGTGTTTTCAATATTAGGCTATCAAGAACATGGTTAGCCAGAAATATGAGGAGCAAAAGGAGAAGGTCAAAGAAGAACTGCAGAGTGCCGTTGCAGTGAGTTTGACAGCTGATATGTGGACATCCATTAACATGGAGGCATACCTGGCTGTAACTTGTTACTACATTGACACTGAGAACCATGTACTGCGTACTTCAGTTTTGGGAGTCCAGCACTTTCCTCAGCACCATACTGCTGAAAATATGGCCCAGGTGAAAAAAAACCTAATGGAGGAGTGGACTTTAGCGGGAAAAGTTAGATGTCTGGTCACTGATGCTGCTGCAAATATGATTGCATGTGCCAGAAAGCTGCAAATGAGGCATTCTATTTGCATTGTACATTCACTTAACCTAACAGTGAGAAAGTCATGTGACCAAATAGAAACACTCTCAGATATCTACAATAAAACAAGGCAAATTGTAACATTCTTCAGAACGAGCACCACAGCTAAAGAAAAGCTAGCTCAAGTTCAGCAACAGATGGGAAGACCAGTGTTGAAATGAATAAATGAGGTACCAACTAGATGGAACAGCACATATCACATATTGGAACGACTTACAGAGCAAAAGGAGCCAGTGGTGGTAGCTCTGGCCTCTGTAAGAAATGATGCTGCTCCATTGACTGCAGAGGACTTCAATATCATAGAGGAAACAATCCGTGTGCTTGCTCCCTTCAATCATGCGACAGTGGAGCTGTCAGAAGAATAAAAGAGTCTCCGGATCAAAGGTCATTCCGATGCTGAAAATGCTGCACTGCTAACTGCAGCGGAATGCCTTAAATGTGACCACAGACACAGCGATTCGACTTGTGGAGAACCTAAATAGAAGAGTTGTGGATCATTTGTGCCACCTGGAGTCTCTCAGTGTAATGACACTTGCAACACTGCTGGACCCCAGTTACAAGACAGTTGGCTTTCTGAGTTCATCAAGAGCCAATGAAGCAGTGAAACGTTTAAAAGCAGAGTGTGCTGCGGAAATGAGGAGCCCTGAGCCCAGCCAAACCCCCCCAGAAGAAGCACAGCCTGGACCTTCTACACAACATGTACTACCTGCACCCAGGCCAGGCATGTCATGGAATTGTTAATTCTGTTTATTTGTGCTGTCATGTTTTTGCAAGTCATATCATATGATTTGGAATTAATTACTAACGCAGATGTATTATATTTTTGTTCTTAGATGACGACCTGTGGCAACAGCTGGATGCTGAGGTTTTGGAAAACCGAGCAAATACAAACGTCACCACTGATGCCATCATTGAAGTGCAGCGTTATCTTTCAGAGAACAACACACAACGAACACAGGATCCATTGCAGTACTGGCAAACTCAAAGACTGAATTACCCGAATCTTTACAAACTTGCGATGAAATGTTTATGTACTCCGTCATCGTCGGTACCGTGTGAAAGGGTTTTCTCCAAAGCAGGAGAAATTGTCTCAAAGAGACAAAATCGCCTCGGGCCAAACATGCTAAAGAAGCTGATGTTTCTTAATAAAAATGTGTAAATTAACCACGTCTGTCTCCACAGTCTTTATTGAAGTTGCCTGCAATGCTTTTTTAAATCCAACAGATGTCGCTATTAAGTGATACACTAACACTGTGTCAACTAGTGATGTGCCCTACTGTGCCGAGGCGCCGATGCGTGTGCCGAAAAAAACGGGAAAAAAATCTGCAAAGCGCGCATCGAGGCATGTGTCGATTACGCTTGTGGCCACGCACGAAGCCTCGGAACGCTTGTGGCCACGCCCGAAGCCTCAGAACGCGCGTTGCTACGTCCGAAGCCTCACTAGACGGGCTTCCTACGTCATCGCCAACACATAGTTTCGTGGGTGATTCGAAATAAAATGGCGCACCGAGACGACAATGAGCTCACAGGTGACACTGACACACTGACACAACTCGCATCTTCAAACCTCAATTCAATCGGATTCGTTTTGCAATGGACGCACCGTCCAGTCCACAACGAAAAAGAAGAGAACATCCCCTGTCTGGGATCATTTTGAGCAGATCTCTCCTAAAAAGGTACAAATTATAATAACCAGTGTGAATATATATTGTAAATTATTGTGACAACACAGTGTATCCCTCGTTTTAATGTCTTTCTTCTACTTGCTGATATTTCAAAAGGTGAAGTGTAAACTTTGTTCTAAAGAACTTGGGTACCAAGAGAACACTCTTTAGCCCCAATAAAGCACAAGAGGCTGAGAGGAGGCTCACAGCTGAATGTGCGACAGTGACCCGGCACAGGGCATCTTCCTCCTCCTCCTCCTCCAACCCATCATCTTCATCAACAGCCTGTGGAGCAAGGTAATATTCGATACATTCTATTTTTTTTTCCTTTTTCTTCTTCTCGAGAAAAATAAAAAATAGTCGATACATTCTAATGGTGTTAATTAAGCAATAGGAAATGAGCGGCAGTGCATTATTGTGGGATAAGGCATTCTTTTGCTCCCATCTCTACGATGGGCAGCCAGAACTGCCTGTTGGCTGTTAGTCTGTTTGTTGTGTCTTAGGTGACAAACTGTGGCGGCGATTGGACCATACAGTCATGCAGAGGAGGACCCAGAGTGAGACCGCAGATGCGACTGTGGAGGTCCACACTTACCTGGGGGAACCCAACATAAGCAGGATGTCAAACCCCCTGGACTACTGGGAGTGTTAGATATTATTAACATTTTAATTCTGTATTTCATATATTAACCATGTTGAAATGTTTTATAGATGTGTAAAGTAGGTGAAATAGTGTTGACCTTAACCTAAACCATACACTTTGATTAGTCTAAAATTCCTTTTCAGTGTTGCACACACACATTCTGTTCGTGAGAAAAGAATCTGCCTCGAACACACACACACACACACCCACACACACTGACTCTGTTGGCATCATCGCTCACGGCCACTCTAAATCTGATTCATCTTGTTTGTGAGATATTGTTTTGAGAAAAAGTACCCGGAGAATGTATTTTGTCTGGAGACCGGCACAGCTGCAAATCTGTTGTATAACGTGTTTTAAAAAGGCGTTTCACTTTCCAAGCTCGATACTATAAGTAGCCCTCTTCCGCAAGGGAGGGGGCACAATGGGCACTCTGAAAATTCCACCTCCTACGTGATGTTCAGGGTTGCGCCGATGTCCGGAGATCTCTGTTTTAATAAATCATCTTTGCAAAGGTGTTTTTTCTTACATTAAAAATCTGTCTTCATATTTTTGGAACACGCAAAAGAGGACACATAAATTTAACCTCTTCAGGAGCTGCACAAACATGTTTACCCAAACTGCTACAAACTAGCAATAACCTTTCTCTGTACCCCGGCCTCATCCGTCCCTTGCGAAAGACTATTTTCAAAAGCAGGAGAAATCCTATCTAAAAAAAGAAACCGTTTAAAGCCAAAAACTTTGGAAATGCTAGTTTTCCTAAGTAAAAATGAATGAAAGGTGTGTCTTGTTCCTTGTTTATTTGTCAATGTCTAAAATAAAGCAATCATTCTTTCAAGTACCACACGCACATTCATTCACATCACAACTCCCTGCCCTTTTGACCACATCAAATCCATGGTATCATTTTAATCACTCTGTCTGTCATGACATTTATTTTCCACTTGAAGGCGCAATAGAACAAATGAAGCCTCATGATGCTTCGGCCCAGGAGCGAACCAGTTGGATGGAAGGCCTCATTGCTTCATGATGCTTCAGTTTACCATCACTAGTGTCAACACAGTGTCAACACAGTGTCAACACAGTTTAGGGATAGTGTCACACACCCCATGAGACCTCATCTGCCCATCACTACCCAAGTCCCACTGTCAAAGTGACACCCGAGTAAATACTGACTGTAGTGGCAGATAGTTATGGCAAACACTCTAATGAATGATGGATAGTGATACAAACCTGCAGACACAAAATATGGCGAACGGTGCACTTCCCAAACGTCAAAGGGCTTTAATAGAGATAGCACACCTGAAGCGAATGCGGTAATTAGAGCTCCTCCCTTGCACCGATTGGTGGCCTGAGCCGAGGATGAGGACCACCAATCAAGGAGCAGGACTAACACACACACATAATCCACCACTCAAAAAAAATGTGGGCCGTAACGGTGCCTTTGAGGATGTCAGCCCTCTTAAAATGTACTCTATGTGGCTTTGTGTGTGCGTTAGTATGGGTGCGTGCATGTGTGTCGAAGCTCAGATTTGGATTGATTCACAGTCAAGATGCATTTGGTAGAGTGGAGCTGTTTGATATTTTCTTCTTATTGTTTCATGTCCCTGTGCGTTCACAGGGAACAGTCAAGCCGACCAGATGATCCCCCCAGTGTGCAGCCAGAATCCATCCATACCTTCTTCCCTTGAATGTATTTATTCTTTCAATCTGTGCTGCATGCATAACACTGCATGAAGAACATTTGTAGAGCAAAGAACAAGAGAGATATGCATCAAAACTTAAAGTAGGACTGCAGCTATCGAATATTTTAGTATTGGAATATCTTACCAAAACTAATCAAGTATTTGGATACAAAATATTTTTTGCTTGGTTAAAACTAAATAATGAATGCACAAGAGAAAATAAGACATTTAACTAAAAGCTGGTTTTGGTAATGTGCTGTGCTGAATGCTCCATGATTACGTGTTGGACCCCCTACTTCTCATTTGGCAGCCAGTGCTTTGGACCTTGAATGATTTGTCAGCAGGCAAGAATCTCAGTTTTCAAAGGCTGGAATTCAAAGCAGAAGCAAGCAAGGTGATATTTGCCGATTCAGGAGTTAACTCAATTTGTCTTTCCCATCTATTCTCTTGCATGAGTGTAGACCAGGGCTGCTCACACTTTTTCAGCATGCGAGCTACTTTCAAAATGACCAAGTCAAAATGATCTACCTACTACAAAAATGCAAAACATCAAATTATTTTCACATTTATTGAGGATTCTTTGTATGTACAATGTATATTGATGCACCTTGCATAACGGAATGAGCCAATATTGCAAAACACACATAAAAATTAACTATAAACATTTTGTACTGAGTTTACTTTGATGACTTGCACTGAATTGTATCAGCTAGGGATACATAGTCCGGACAGTAGCTGCTGACAGCCAGTCTCAAGCACACTTCCAGATGTTCATGCATGGTGGAACGGTATTTGGACTTAATAATCTTCATGTAGGAAAAGGCTGACTCACATAATTAAGTGGAGCCGAATAATGCAGTCAAGGAGATAACACGTTTTCTCATGCTGGGGTACTTTTTTTCTGTGAGTAAGTTCTAGAGCTGCCCATGAGTTTTCGACTTCAGCTCAATGTCGGTTTGTAAAGTCAAAATCTCATCTTCCACTCCAGGAAGTGTAACTGTATGTCTTGACAGCTGCAGAGCATTGATTGATGACAATATCTTTGCCTTATTTGTAAAGTCCCGGAGCAATGAGTCAGCTGCTTCAATGAATGTGTGTTTTACCATCTCTCCATCTTGGAAGGACTTATTGTTTTTAACGATGACGTGACTCACCCGAAACGATGCTTTGATGGCGGCTTTCGCTTTTGAAGTTTGTTGGGGGTGAAAACTGACTGCTGTCTGGACAACTGGGATTTTAGTTCCTTGACCTTTCTCTTTCTCAGCTGGCTTTTCGGTGGGAAGTCAGCGTCGTATTTTCGATGAACAGTCCAAAAATGCCGCTCCACATTTCCCTTTTTTGGTATTGCGATGGTAGACTGGCATATTAGGCAAATGCACTTCGAAAATGACATAGTGAAAAAAAAAACTCCTCCTCCCATTTCACATGACAGTGATATGTTTTCGCCTTCTTGCTTGGTCTAGCTCCCTCATTAATTTTGACGACCTTAAGATTTAGCGAGGGCTTCAAATCGAAGGTAATTCACTGACTAGCTTGTAAGTTTTGTTGCGCGCTGTAACCTAAAGGGCAAAATTCAGGGCTGATATTTTTTATTGTCATGCCGCAATCGACCAGTAGATCCCGATCGACGTAATGAACACCCCTGGTGTAGACTGACCTCAGAGGCGGAACCTCAAGTTGTGGCATCTGAATGTTCTTCTTAAATGTCTGTACAAGGTGTGGAAGTACTGACAGAGTGACACATTGTTGTCCACTCAGAAACACTGTGGCTGATTCGAAGGGCTCAAACTTGTGGGCTCAATCAGTTTCCATTGTTCAGGTTTGAGATCCAAGTAATGTTTTCCTCTCTGGGTCACTGCTGGGTTGGAGAGTGTGGCAGTCACCAGTCTGCTCTTGAAGCCTGGACAAAATGGGCCTAGGTGCTGTTCAAGCATAGGCAGGCATCTTGCACCAGCATATTCTCCGTGACATCCATTTGTTTTTGCTCAACTTTTTGTGTTCAACAAAGCTCCTTGCAGTCACAAACAACACACTTGGAGATAGCCTGGTGGATCATTCTTCACCATGCTCAATGGGAGCACGTCTGCGACTGTCATGTTTAAGATGCTATTTGTTTGCTCAGCTGCATTACAAAATGGTGCTTTGAAAATAAACCTGTGTCTATTCAAAGCTGTGACGATTCACTATGAAAGAAGATAAATAATTTGACATAATCCAGGAGGGTAATTGCTTTTCATTTATGAATTTAGACCAGATGACTCCTTATAAGGGAAATATTCTAGATTTTAAGTTTTAGCTGTGTTCAAACTCTTCTTCTTTTCCTTTCGGCTTTTCCCTTCAGGGGTCGCCACAGCGAATCAGTTGCCTTTATCTAACCCTGCCCTCTGCATCCTCTGCTCTCACACCAACTACCATCATGTCCTCTTTAACTACATCCATAAACCTCTTCTTTGGTTTTCCTAGAGACCTCTTGCCTGGAATTTGGAAACTCAGCATCCTTCTGCCAATATACTCACTATCTCTCCTCTGGACATGTCCAAACCATCTCAGTCTGGCCTCTCTGACTTTATCTCCAAAGCCTCTAACATGTTCTGTCCCTCTGATGTACTCATTCCTGATTCTAATCATCCTGGTCACTCCCAAAGATAATCTTTCTTCATCTCTGCTACCTCCAGCTCTGCCTCCTGTCTTTTCCTCAGTGGCACTGTCTCCAGACCAAACAACATTGCTGGTCTCACCACAGTTTTATAAACCTTTCCTTTCATTTTAGCTGAAACTCTTTTAACACACATCACACATGTGACTTTTCTCCACCCGTTCCAGCCTGCCTGCACACGCTTCTTCACTTCATTGCCATACTTTCCATTGCTCTGGACTGTTGACCCTAAATACTTAAACTCCTCCACTTTTCTTGGTCTCTTCTCCCTGTAACCTCACTCTTCCACTTGGGTCCCTACAATTCACACACATATTCTCCGTCTTGCTGCGGCTAACCTTCATTCCCCTCCTTTTCAGGGCAAACTTCCATGCCTCTATAGATTCTCCTCCACCTGTTCCCTGCTCTCACTACAGATCATAATGTCATCTGCAAACATGTCTAACCTCGTCTGTCATCCTGGCCATTATCATAGCAAACAAGAAGGGCCTCAGAGCTGATCCCTGATGTAGTCCCACCTCCACTTTAAATTCCTCCGTCACACAGCACAGCTCACCACTGTCTTACAGTCCTCATACATGTCATGCACCACTTGAACATACTTCTCTGCCACTCCAGACTTCCTCATACAAAACCACAGTTCCTCTATGGGCACCCTGTCATAAGCTTTCTCCAGATCTACAAAGACACAATGCAGCTTTTTCTGACCTTCTCTGTACTTCTCGATCAGCATCCTCAAAGCAAATACTGCATCTGTGGTACTCCTTTTTGGCATGAAACCATACTGCTGCTCACAAATATTCACCTCTGCCCTCAGTCTAGCTTCAACTACTCTTTCCCATAGCTTCATTGTGTGGCTCATTAGCTTTATTCCTCTGTAGTTGCCACAACTCTGCACATCTCCCTTGTTCTTAAAAATGGGCACCAGCACACTTCTCCTCCATCCCTCAGGCATCTTCTCACTATCCAAGATCCTGTTGAACAACTCAATCAGAAATTCTACTGCTACCTCTCCGAGACACTTCCATACTTCCACAGGTATATCATCAGGGCCGAGTGCTTTTCCAGTCTTCATCCTCTTCAATGCCCTTCTCACTTCATCCTTACTAATGTTTGCTACTTCCTGGTCCACAACAGTCATCTCTTCTACACTTCGTTCTCTCTCATTTTCCTCATTCACCAACTCTTCAAAGTACTCTTTCCATCTGCCATCTGTCAACACACTTCCATCCGGCATCTGTCAACAGACTTCCATCCCTATCCTTTATTACCCTAACCTGTTGCACAACCTTCCCATCTCTGTCTCTTTGCCTTGCCAACCTATATAGATCAGTCTATCCCTCCTTACTATCCAATCTAGCATACAAGTCATTGTAAGCCCCTTGTTTGGCCTTTGCCACTTCTGCTTTCACCTTATGCTGCGTTTCCCTGTACTCCTGTCTACTTTCTTCAGTCCTCTCAGTATCCATCTTCTTCTTAGCTAACCTCTTTCTCTGGATCCACTTCTGCACCTCCTCATTCCACCACATAGCCTCCGTATCCCCTTTCATTCCAAATGACACACCAAGGACTGTCCTACCTGTCCCCCTGATCACATTTGCTGTAGTTGTGCAGTCATCTGGATGCACCTCCTGACCATAAAGAGCCCGTCTCAACTTCTTCCTGAAAGTCATACAACACTCTAACTTTTTCAGCTTCTACCATTTCATCCTCTACTCTACTTTGCCATCTTTGTCTTCCTCACCACCAGAGTCATCCTGCACACCACCATCCTATGCTGTCTGGCTACACTCTCACCTACCACTACTTTGCAGTCGCTGATCTCCTGCAGATTATACCGTCTACACAAAATGTAGTCTACCTGTGTAGTCCTACCTCCACTCTTGTAAGTCACCCTATTTTCCTGCCTCTTCTGGAAGAAAGTATTCACGACAGCCATTTCCATTATTTTGGCAAAGTCAACCACCATCTGGCCTTCTGCGTTCCTCTCCTGGATACCAAACTTGCCAATCACCTCCTCATCACCTCTGTTTCATGCACAAACGTGTCCATTGAAGTCTGCACCAATGACAACTCTCTCGCCTCTAGGGATGCTCTGCATCATTTCATCAAGGTTCAACCAAAAGTTCTCCTTCTCCTCCAGCTCACATCTTACCTGTGGCACATACCCACTAAGAACATTGATCATCACACCTTCGATTCCTAGCTTCAGGCTCATCACTCTATCTGGCACTCTTTTTACCTCCAGGACACGCCTAATAAACTCCTCCTTCACAATAACTCCTACTCCATTTCTCTTGCCATCTACCCTATGATCGAACAACTTGTACCCTGCTCCTAAATTTCTAGCTTTGCTCCATTTCCACCTGGTCCTCTGAACACATAGTATGACCACCTTCCTCCTCTGCATCATGTCAACCAGCTGTCTACCTTTTCCTGTCATCGTTTCAACATTCAAAGTCCCTACTCTCAGTCCTAGACTCTTGGTGTTCCTCTTCTCTTCTTTCTATGAACACAACTTCCTCATCTCCTTCTTTGACCAACAGTCGTCCAGTTTCCACTGGCACCCTGTAGGTCAACAGCACCGATGGTGGTTGTTGTTAACCCGGGCCTCGACCGATCCGGTATGGAAGTCATATATTTGATTCGCATGTTTGATTTGGCCAAAGTTTTACTTCGGATGCCCTTCCTGACACAACCCTCTTTATTTATCCAGGCTTGGGACCGGCACAAGTAGGCACTGGCTTGTTCCACCATGCGGCTACATTGTTCAAATTAAAATGAAAAAAATATACACATATAATGGGGCATATCAGGTACCAGTGTTCCTTGATAACACACCACCACCCAATATTGTCTGCTGGAAGTTAACAACTACTGAATCTCACTTAACTTTAACATGTTTAATTTTCTTCACTCAACATTGCTGTTTTTTAACAGATTACTGGTAAATAAGTATGGTATGAAGTCATGTTGTAGTCATGGGCAGGCTTTCCCAATCCTGGTCCTGCAGGTTTTAGATGTTTCTGTACTCCAACATGCCTGATATAAATTCTGATCTTTAGAATCAGGTGCATTGGAGAACGGAAACATCTCAAAACATGAGGACCATAATTGGGAAATCCCGGTCATGGGCATACTACTCAACATTGTGATTTGAGCCACAAAGTTGACATTAGGCTCAATTAAAAGAGACCTAGCCCTTCGCAGAGCTAGTATTCTGTTTTATTCCCAGATCTTTTGTTGCTGCGTCTTCCAGGTGGATCATTTTAACGATTGTTTCTCGATCCCATCAATCAAGCTGCCGTAATGACGTCGCGCGTACATGCTCGTTCCTAGCTGCGCATGCGCACTTCGAGTTTTTTTGCATGTAGCCGCTGAGCTTCGGACTCAGCCATTCATCGTTGTAACTCCACCGATCTCACCGCATACTTTGAAAATGGCTGAGAGCCACAAGAGGACATCCGTCGATGAATTGAGGCCGGCTGCAGAGACTAATGAAGATGATGATGAAGATAAGCCTGCACGTTCCCGGCATTTGACAGGCGTGTTTCCCCCAGACAAGCAGGAGAGCTAATAGGATGGTCTTTCGCATGCACAGTTTTTAGAAAGTGACAAATGGACGTTTGGCTTCTACTTTTCGAGAAGATCTTGGAATACACCTTTAAATATTAAATGATTTGCGTTATGTTAATTTTACCTCAAGTCCGGTCGTTCGCTCTGTTCAGGGTGCCTTTAGTACGAATCCTAACATAGAAGTAGCAGAACAGAAGAGTCGGAGTCCTCTTCCTTCCCAAGCCAAGGAAAATTTCTCGAGCATTTCTGTGTATATCAGGTACTCAGATTACTCGAGGACTCATTTCCAATTTTTGTCCTTCTTAATTTTTGTTTTCACCAAATCTAGCTGTTTTCTTGGGAGAAGCCAAATTCATCACACACTACCTTCATCAGTAAGTACCTTCCTCTTCTACAAATTACCAAGCATATAGAGCTGGCGCATAAATCATTGATAATTGGGTTTCTTAGTTCCACACTCTCACATTGAATCTTAGTATTGTCATTTCAGAAGTACACTTTACATCTATATTCTATATTTCAATTTGGTTGCATGCTTTTCTTTCAGTACTATTTAAATTTTAAATTAAATCTAGTTTAGTAACTGCATTGAACTTATATGTTAGTAATAATAGTGAATAAAACTTTCCTTTTTGAACGAAGTCCAGCCTGAACTGTGTGTATTTGAGTGAATTATTAATCTACTCAAACAAATCCCGAAATTCTAAGTGTAGCTCCTTCAGTCTAATGATTTATTACAGAGGTTTGTCATTTGTTTTCCCTCCCCAAATTAATTAAACAGACAGAGAACAGAGAATTATACATCCACTCTAGTTTTTTTTTTCTCTTCTCGATCGTCAGAACAACAAGACCTATTTATGCTACAAGAGACACTAGGTATCAAACAAGAAAAGAGCTAAACTTCACAGTACTTATTAGACACTCCACTCGACGAGGCATTTGCACATCTGTATGTGGTTAGGGGTGCAGCACTTAATCGGTTTTACGATTAACTGTGGTTTATAAACGTCAGGATTAAATAACCGCAGCCGTTCAACAACACCGGTTATTTTCGCTCACATGCGGCATAGCTCATAGCTCTTCTGTTTCCACACAGCCCAATTAATGGGCGCACAACAACACAGGACTCATCTTTGAACGGGGAGTGTTGCGTACCCGACGGCTGTAGGTAGGGTTCTGAGCCAGCCGGGCCAGGTTGAGTGGACGTGGGGAAAGGGAAGGCCAAAACGAGGCAGCGGTGTGCCGGTGGTTCCGACCGACAGACGGCCGCCTCCCCAACCCCCGTGGCAGGGCCCCGCCATCCACGCCTGCTGGTGAGGCCATAGGCCAAGACTTTTGAAGCTGTGGGGCCGCCATCTTGGGACTCCCAAGAAACATATCTAGGGCATACACATTATGGCTGCTAAATGCCTACATGTGTAGCGATAAACTGCACAAATCGTCAGTTTAAAGGCTGTGGACGAACATTTCACCTGTAAGTATGGGTGAAATGGAAAGAAATTGAAAGATTAAAGAAAAAGAGGGTACATATCGTCCACTTGTTATACGTATATAGTGCCCAGGCCCTATTTTAAGAGTCTGTCTAATCTGCTGTATTTGTTTAAAAAGGCAGCAACTTTATAAAAATATATATATATTTTCAATTATTAGTTGTTGTTAAAAATAAAAATTTTCAAAGAATGCTGACGTGTTTTTTTTTTTTATGTCAACAATAATAACCGTAAATAACGTAAAACCGCAGTTTTTTCTCAGACAATAATTGTACACCAAAATCTGAAACCGTTGCACCCCTACATGTGGTGTCAAATTATGGAACAGTTTAGAAAATGTGTGCATACTGGTATGTTTCAGGTATTCGGTGTGACCTCTAAATGCTGATCTGTGATTGGCGGCCCTATGCTTCGAATCGGTCTCCAGGCTAAACCATATGATTGGATGCAAGGATACCTTGATCTTCACCTATCAACTGCAAGTTTTAAAAAGTCCCCTTTCGTTTTTTTATTTGTCCATGTTATTATTTAATGTGAGCCTTTCTATCTTTGCACCCCTTGATTGTTTGTTCCAAATCACCAAGTTCTAGCAACATAGCTTTGGTCAATTTTGACTTGTTATTTGTGTCAAGAGACAGTACTCAAATATTATGTACTTCAATCAGTACACTTGTAAAAGAAGCTTGGTGTAGGCACATGCACAATGGCCTGTTTATGGTCCTTTTCTTTTTCCTTAGAATACTGTGGGCCTCCAAGGTGAACCATGCAGTGTTTTCATTCTTCAATCTCTATATTGAGTTAGATTTTGACTGCAAGGCTCACATTTTTCAGTGCTGCTATTGTGAGTCGAGTAAGAGCTTAATGAAGAGCTCGTTGTATATTTTGTTTTTTATGCTATTTCGTTCATTTTGTATCTTTTACAATCCACTGATTAAAAATGCACTGTTAATTAAATGACCACTTATATTTACACTTGTTTCAATTTTAGTCCTTTTCTTCTGAAATTGTTAAAAGGGTTGAAACATATTCCTTTTTATGAACACAAGACGAAAACACAAACCACCTCTTTCTATGAATTTACTGAAGGTCTTTGTTTGATCTGTAATTATAGTATGAATGATAATTTCAAGTAGCCTACTTTGTCGAGGTGCCATAAAGGTGCCACAAAAGCCTGGACATTTTTATTGCTTTATACTAAGTGATAGTTCCACTCACTTTAAAGACATTTTACATTTGCGTTTCTTCTTCTTCTTAGTATTTTTCTTTCTTTCTTTTTTTCTTCTTTTTTCTTATTTTCACCCTGAATACAGTCCCACTGGAGAAGAGGTTTGCTGACTGCAGAATGGAAACCCTCGCAAGTCAGCTCTTCTTGCAGGAAAAAAATAAATAAAAGCCCACTGCAAGATTTGACGCATGTTTAGGCTCTCGGTTTCCCATCATTGAAAGAGCGATTCCAATGCAGAATTGATTCTTTGATGGATTTTCTGAACCAGAATAACAGATGAGCTTAAAAAAAAAATTATGCTCACTCATTACACAATTAAAGCAGACATCTCAGCAACAGGACAGTCTGAATAGTATCTATTGTGACAGTGAACAGAGGGACCAATCATAATGTGTGATACCGGGCTTGCTCAAATCACTGAAGTCACAAAGTCTTTCTCCAAAAGGGTTCTCCCTTTTGTGCATTGAACTTGTGCATTTCCTTCTCAAATACATTGGCAAGAAGGGAACCGAGGCGTTACAATATGGGCGCCTCCAGCAGCTACACACACAATTGCTGACACCGCAGTTGGCAGGAGCCCTCACAGATAAACATTGCTTATTTCCCTTCATATTGCCAATATACATGGTTTATCGCACATGTAATGCACTTGTTGATGTTCAATGGAGTTTTGACCATTTCTGTTTGTGATTAAGCCGTTTTTGTTTGTAAACAAACAATTCAAAACTGACCCATCCCATGGTTTAACCCATACGAGCTCAACGTTCACGCCCCCTGCCTCTGACCGCACTCAGCCAAGCAAGCTGCGAGAGTGAGTGACAGGTATCTTGCAAATGGTCACATTACTGATCCAAAACTGTGCACCGGGATAGTTAAAAACGACATTCGCCTTGTAACGATGGTGAAATAATCAGGACAAGTGTGGAGCTAACAACAGTTTTCAAGAACAAAACAGCCAATAGCACGCGTAGCTTCCCAAAAAAAGTCTGTGAGCCTTCACGGCCCATCCAGAGCGTCGTAAACTACCCGACCTGCAACCCTGTCGAGCTGCATTTTGTAATAACGGTGCATTTTGTAATAAACGTCCAAAATGTAATAACTTTTTCATTTCATTTTGTAATAAAGCCGCATTTTGTAATAAACTGCCGCATTTTGTAGTAAACTGCCCCAACGCATTTTGTAATAAATTTTGCCGCATTATGTAATAAATTATTACATTTTGAGAAGATTATTACAAAATGCACTTGCAACTTTTTTATTCTCTAGAAAATGTAATAACATGGTGCATTACGTAATAACAATTCTAAATTATTGTTTATTTGTTTGTTAATCGTATTTTATTTTACTTTAAAGTATTTGTAAAAGTTAGGCCTATTATTAGTATCACTGTATTAGCCTAGTAGCAGTACTTACACTATTCAAAGGTTGCATTAGCAGAGAATATTCTTTAAATTCCAGATTTTTTTTATTGGATACCAAAACCACATCAAGAATAGTTATAAACATCCAACAAACCTTATAATACTTCTTATAATACAGAACAAAACTGTGGGTATCAAAATTAACTCCATTCGTAAACATTAACATATGCACATACAAAATAGAAACGCTGAAGTAATAGGTAAAGAACAGCTTTATTTATGCATTTATAGAACCTTTCAACAAAAATAAATGCAATCAACACATGCAGGCTTGCGGCCAATTTAAAATAATAATGAACCAATGTAAGTGTCTTCTGCTTGTTTAGAGAGCTGCTGTGACCAGAAAATTTCTCCACTAAGAGTAATTTTAAACAAATATGAAATTGCATCAAAAGGCTAAACAAAAAACAAAATTTCTATTTCCAAAATATATCCGTAATTTCAAATTGTCCATGTCTAATATGTCTAATTACCAGCCAAGCCATAAACCACTTGGAATGTTTCCCAAACAGCTCCTTGAGTTTTAATGCCACACCACTAAAGCGCCCTGCTGCTTTGTACAACCTGTGTACACTAATTGTGTGCTTTCCAAAGACGTCCAACCCAAGGCTTCGGCTTAATGTTTCCCTTAGATAGATTGCTCGATGGAATCGATCTGCAATGTCTTTAAAATGTTTAGACACTCTGTTAAACGTCCCAAGCATTGACATGTCATCCTCAAGGGTCATTTTGATAATAGACTGAAACATTTCAGTTGGTAGGACAGGCTGAACAGGGGGTGTAGTCAGAACAGGGTCCTCAGGCTCATCAGGCTGGATAGGTGGGTCACACTCATCTAGTGAGTCAGGCTGGATAGGTGGGTCAGGCTCATCTGGTGAGTCAGGCTGGATAGGTGGGTCAGACTCATTTGCTGAGGCAGGCTGGATTGGTGGGTCAGACTCATCTGGTGAGGCAGGCTGGATAGGTGGGTCACACTCATCTAGTGAGTCAGGCTCATCTGGTGAGGCAGGCTGGATAGGTGGGTCACACTCATCTGGTGAGGCAGGCTGGATAGGTGGGTCACACTCATCTAGTGAGGCAGGCTGGATAGGTGGGTCAGGCTCATCTGGTGAGGCAGGCTGGATAGGTGGGTCAGACTCATCTGGTGAGGCAGGCTGTAGTGGTGAAAGTGTGTTGTTGTCATATAACTGTCCTGCTTGAGCATCCAAAACATGCTCTATAAATGGTGTGACTGGTCCCTCCAAACCCAGATAATGTTCTCCATGCCCCTCTGCCACATGACCAAGTACTAGCACTGGATTGTTGTGACAATATATGTTTGACCCCGACACAATAGTTGAGGCATTGATTCCCAGAGAGGAAATTACAAGAAACTGGACCTGGAAAATTTCAGATGCTCTTTGCAATGTAATGTGGTCACCATAGGTTCCAGTTCGGGCCATTCTTTCCAAGTATCCATCCCAGTCATTGCCCTCGACAAAGTTGAACAAGAGTGTTCCATTTCCATTGTATGGATAATTCCTGAGGTCTTGGACAATTTCATCTCTTAAGCTTTCTGGTGATCTAAATATTCCAAGGGTGGAAAGCTGGTCAGCCATGGCTGCAAACTGACAATTTCCATCTGGGTCAGAGTCATAGCGAATGCTTAACTCCATGGACATAAATTCCTCTAGTCTGTCTGTGTGTGTGTACTGAAACAAAAGTGGGTTTAGGCCTCTCCTTGATGGTGCTGTCTTGGGTTTTTTAGAGTGTCTTTTTTCGCAGCCGGGTACCACTAGTTATATCCGACACGAAGAACCATTTTTGTGTTTGTCGGAGGGTCTTTGGGTCCCTAAAACTCACTTTGTATTTTGGGAGCTTTCAATTTTTTTTCACAATTGTACCACGCCTTACGTGATACTTTTTTGGAGACTCGATGGGCACCATCCCTCATTCTGACCAAAACAGCGTCCTTAACATTGTAGTGTTGTGATAGGTTTTGTTTGAATGCACGCTTGATCATTAGTTTAGCACAGTGCTCAGAGGCCTTCCGTGCCATTCTTCTTACCCTTTTTCATTTAGTATCAATTTTTTCTCGATGTCTCAAGGATGGTAAAGTTGAATGTTGATTCCTCACAGACTCCTTACGAACAGCAGATGGAGAACCGCATAAAGGATGCCTTATGCTGTTGCTTTTTCTTCCATAGTATACTTCAAATGGAGACCTCCAGCCTAAAACCTCTTTAAGATCCTCATTGAGCACTCTTGAATATACAGGTAGGTGCTTGACCCAGTTAACTCCGTTCCGTTGAAATTTCACCAGATCATACATGATCTTCTTTCTTAGCCACCTATGTGTCCTCTCAACCCTTCCTTGGCTTTGTGGATGATATGCTGAACTTTCAATTATTTTCACTTGCAGAGATGTCATTAGAATTTTCACTGCCCCTTTAAACTCAGTCCCTTTGTCATGTTGTAACACTTTGGGTGGTCCATGTTCACGATAAATATTGTTAAGGTGTTTGGCAATTTCAACACTACTTTTTCTTTTCAATGGTTTCAGCCACATGTAACGACTGAACACATCTATCACTGTAAAAATGCAACGGTATAAAGCCTGACCATAACTAATTTTCATTTTTCCCATGTCCAATAGGTCAATTTGGTGTCGATCTTGCACTTCTTTGGCTTGAATGGTCATCAAAGGGGGCTTATTCAGAAACTTTGCATTTTGAAGTTGGTACCACTCAGTTCCGTTCAAGATTTCCTGCACCTTTCTTTCACTTATGCCAATATGATGCATTCTCAGTTGTTTGCTCAACTTTCTTGCTCCAGAACCCTTAGTATCATCTAGACCCTTTTTAACAACACAATCAACATTAGATTGTAGCATGACTGGCTTGCCGGCACACAGCAGTGTCTGCCCATCCTCACTGAGAGAATAGACCCCTTGATTTCTCCAGAGACGCACCAAGGCATTTTGTTGAATTCTTGTGCGTTCAGAAACTGGAACATGAAACTCTCCTCTCAACTTGCGAACTATGACCTTGTACATTTCCTCGGTCATTGCTTGCTTTTGTCCATGGCCTACAGTGAGCCCCAGCAGGGTGCAGGTCAGGGTTATAATTACCAGACCTACAAGGGTGACAAAAGAGGGAAAATGTTTAACTCCCAAAACTAAACTGCATTTTGTGCCTTTTTTTTGTCCGCGGGCGGGCCAGTGTAAGTAGTGAAGGAAATACCATTAATTGTAATCGTTTGCGTGTTCAAATAATTGCAAGATGAGATTCTGGTGGAGAGGGTCCTTGCAAGGTTGGTTTATTACAGAGATCTCTGGTCACACAGTTAGACATCACCCAAGCAGTGTCATCCAATGTGTGTGTCTTCTTTTGCCCACACAGCCTCTTTATTCAAAACATGAGGAAACGCCTCTGTCATCCCGTGACGCACAGAATGAGTTTGCATTTTCCCAGTAAACTAGATCGTCCTTGAACTTTTGACAACCGGATTTCTAATGAACAGCAACTAGACTTCTTAGATAAACATAGAAACATTGTAACTTTCTCATTTCTGGGAAAACAGTACAAAAGATAGCAAGAATGTCAAAAGCATTACTCACACAGGTTATATCAGGTCAACATAATTACACCTTCATCAACACATCTATAATGAAATGTAAAACAGGTAAAAAGTAAAATAAACCAATAAAAATGTTAATAATGTCAACAGTAGACAGGTTAATGCAGTGAGCATAACTTGGACAATGCAGGTTTAAATTCAGTCATATAATTTCTTTTCAAGGGCAAAACATCTACATAACTTTAGATCAACTGCAACATGTCTTTATACTTCCATATATTCAATTACACAGATAATATTTGACACAGTTTTTTCATACCTGGCATCATGTTGAACTGTTGGCTGTCTCAATTAAGCATGCAAGCAGTGCATCATCCTTGTAGAATTGATGCAGCAGCCAATCAGATTACAGCCCGCGCCCTCCCCTCCCTGGCTGAGTGACAGACCATGTAGAGCTTTGAATTTGGCCATAAGTTATTGGCCAATTGAATTCCGAACGTGTTCTGTGATACTTAGATTTATTGGGCTACATAGCTCTAAGGGAAATTGCATAAAAAAAATTAAAAAAAGTCACTCTTGTATAAATTCATTGTTTAACAAACAACAATAATAAGTATTATTACATAATGCACCATGTTGTTACATTTCCTAGAAAATAAAAAAGTTGCAAGTGCATTTTGTAATAATCTTCTCAAAATGTAATAACTTATTACATAATGCGGCAAAATTTATTACAAAATGCGTTGGGGCAGTTTATTACAAAATGCGGCAGTTTATTACAAAATGCGGCTTTATTACAAAATGAAATGAAAGAGTTATTACATTTTGGACGTTTATTACAAAATGCACCGTTATTACAAAATGCGGCTCAACATAACCCACCCACAAAGGTTGCTACAGCCTTTTGGCTTAGCTTCACTTATTGCCAGGTGTAAATTTAAGGATATAAAAAAAAGTTCTATATTGCCGAGTTACCCTTGTCAATGTGACTTAGCCTAGTATGTTGCTAAATCAGCAAGCTAACATTTTCTTTTCTGTTTGGCACTTACCTGTCGAATAGCAAGAAGGCCAACTCTGCTTCGCTCTTCAGGCCAAGCTGCTCCTTCAGACCTTGGAAGCGGGTAAATGCCAAGCCAAGATTTACTCTCGTTTTCGACCGTGCATTATCCGCTACACATTTTGTTGTGGTATACTTTATTTTTTTTCACTCGAGTCACTCAACTCAACATCCCGTCTGCCTACAGTGACACACATCCTGACACTCCCCGCTCTGCGATTGGCTGGAAAGTAAACAACTGTCTGTACACTCTGAACGTCCCGCTGCTGGCAAAACAAACACAAAATGGCAAAATACAGGCTGGGAGGTTGAGGACAAAATCACCACCACACATTAACAGAAGCCCAGAGGTGTAGATTGAGCAGGAGTTCATGTTTAAACATCCTGTATTTAAGAAGTGTTTATTTCTGAGTCAAAACGTTGGATAGTGCCTTTAAAGAAGGTGTGTGAAATATTTAGTCTGTATGTCGGCCACAAAAGCGACTCAAAATGCACAGTTGGAGCCCAGAAATGATCATGCCACTGCTGGCAGGTGGCATTGGCTCAATACATAGAGGTGTGGTGCTCCTCCAATAGACACATATGTAAATACTAAAGGAAGCTTCGACTGCTTAAGGACGTGCAGACTTGAACAACACTGAACTGTAACAAAAGTAGGGAATCCTACTATTTACAACATGGCAACACTTGCGGGTCTAAACGAAGAAGGAATTTTTATGCTTCTTACTACTGCTACGGAAAATAACAAAAAGAAGGGGGTCCACTTGTCCATTAAATATGAATCGGCAAAGATAAGGGGAATATAATTTACTTGTGGGACCCACGCGTGGAATTGATAAAAAAGTACATTTTCAGTATTTACGGATGTCTGCTAATAGATTCGACAACTTGTTGCATCGTATTCGACCCTACATTAATCACGCAGGTACGCACTGTTGGAATTTATTTCTATATTAATATAAATTTAAGTTAATAATCTGACTCCAATTTGTGACCTTACCAAACTATCACCCATCCAACAATAGCATGCTCGTTCTGCAATAGAAAGGTATCAGGAAGCCGGCATTTTCACACACGAGTGGATTTATTCCTAACACTCAAATCTAATACATCACAGCTGGGGTCCCGGGTCCCTACCCATACAATTCTATACGTCTCTGTCTCAAGCAGCCAACGTAGTCTCATCCGAGTTGCCCCAGTGAATAGTTATACTACACAATATTTAAATGACACAGAAACAAAGGCATCCTGGCATTTTTCTATTGGCTATGTGTTTTCTGCAGTTTAACTTTAGCTTGCTTTCCATTGGCCGATCTTCATCCGCAGCGTCACTGGGTGGCTTCTCCTGTTTTGTACTTTTCCGCCCCGGTGTAAAACAAATGTGATTTACAACCTACTCTGATCTTATCACGGTTCTGCATCTCCCCCTGCAATTAGCATCCTTTGTTGGCAACATTCCATTCCTAACACGCCCACGTCCATCACACACATCCTGTATTTCACCCCCACGCACACAAACTCTTATATTCCTTTAATCACACACATCCTGTATTTCACCCCCACGCACACAAACTCTTATATTCCTTTAGCACGTTTGCCCTGTAAAATTGGAAGAAAGACTGCTGTCACTCTTGTTTGCTCGCATCAGGAAACAGTCAGCAGTGTGGCACATGTTGGGATCCACAACAGTCAAGACAAGTGGACTGTGATGTCACAGGAATTCAGACGTGTGCAAATTCACAAATTGTTTGGGTTGCATCGTTGTGACGACAAAAGCGCCATCAAATGCAGGAAGTGATTATTACAACTATAAAGGAACTCATTACCTTGTCCTCATGGCCTGTTTATGATGCAAATTATAGATTTAGCATGGTGGACATAGGAGCATATGGAAGGGAGATTGATTTTCTAGGAGTGCATATTTGAAACTGTTTTGTGGGAGCCTGGACATACCACCCCCTGCCAACCTTCCTGATACTAGAATCACTGTTCCACATGTCTTCCTGGGCGATGCAGCATTACCCCGCCACCAAAACCTAATACGCCATTTTCTGGGTATGTAATTCATATGTGTACGAATATTTCGTTTTTAATAAAACTTAAATCTCCCTCAACTGCTGTTCAGGCAAATACCTTGATGATGTGCAACTGATTTACAACTTTTGCCGCTCATGTAGAGGACAGCTTTGGCATCCTGGCAGCACGATGGCGAATCCTGAGGTGACAAATTGAAATCCACCCAGAGAAGACTGTTAAAAGTTGTGAAGGCCTGTGTTGCGCTTCACAATTACCTCAGCAGCACAGATGCTGCCAACGCCCCAGCCACCCGCTACATCTCACCAAGGTTCTTTCACCTGCAGGTGATCTTGTGTATGGAGAATGAAGGAGAGTAGTAGCAGTGACAGCAGCTTTGTGGACACTTGACGACTTAGCAGAGGAAGATTTTGAATTACATATAGCAGTAGAGTGTAGTGTTTTTGAATTTCAACACCTTATTTAGAAATACTCCTTATTTTTGAAATACCATACAGTCTAGTAAACTAATGATCAAAGTCTAATTTGTTCAACCAGAATTTTTTTCACCTTAGGAAATAATGTAAATGCAATTAATCCGTTCCCAAGCTTCAAAAACAGAAACATTCTATTTTAATTTAATTGCTATTTATGTAAATATACAAACACTCTATTATAGTATGTATACAATAATTTTAAAAAATATACCTTTTTTGTTGTGGTGTGATGGCATCAGTGGATGAAAAATGCACTCACAAATGTACGCAGCCTGTTTTAAATTCCTCATTATTGCTATGTTAAGGCATGCTTTAGTTCAGTATTGAGTTTGTGTATTTTCCATTGGGAATATTTTTTTTAGACTACTCAGGGGTCCTTGCGTGCACTGTTTAACACACTGTAAATACCATCCATACTTTTTTCCCATGCAAAACATGGAATGAACATGTGGATTTCATGAGCTGGAAGCCCAAATAATGTAAATATGAACAAATAAATACTTGAAATCACTTAAATTGTGGGCCCTGAATCTGATATCTTTATTTGACTTTTTGAATGGAATTTTGGAAATTATTCAACTTTCCAAGGATATTCTATTTTTTTGGGACGATCACCTGTATGTAACAATAAAAAGAGAGAACAAAAAAGAAAAAAAAAGAAGATTTGGCCTGAAAGGGAGTAGGGTGAAGAAAATTTGTTTAATCCCACCCCAATCTCTAATCTATAAAACACAAAAATATACTTCCCGCAAGTTACTGTATTGCTATCTTAAGACAACAGTTAAAGCTTTTTTTTCTTCATAATGTATAACCAGTATCATGACATATAACTGAACTTTAAGTGTCAATCATGATGATGTTACCATAGGAAACATACCGTATATTATACTCTTAAAGTTCATAACAACAATGGTACTATATTATACATGCCAAGAATACAGTAGTAAGAAGAAGACATAGACATACATACCAGCTATGGTAATAGACAATATAAACAATGGTACCAACAAGGACACACTTGCACCAAGTATTTGTAAATTCAAGGCCCGCTTTCTGTATATTGTGACCAAACCATGTTTTTATATAACATTTTAAATCTGGAAATATTTTGGCATTGCTTATGTTGAATACCGAGACTATTCCAAAGTTTCACTCTACATACTGACACACAAAAATGTTTCCAATTAATTCTAACTTTAGGTCATTTAAACTCTCCATATCATCTCAAATTATGAACACTCTCTTTTCGCTTGAAGAACTGTTGTAGGTTAATTGGCAATAATTTTTTGAATGCGTTGTATAAGATTATCAGAGTATTATATTTAACTCGATCTTTAAATTTTTGTAATTTTGATTGAATAAAAAGATTGTGTATGTGTGTATTCAAAAAAATCCATCCAACCTTTCTTTTGGTTCTGTGCCGAAAACATCTGATGCACTGGTTTGTTCTTGCCATTAAAACAAAACAAAACAACAGCATTGTTTTATTACTGATTTCAAAATAATGTTTTAATTGGTGCAAATGCCCTACCACTGCTGGATGCTGGGGAATTGCAGACTGGAGAAAGGACTTTAGACTGTGCTGAATTCTGAAATGCTGGAGGTTGAGGTTTGAGATTGTTGAGGGTTGCCGGAAGGTTGCTGCCAGCTCCTCCACATCAGGCTTTAAAATAAGGCAAGCAGCACATTCAATACATAAAGTCAATGTGCTACACATATAAAAATAAATAAAGTAGCTTTTGAAAATTACTACAAGATTTTACAGTGTAATTGATTTTAAACATATTGGTAGGGGGTCAGCCGTCTGCGTGCAGCCTACTTAGAAGCAAAAAAAAAGAAAAAAAGGACTTACCATACCAGAAGACACATTTGTGTGTGTTTCTCTGTGCTTAATAAAATGATGATAACCAGCTCAATTCTTTGAGAATCGTTGGCGTATTCTTCGTCTTTCCTGGAACACCACTTCTTCCTTTGGAAGAAGTATATATCGCCAACTTTTTTTTAATCGCTCCTCGTTCTTCCCAAGTGTGGCATCTCTCGCCAGGAGTTGTTGGCAACATTTTGATCACGGTGGTCACAATTCGTACAAACGTTTGTACCTACGAATCAATAGTACTTCTTCCTGTATTTTCTTCCTCGTGAGCTGTCCGCATAGTTTTGAAATTTTGGCAGGTATGTGGTGCGTAAAGTTTGATCCATGCGGACGCCACACAATGGGGCATGGTGGTTGAAATTATGTAATTTGACCGCATTTGGCATCGTTTGACCGAGTCCTCTGTGATCTCTCCCATTCACTTGTATTGAGATAACTATGCATAATAATAAATTATAATAAACAATGCATTTATCATAACTTGTTGAAATTGTTACTAGTTCTTAACATGATTGGTTTGTTAGAAACATCAGATATGTGTGCAGTTATGATACAAGAGATCGGTAATTTCATTATCGAGGGGTTGGAGGAGACGGGGGGGTTGGAGGAGACGGGGGGGTTGGAGGAGACGCATGCGCGAGATGCTGTGATTATCGCGAGACCTACAGCGAGACCAGGACACCCCAACATGGCAGCGCCCTGCTGCTATGATAGAACTAGCTCTATTATGCTAAACTAATTCGAGTTTAACCATCATATATCTTGGCTTTTCTCTTTTCTCTTTCATCCGACAGATTTGGAATACCATCCAACGTGGAGGACCTCGAACGCTTCATTGACGGTTATTTTTACAACTGCGCGATGGAGGACTCTTCCGTCGAGAAACCGTCTAAGAAACCCTCTAAAAAGAGAAAGAATGACTCAGCGACGGACACGGACGACCTAACTACTACGGAGGTCTCGATCAGTATGCTGGAGTCCATAAATAAAAAGTTAGAGGTCCTCTCCCTAATCTGCGAGGAGGTGAAGGGATTTAAGGTAAGTATGGAATTCCTCAGCCAACAAATAAATGATCTCCAACGCAACAATGCCGAGATACACGCTACACTCGTGACTGTTTCAGCCGAGTTAGAAACCATTAAAAAGGAAAATAAAATGCTAAAAGAAACTATTCTGGATGTTCAATCCCGCAGCATGCAGGATAATTTAATATTCTTAGGTATATCCGAGAACACCTCTGACAATCCAGAGGTTGAGATAAAAAAATTTATGACGACATCGTTAAAAATTCCTCAGGAGACGGTAAATAACATCTCCTTTCACCGGGTACATCGGCTTGGAGCTCGTAGGGGCAACAGACCCCGTCCTATTATCGCCAAATTTGAGCATTTTAAACAAAAAGTATTTGTTAAAAGTAAAGGACAGGAGCTTAAAGGGACCTCATTTGGAATGAATGACCAATTCCCTAGAGAGATTAATGAGCGGCGAAAGGTACTGTTTCCTATAATGAAACAAAATAGGCAGGAGGGTAAACGGACTATGATGGTCGTTGATAAACTATACATCGATGGCCAACTATTCCGGAACCCCAACTCCACTCCCTGGCTGTTCTAATTAGCATCGATGGAACTAAACTTTGTTTGATTATTAGATGTATACATATACATATACATATAATGTATATGTGGTTATAAAACCTAAAATATGAATACTCATTATGTTTACGCTATATTATAAATATAATAATAATACATAACTATATCTAAAAGTAGATTTAAACAAAAAAAAAAAAATCTCGCTTGGGTTACCAGTTACTGGTTTATTATAATGTTGTTTAACTCCCCACTAACGTCCTTCACTTTCACATCCCTACCCGTTTTTTCACTGTTATATTTACTTACACATTTCCTTATATTTTACACAAATTATATAAATCACCTAACTACTTTGATTCTATCCTATAACATGCCAGTATTGACAAATGGCCTATGCAGATATTTACACAGGACTGAGCCTATATTGTTTGTATGCATAAATTAGTTCTGGTTTCCTGGAATGTTTGTGGCGCTCGCTCACAGGCAAAAAGAATAAAAACTTTAGACCATCTCTTAAAATTAAAAGCAGATATTTGCCTCCTGCAAGAAACCCACCTACAAAAATCTGAAGAAAAATTACTTATTGATAAGAATTTTAGCCAAGCATACTCTGCCCCTTATAACAGCAGACAAAGAGGAGTCTGTATACTCATACATAAGAATTTACTCTTTACTCTAAATAATACAATAACAGACCCAGAGGGCCGATACATTATTATTCAGGTAACTATATTTAATAAGATATATACAATGAATGAATTTTTCTCTCAGCTGTTTGATTTAGCAGCGAACTCTACTATTATTATTGGAGGAGACTTTAACACAGTCTTAAATCCATTAATAGACCGTTCTAATAACACAACATGTATAAGGCGATTACAATCTACTAAAGTAATAGGGGAATATATGGATGATTTTGGCCTCGTCGACAGCTGGAGACTTAAAAACCCAAATAAGAAGGAATTTACCTTCTTTTCCGCTGTACACCGGTCTTTTTCAAGAATTGATTATTTTCTTACAAATAACTCTATTGCTGATAAAACTGTTACAAAAATACATCCTATTATTATTAGCGACCACGCACCAGTCTCACTTTCCCTACAAGTTGATTATACCTTTAAACCACCACCAACATGGCGTTTTAACATCTCTCTGCTAAACGATGCAGAGTTTGATAAAATTATAAGGAAAGAATGGGCAGACTTTTTGGAAATAAATGACTCTCCAGGCCTATCGCCATCTCTTCTCTGGGAAGCTGGGAAAGCAGTAATTAGAGGTAAAATTATATCATATTCATCTTATAAAAAGAAACAGGATCAAAAATTTGAAAATGACTTGGAAGATAAAATTAAACAACTGACGGATGAGTACGCAATAAACCCAAATGACCAAATATGGACTGACTTACAAAATACAAAAATACAGTTAGACGATATGCTAACTAAAAAGACAGAGTTTATAATACAACAATTGAGATACAACAACTTTGAATATAATAACAAATCAGGTAAATTTCTTGCAAACCAACTTCAACGCAATCGGGAAAAATCTCTTATAACGGCTATTAAAGGGACAACTGGTGAATGTACACAATCACCAGAAGAAATTAATCAAATTTTTTATAACTATTATCGCAACCTATACTCAGAAACTAACAAACCTAACCCTGAGCATATTGAGGCATTCCTCAGTAGCTTAAATATGCCTCAGTTAACTACTGAATATAAAGATATGTTAGAAGCGCCACTAGATAGATAGATAAATCTCACCTAAATTAACTGATTTAATTCATTTAAATTTTTCTCCACTTCTGGATAACATTCATAGTGACTTGGAACGCTGGAATAATCTTCCTATTTCTTTAATAGGACGAATAGCCACCGTTAAAATGAAAGTTTTACCTAAAATAAACTATTTTTTCTCAATGATTCCATTTAAACCTACGGCTAAATGGTTCCAGTTGTTGGACTCAGCCGTTACAAAATTTTACTGGAAAAAAAAAAGAAGAAAAGATTAGTCTATCTACTCTTCAGAAAAGTAAATCCAAAGGTGGTCTAGAGGCACCAAATTTTATGTACTACTATATAGCTAACCAGCTACAATATATCGTTCTATGGGCACAACCCAACAGAGATACTAACTGTTGGCTGGAACTAGAACAGAAGGATTGTAATAACCTCAGACTTCTAGATTTACTCTTTATTACAACATCGATTAAGCGACATAATTGTTTTAAAAACCCAATGATCTCCGCCACCCTGACTGCTTGGTGGAAGGCATTAGAAATTACAAAAGCCCAAGTGGAGCCCTGTGGGCTTTCTCCCCTATGGCATAACCCTGACTTTCGAGTTAACAACCAAACGTTTTATTTAGGTGTGTGGGAGCAGAAAGGAATCACACATCTTCACCATCTCTTCTCAGATAATATGTTTATATCATATACATCTTTGCTCCAAAAATACAAAATAACAAACGGAAATTTTTTACATTATCTGCAAGTTAAAAATATGATAAAGAAACAAATTCCAACACTTCAGGGTACGCTCCAACCGCCTGGCTTAGCTAAAGATATTACCAAGCTTTCTCCGACAACAACAAAAAAACTTTCAAAAATATATAAGTTACTTTCATATACGGATAAAATGTCTTTACCCATCTTAAAATGGGAGACAGACTTGTCTATAGCTCCGGAATCTGACTTTTGGATTCAAGTTTGTGAAAATGCATTTAAAATGACAAAACACACAAATTTACAACTTATCCAATACAAAATAATCCATAGAACATACATTACTCAATATATGATGAAGAAAATGGGCCTCTCCGACTCCGACATTTGTCCCCAGTGTTTACAAAACACTACAGACACTTATTTTCATGCTTTATGGTTATGCACCCCGGTTATGTATTTCTGGACTAAAGTCTTAGAAAAATTTTCCGCTATCTTGGACTATAGGATACCTTTATCTCCAAACTTGTGTTTGCTAGGTGACCTAACAACAACTGACCTACCACATAAACAATTTCAATCTACACTTGTAGCCCTTACTATCGCTAAAAAAACAATTCTTGTTAACTGGAAAAATAAACAAACTCTGAATATCGACCAATGGTCTAACCTCCTCATAAATCACATTTTAATGGAAAAAATATCGGCCTCAAATAAAAAACAAATATCAAAATTCATAGAAATATGGTCTACGTATATAGAATATTTTAACCTAATTCTGGTTATTTAATTCTGCCTGTTAGCGAGAGCCACCACATCGTGATAACTTACATTGATGTCTCTGCATTTGGCAGTTTGTAACTAATGGTTGTGTTTTTATAGTCAGGAACCCAGTTGCTGCCAACAGGATCGAGCAGATTCACCTCCAATGGGCACTAAGGGCTAATATTCGGATTCACTGCATGCCAGGGGACTAACTCTACAGGTGCTGTCCCCCCTGGCTGGGCGTGGGCGGGTCTGCCCCTCTGTTGGCTGCTGGGTGGCGGCTGCGTCTTGGTCGTTCCCTGGGTCTCGTGGTGGGTGCTGTGTTGCGGGGCTCTCCTTGGTGTCCGGGGCGGCGCCGCCCCGACGCGGTCCGTCGCTCGGGGTCCGGCGACGCGGGTCGGGGCCTGTGGGCCGCCGGGGTGCCCCGTGGTTCCCTCTCTCCTCCCCCCTCCTCCCCCTTGCTTCCTCTCCCTCTTCACCTCTCCCCGCCCGTCCTCCGCCTCCCTGTCCCTTCTCCCTCGTCGCCCTTCCTCCTCCTCCGCAAGGCCGGTGTCAAAACTTTAGAATTTATAGCCCTTAAATCATGCACCATGCGAAATTTACCAGTATTCTTTTTTTTCTAATGGGAGAATAGGAGTATTGTAGTTAGACCTATCAATTTTGCAAAGAACTCCCGCTTTTAGCAATCCATCAATTGTTTCTGAGATGCCAGCTTTTCCGTCAGGCTTCATTTTGTACTGCGGCACCCAAACGGAGTCGGGTGTCACTTCAAAAGTTACCGGAGCAACGTCACATAAGCCCACATCTGTCGAGTCTGTGGACCAGAGTGCATCAGGCAAGGTTTTTAACATGTCACCAGCAAAGTCGCTATCGGACATCTCTCTTCCATGATGCCGATCTAAAAGCTGATGCTCTAAAACAGACATTGGAGCAAACATGTCAGATTTAATCCAATAGGCATCAAGTGATTTTGAATACAGCAAATCCGAGTGTATTGAGCATTGCCAATCAGTCGCTTTTGTGTATGCGAGGACAAATGGACCCAAATCTTTCGCCGTGTGCTGGGATGACACCCTCAGTGATATATGATGATGGCATGCCGGCACAGATTTGTCAGGTGGTTCTGTCATTACATACCATTGAGCTTGTTCCTCAGTCAGATTCACAGAAAATGCAACACCGGGCCTTCCTGCGAACAGATCACCTACCCACAATTCCCATGTGTCGCCAACAACTTTCTGGAAGGCTTCACTGTACATGCCATCTCCTGTCCTGTCATAATATAGAGTACAATGCATACAATCTGATACAACATCATATGTTCGGAGGTTACTAACCCAACGGGACCATTTTGACCAAAAATTCTCAGCATCCCTCCAGCCGGAGGAATCAGTGTCAATCTTTGCCCAGTAGATCTCAGCCGAGACACAGGACATGGCGTGTTGAGGTATCACAGGCAGCTGGGAGGAGACTTCAGAGGTAGTGGCTCTGCCGCAGTAGAAGGTATTTCCATCTGGGAATTTTAGTGAGAATCCTTTCGATCCACACTGGATTAGTGGCGCAGTTTTTATGAGCAGATCCCGTCCCATTAGATTCACAGGACAGTTGGGTGCATAGACGAACTCATGCAGGAAAGTTTGTGTATAACATTGAGTTTGTATAGGGCTCGTCAAATTCAGGACAGTTTTTTCTCCCTTGAATCCAACCAGCGAAATGCCATTTTCTGTGAGCTTGCATTCTGGCGGCAATGTCATTATGGTAGAATGTCGTGCTCCTGTGTCCACCATAAATGATAGTCGTGCCCCCTACCTTTATATTAAGCATCGGTTCTGCGAGAGCAGATTCAGGGCTCAGTCATTGCGGATATTGTCCACCAGTTGGCGGCAGGAACTCCTGGTTGGGAACAGAGGGATATTGTTGTCGTGGCGCTGACAAGCCACGTGTAGCACCACGCCCCCTCTGGTGAAAGAAGCGACGGCCTCTCCGCCTTCCACTTTGACGTCCTCTTTGCATACGCCGACCTCTGCCCCTGACACCTGATTCCTCCTGGCAAGTGTTTGCCCAGTGGCCTGGTCTTCCACAATTATAGTAAGAATTCCGATCATATGATGCTCCATTCTGAAACATAATCAAATCTGATCCAACAGTATTAGGGGATGACATGTCCACAGAAGCCGAACTCACAAAGTCCTCCTCTTTTTTCTTCAAAGTTTGTAATTGTAGCATTGTCAATTGTAATTCAGTATTCTTACGTTTTTCATTTTTTGATTCGATATCTTTTGCATACCTTCTCAAATGATGTTTAAGATGACTCAACCACCTTACATGTTCGGCGCCTGGCAAGTCCGGATTGGCCTCCATAGCTTGCACAATTGGTTTTGGAGCTCCTTTTAGAATTGCAGACCGAAAAATTTGTGAATACAATACAGAATCGGTCGGCAAGTGTCCAGTCTTTAAAGAGAATTCGACAAGTGCCCGATCAATGAATGTAGCAGCGTCCACATCAATTTTCTGAGTGAACAACAAATCCGAAATGACAATTTCTGGAATCGGAAATAATTCACCTAATACTTCAAAAAGTGACAAATAATTCTCACGTGTTAGCGCTTCACCATCCAGTAGAGAAGGCATCCCAGAATTAGACATTAAGACTTCAAGTTGAGACAAATGACACGCCTGTGTTAACAATGCACGCACATCCCCCGCTGTCAAAATCTGACCTATCACCTCTCTCTGCAGAGACCTCAGCCAATTCTGACCCCCCCCCCCCCCCCCCTGCCTGCAATGGGGCAGTCTTTGTAGCAACACGCTCAGATCTGTAGGCAGAAATGGCTTATATATCGTAGCGGAATTTCCAGTGGCCGGATCAACTTTTGTCAACATGGGTGCCTGCAAACTTGTCTTAGAGCGAGTCACTATTTCATTAGAAGCACTGTCTAAAAGTCCGTCTGACACGCTGAGGTCACATGACCCAGAAACATTCTCCACCGCACATGTTAGCTTTGCCAATTTCCTATGTATATCTTCAATTTGCTAGCTATTAGCAACAACAGATGCTTCTCCGATCATTTCATGTTCCCGCTGTCGAAACAATTCCTCACGTTTGGCCCTCAAAGCACGTTTTCGTTCAATCAATTCATCTCCAGCGGCCTTTTCAAAACGCTCCAGAGTAGTACACCATCTAGAACGAATAGACTGTGGAATCTCCGCATGCCGAGCCAATTCCAATCCGAAAGCTCTTGCCTTATTTAATCTGTCTTCCGGGTCAACTCTCATGGCTAACAATTTATCAAAATGCAATTCCAGCCGCTTCACCGAAGCATTCACGCCAGCAGCTAACGCACTAACAGCCTTCACAACAGAGTCGCCAGTTAGCATCTCGTCACGATTCCTCGAATCCCATTTTACATCGAGATTACCACCATTTACTGTCAACATAGGTGCTTGCAAATCCTGCAGCATCTGAATAGCCGTACTATACGGTGATTCAGTAAACGGGTTCTTAGGGCCAAATCCATCACTCGCACTGGCTTCAGCATAAGCTGGCGGAGATTTTAGCCTAGCATTAGCCACGCGGTCATCAACTACGTTTCCGTTAGCCGAGTCGTGGCTAGCGGACTCGCTCAACACAGCTTTACGGGCAACTTTCACAGAGCTGCCCAAAGTAAGCATTCTAGCGTTAACCAACATTTGGTCCACGACCTTACATTGTCGTCTAACTTTTCTTCCATTCGAAGAAAATATAGATGTGTTTTTCACGGAGTTAATCAGCGTCTGGCGCTGTTTTACACAAGCATGTTCCACAGACTTCATTAATGCAATCAAACATACCTCAGATTCCAACGATGGGAACCAACCACTATCACAATTAGTGCGCATCCATTCATTTAAAAGAGTTTTCACCTTACGTCGCCGCCGTGGTGGGAGCGCGTCAACCATCACGAGCGTTGCAGCCTTTACTTGCACGCTCAGCGAGAGATTCTGACTATGGACCGGAAGTGTATGCAAATCGAACCATCCTGAGTCTCGGTCAAAAATGTCGTCCATTATATGTAGTAATTAGTCGTTATAATATTTATAAAGTCAGTGACGAGGTACTACAATACAACAGATCAAAACTATTCTCATTAATCCCCCCCAAAAAAATTATTATTATATATTTTTTCTTCAGAAAAAGAAAAAGAAAAAGAAAAAATGGAACAGAAATTAAATATCGTTTGCGCGACTTAATAAATAGATCCAGGATCTTCACGGGCGGCTCAATTCAACAAAATCAGAAACAAAAAAAACCCACACAGCCTCTCTACCGAGTGAATTAAATCAACACGGGCGGCTAAATACACAGCTCTCACTCCGTAGAATTATATCACACGGGCGGCTTAATTCACAGCTCCCACTCCGTATAATTATATCAATACGGGCGGCTTATTTCAACAAAAAAAATAAAAATAGCCTCTCCACCGCGGAATTAAATCATATGCCGTTTTGAACGGTGGAGCGCTCCTGCTTGACGTTACTTCCGTACACAACGGGCATTACTTTCTATGCATAGTTCAATTTCGTAGTAATTTTCAAGACTTTCGCGTCCCTCCGTATCAAATACGACTTTAACCCCACGAACTTGTTCACACAGATCTCAAATACAATTTGGTACGGACGTAATGCAGCTTTGAGTAATCCCAAACAAACAGAATTTCTCTACGTGGATAACCCCCGCTCCCCCCCAGCCCCCCCACCCCCGCCACCCACCCCAACCCAGCCCCAACCGCCCTCAGGTCCCCAAATCCCCAGACGCCCCCCCACCCCACCACCCCCCACCCCGGCACCCCCAACACCACCCCCCCACCAACCAAGCCGCCCCCGCCCCCACCCCCACCAACCGACAGCCCCCCAGCCCCCGACCCCAGACCCCGGGGACACACCGCACCCAGGCATCCGCGCCGAAGAGGGGGCCGGGCAGCGGAGCGGAGAGGGCACCCGCACCCACCCCACCACGCGGAGGGACGGAACACCAGGGGCAGAAGGGGAGATGGGGGCACCGGAGGACGGGCGGCATCCCCGAACCCCAGGCCCAGCGGGGAGAGGCCCCGGTCGTCACCCCAACGATCTAAGTGAAAAACTAACCCTGTTACTAAGTTCGCCAGCTCGCCGACTGGCGAACTCTACCCCTAAACCGTGAGTGTGACCCCACCCAGTGTATATACATAAGTGTGTGTGTGTGGTGCATTAAAATTGGGGGCAGGTGAACCGGAGCAGAGGGAAATGATATCCCCCCCTGCTCCGATCCACCCGCCCCTCAGGCATGTCAATGAGCGTATGTGGTGCATTAAAATAAGTTAATGGGGGGGGGGGGGGGGTGCACACGGACAGGCGACCGCAGCACTGCTCCATACCGCGGCCGCCCCAACCGATGCCCCCCCCCCCCCCAGTTGTGTGGTGCATTAAAATTTGGAGGGGAGCTGCAGGGCGGAGACGGTGTCTCCACCCCACCCCACTCCCCCCCAAAGTGTGTTATGTGCCCTAAAATGTATAAATATATATATATAACTAGTGCAGTGAGTTAAGAGGAGCGACCAGCTGGGCCCCCCCCAACCGGGCGGGGGGGGGGAGGCGCACCCGCCCACCAAAAACCCCACCCACCCCACCGGGACCCCGGCGGGCGACCGGGGCCCGCCCGAAGTGCCCGGAGGCCCACCGGAGCGGGGCGGGCACAACACCAATCCCGCCCACTCCCCCGGCCCCCGGAGCGCCGAGACCCGGGCCACGGATGGAACCCCCGGCCCAGGGGAGGGGGAGGAGGGCGGACAGGGGAGGGGGAGGGGACGGGGGAAGGAGACGACAGGAAGGGCAGGAGGCAGCGGCAGGGCCGCAGAGAGAGGGGAAGAGGAGGAGGAAGGGCGACGAGGGAGAAGGGACAGGGAGGCGGAAGACACCCACTCTTTTATCCACAAAGAAACTTCCTCTCCCACTCACAGGCTGGACAAAGGGTTAGTAATTATAATAAGCAGATATGTGATATACCGACATGTTTACTCCAGCTCTCCTACCATCCCTGATATATGATGTAGGCAGGTAATGATCTCGGACCTTCTGTTTTTACGACATAATGAGTAATAGCATGAGAACTTGCCTCCCTTTAAGACACACATTTTTATCTCCAACTTCCACATTCTTTCTTATCTTCATGAGAACTGGAAGGGAGTAAAAGTTCCAATATATTTCACAACAACATTATCACAGTTGATCTTCTTTTCACTACACAGTTTATATGGCATCTATATACTTCTAAGTAAATTCATAAACAGTAAAAATATAAATTGAAAATGTTAAATGTCTTCAGTATGTACACATTTGACTCCATAGTGTACTTTAGCTTGTTTTGCCTTCTAGAAAAATGGCCGATCAGAGCAACAGCTCTTCGCTGCAGCAGCAGGTGAGCGGAATATCGCTACTGTCTTGACATTAATGGGTTGGGTTTTTTTAAGTGGGTGGTCGACATATACAGTAGTTCACCAGCGCTTCCTTGAGCGTCTCGTAGCTTTAACTCAGCGTCTGAGTTCTTTTCAGGTCTGTTTTGCATACATTCAGCACGCACACGATGGGCCTGGTGTGGTTCTTGTCAAAGTAATAGTTATGCAGTAGTCTAAACGCAAAGTTGTGAGCCTGATGTAGTTTAATTTAGGGGAGTTACCGGTAGCAAGTTTATATGTATAGCATATATATATATATATATATATATATATATATATATATATATATACAATAGCTACATAACAACTAATGGACTAATGGGAGTTTCCATTTTTAATATTAATTGATCAGTTATGATGCCGTACTACTACTACTGTTACACTAAACAGGACAAGCATTTCGAATAACCCAACCAACCTTTAAACAAAAAAAACTGGCCTTTTGTAAATAATTCAGGAAAATGAGACGTCATCCCTTGATTGTGTCATTTGACAAATACCTCAGGCGTAGGTGGTATCACTTTCTTAGATGTGGTAATCATGAGCCAGTGTAATTAAGTAGGGGTGTGAATTGCCTAGTACGTGGCGATTTGATCCGTATCATGATTCATAGGTCACGATTCTATTCGATACCAATTAATCCTGATACAAATCTATAAGTTGTTTATTGCGTGTTTGTTTGTTTTTAACTCAAATTTAGAAAATACTCATCAGTAAACTTGTACGTGTACACTGTAAGATTAGTATGAACATTTATTTATTTACTAATACTAAACTTCAGGCTCATAACTGTGAGCCACTGTCCACATTTAACAAACAATCTGTTGAAATCTGTTTGCTGTTTGAACAGCATTGAAATAAAATATTAAGGCTTAATGTCCATTAATATAACATTCTTCCATGTTTAACGTATGAACCCTAACCCTAAAGTAAGACGTTTGGTTGAATATCTCCATTAAAAAAATTGAGGTTTAAAAATAAATTCGGCCGCATATCAAATCGATTCAAGAATTGTGTTGTGCGCTGTAATTTCGTGATATATTGCTGAATCTTTTTTTTTTAACACCCATATAAATAAGTCATATTAGTATCAAACACTTCACAAAAAAGAACCGACATACTGCAACAAAATATTTACTGTATATTAAATCTGAAATATGATATACTATCCAATATGATAAACAATGCAATATTAGTTTATGATTATTTACAGTCCAGCTGGTTTTCAAACCTCAACATCAAGAAGCTATATGCTTCCTTAGAGGATCTATCATTGGACCCGTTACTTAAGCTGACCCATGAAATCTTTTCAGTGTTCCATCCTTGTTCCAAGATGTGTCTTTAAAACAATTTACTCCCTCCTTAAAACAGCTGCATAAGAACATCTTTTGAGTTGCTTCCAAAGATTTGAGGGACAACTTGGAGCTCCTAGTTGTATGTTTCAATTAAGACAATCGAGATGAGCCCTTTTGTGTGATTTGTAGTGCTGTAGTTGGTTGTTTCCCCCTCTTTTTTGGGAATGTCTTGTATTTGATCCATTAAACAATTATTTAATTAATGTATCTTTTCATTTTTCAGCTGTTCTTCACATGTGACAACACATCCATTTAGTCACTCAAAAATCTCATGTTCCAGCTGTCTCTAATTGCTGTATGTAGCCTTCACATATCTCTATATTTTCAGAATACACAAAATGTGGAATCAGCAGTCCGTGTGCTGCTTGACTGCTTAAGTCATCAGCTTGGAAGCACCACAAGTTCTACACCTGTTGCTCAACCTACATCCCAGCACACTGTTCAACCAGCAGCTATGACGCCTACCAGCAGTGTCATAGCCAGACCAGGCACAGTGCAGCAAGAGATGCAGAGGTAAGTGACCATTACAATGTGATAGCTTGTTTTTGAAAAATGGAATCCAAAATTACATTGGTTAACGATATTACGATTTTAGAATGAGAGTACTCATGTGGTATGTAGCTTTAAAAAACAACAACTTTGTACCATTGAATTAAAAAAATGCATTAAATATAATATATTTAGAATATATATTTGTCTTTGAGTCACTGACAGATATTAGATCCTTGACAATTTAATGTTCACTAGTTAAAAACTTTTTGTGCTTCATAGATGTTTTCCAGTGTTTGCTTCTCGTGGTCAGAAGCGCAAAAGAAGTTTGGCAAATCCTCTTAATGTTTCTGTCTGTAAGTTGATAGAACTGCAGTTCTGTCTGCTATCAACAAACATGGAAAAAAACACCAAAAGAGGAAACTTTTCTCTTGGAAGCGGGTCTTGGGAGGAGGACCATAAATATAGGTGACAATGCCGATCACGCGGCGGTAAGCCTAAAAGACAATTCTACACTTGAGTCTTGTATTGCTTTTTAATGTTTTGTTTCCTTCTGTATATGTGTGTTTCCATTACCCTCAGATTTGCGCAAAATGCAAGTTGCGCAAAAGCAAACTGTTAATGGAAACACTGTAATTTCAAAAAATGCAAATATCGGCCCAAAAAATTTACGCTCCCATTGTTTTTGAGACATGTCTAAATACAAGTATTTCGCAAAAGTGTAATGAAAATAGTGTTGCACGGGATACTGGTGCCAGTACCGTACCTTGATGTTTTGGTGTCAAAAACGGCTCTGTATAATTTTTTTCTTAGTACCGGTACTTAAAAAAAATAAATACGAGACAGCCCACCAACTCTGTTTTATATCTACCGGTATGTGGAAAACGCCTTAAGTAAGCGACACGCCTCTTTCCGCGTGTGTGCGAGAGGGCGCAGGAAGATAGCTTCACGCACTGAAACACTCGCTGGACGTGCACCCCTCGTGGAGAAGCATGAAGCACTAATTAAGCTTATTAAGTGTAGTGCCCGCTGGACGTCCACGTAAGCTATGCAACAGCATTGGCATTGCCTACGCATGTTTTCAATAAGCACATGAAGAACACGTGTGGTTTTCAATTTTCAGTTTTAGAAACGTTTTGTACAAGAGCAAATGTTTTTCGTGAAGAAGCAGAAGAAAAAGCAGCAATCATTCCTGCAGTGGACTTAGGGTGCGTTCAATGAACAGGCACACAGTAGGAAATCACACTTATGCATAGTAAAAGCTCAGACGACTGACAGAGCAACAGACACAGGTTGTGACGCATTTTCGACACTTCCCTTAAAAATAAGTGGAGTGTGAATTATTTTGTTCCCAGTTTGTAGTATTTGATGACGCATTCGACTAATTGGGAGCGAAATGGAGAAGAGCAGAGACATGCACGAACAATCAAGCAATGTTACAGTTATCGGAGTGCCACTATTGCCGATTTTTAAAATGGATGACATCAAATGCAGTCAAATACAGCACTTCAAGAATACAGCATGCAATGTGAAAGCACATACAGTATAAACATAAATATATACCGTATGTACATAAATTTAACATGTATAGATCCCAATATTTCTAATTAATAATAAATAAAAATAATTTGAAGTTATTTTGTCAGTTTTAATTTTGCTGTTTTTGCTGATGTTTTAGAGTTTTGTCTAGCGTTTCAGTACCGGCATCGAGGTATTTTATGCAGGTTTTAGTATCAAAGTCAAAATTTCGGTATCGTGAAAAGACTAAATGGAAACCAGTGTTTTCCAAAGCGTTTTAATAGAGCGGCGAGCCGCCAGGCTTTTCTTGACCCTCCGCCAGGCTAAGCGTCCCTGGAATTAACCGGGTACAAAAACAAAAAAGAAATTGCTCCACAAAATTATAAATTCGCTCCTTAAAGAAAGAAAAAAAGAAGAGGAAAAATTAGCTCCTCAAATGAAGTCATGATACGCAAAACTGCTCCGCAATTACTGCAAATAAATTAATTAATTCTGATCCTTGTGCGCATTGACTCCCTCTGTCAAACGGACAACGAATTATAATCACAAGATGTCGGTCGGTCTGTTTGGTTACCCTCCCGATACCGTCATGTGAATTTTCCACCATATCGCAAAACTGTTAATTTTCATTTGCAGCTAACAAAGTTGTATAAAAATTTATACATATAACAATACACTATGTCAGCAGCACTTGCTTACTACTTTCAGATAAGCAGACTGTTCCTAGAAGAATATCCCAAGATGAGAGATTTACAGGGTGGCTGGTTTCTTAAAAAAGCTACAGGTATGGTTCTTCATTGGATACATACTTCAATTTTTCTTTGATTTAATTTTGTTTTTTATACCAAGCTCTAAATTATCCGACAGTGTGACACTTACAGGCTGTGCTTGCCAAATAAGGCATTTGGTCCCCTTCATCTGAAGCCTTGTTTACAGTATGGTTAGCCAGCTTTTCTCATTGATGTCCAGTGAAATCTGGCAGTATATAATGAAAATTAACTGCCATTCTCATATGCCAAAATTAACCACACTAACTTAACTCTTTCACTGCCACTGACGTTTAAAGACGTCAAGTAAAAACCTACGCTTCACTGCCAATGACGTCAAAAGACGTCATCCAATGATTTTTTATTTTTTTTTGAAACGGGTAGAGGAAACCCTTCCGCATGTCTGGTGAAAGTTTCCAGTCTGTCTGTTGTGCCTAATGACTATTTTTGGCCCCTAGAGGGCAGCGATGACTCTCTTTTGACAAGATCGGGTGGGCGTCAGTAGTATAAAAGGCCAGGCGGGGCTAGAGCGTCGAGGAGTAGACGAGAATTGAGGAGAGACGAAAAATGGCGACCGACGGTAAGAAGCAGACCACGCTTGATCGATTTTTTGGAAAAGGAGAAGCATCAACCAGTGCTAAAGTGCACCATTATAATGACCGCGATGATGATGGTGATAAGGAGGTTGACGCCGAAGCTGTAGCGTTGACGCGGCGGCAGCTTCGTTCACGTCCTCAGGCCTCAGAGGCTAGCGGTGCTAGCGCCGGAAAACGTCGTGCACGACCGAGCACTTCTGCACGCGAGGACTTTCAATCCGACGAAGGTGATGATGATGGCGACAATGAGGTTGATGCCGAAGTTGCAGCGTTGACGCGGCGGCAGCTTCGACCGCGTTTTAAGGCCTCGGAGGCTAGCGGTGCTAGCGCCGGAAAACGTGGTGCACGACCGAGCACTTCTCCGCACGAGGACGTTCAATCGGACGACGACGAAGAGTATCCTGAGTCCGATGGATATTCTTCGGAGGAGTGGGTACAGTCTGACCACGGAGAAAGTGATTCGTACAGTATTTCATCCGCAGAAGACGTCGAAGGTAAGCACAAACTTGCTATGAGATACTTTTCCAGCACGCTGCTAGCACCTCGTGTAACGTGAATGTGCATTCATAGATCGTGGATCGTGCTCACAGCGACGTCCCACTGCAAAGACGACAAAGAGAGGTATAAAAAAAGTGTTTTCAATACACCACAACAACAAAAGAAAACGCTCTTTCGATATTATTGTAATTGTATATATTTCTTTCAGCTGCAGCTCAGAGTGACGCTCCTCAGAGTGAGCAGAATAAAGGTCCATCAAACAGTGGATCCAAGAAAAAACGTAAATATATATATTTATATATTGCATCACACTGATCTAAAATGAATATTATATGATATTGAAATGTATATTTGCAGATCCCCAAAAATCTGGCTGGCATGAAGCAGGCTGGCAGCCAAACGCATTCCCCTTTACTGTGGCGCCAGGACCGAGAGGTGCCGCAGCAGAGCTGAATTCAACCCGGCCAGTTGACTTCCTGCAGCTCTTCATCACAGACGAACTTCTGCAGCACATTGCTGATCAGACAGACTTATTTGCACGTCAGTCAATGCAAAAACGGGCTGAAAGTCTGCCACACTGCAGGAGTCGTGCTTGGAAGCCAGTGTCTGTGTCTGAGCTCAAAACGTTTTTTGCACTCCAATTCTTTACTGGGTATATAAACAAGCCCAGTATCGAAATGTATTGGACTCAGGACGAAATAGAGACGACACCATTCTTCAGTCGCGCGATGCCTCGAAACCGCTTCCAGCTCATCTGGAGTTTCCTGCACTTCAACGACAACGAGACGGCACACAGTTCAGACGACAAACTATTTAAAATTCGTCATGTGTTCAATCACGTTGTAAACAAGTTCAAGGAACTGTTTCAACCGGGCAGGAATATTTGTATTGATGAGGGAATGATGAGTTTCCAGGGACGTCTTTCGTTCAAAGTGTACAACCCCCAAAAGCCGGTCAAATATGGGATCAAATCATACATTTTGTGTGACTCCCAAACCGGCTATTGTTTCAATATGCAACCCTATGTTGGCATTAGTTGTTCTCTCCCCGATACAGTGTTCAACTTACTGGATCGTCTGCCAGGAAATGGGTACACACTATTCATGAACAATTTTTATAACTCGATTGCTTTGTGTGAACGTCTCCTGGCAGCGCGTACCAATGTTTGTGGAACGCTGAGGAAGAACAGGGGTGAACCCAGTGAGATAACGTGCCTAACCAACACTGGCTTTGGGGTGGGGGGGAAACTGGTAAGGCACAACACAAATGTTTTGATTGTGGCATGGCAGGACAAACGTTTGTTGAGGATGGTGACAACGTTTCACAAAGATGAAATGCGGACAGTGGAGGTGTGGCGGAAGGCACAAAAAAAAAAGTGCCTTTCGTAAAACCAATTTGTGTTGTGGACTACAATTCCAAGATGAATGGAGTGGACAAGATGGATCAAAACATCTCGTACCACCCATTCACACGGAAAACGTTGAAGTGGCACAAAAAGTTTGTTGCCTATCTTTTCCAAATATGCATGTTCAATGCTTACATCTTGTACAAAAAAAAAAATCCTGGGACGAGTCAACCTTTTTTGGAGTTCATCCAGCAGGTGGTGAGAGGGTGGCTGTTGCCACAAGACCAGGAGGAAGTTGGGATGGAAGAGCATGAGGAAGCCAGACAAAATACCAGGTCACCGTATTTTGATCCTGAAAGCCGACTTGATGGTAACATGGCCAAACACACGCTGGAACACATGCCTGCTACTTCCCGGAAAAAAAATCCAGCAAGAAGGTGTCGGGTCTGCATGCGAAGGGGCATTCGCAGTGAGACAAGGCTGTGGTGCAAATCTTGCAGTGTCCCCTTGCACGCAGGCGAGTGTTACACTGTTTACCACACAAAAGTAAAATTTATGTAGTTCAAACATCCACACAATTGTAAATAATCACACATGCACAGTTGTACACCTTTGTAAATAGTTTGTCAAATTGTTACTGTTTTCTATGTAAATAAACTGTTTTTTTGCTATAAAAAAAGACTTTTTCATTGTTGGTGGTACTGTTTTATAGAAGTAAAGCACTATTTAGGTGTTTGTGGCATCATTCATGGACAAAAAGAAGTGTACAATTCACTGAAGTGCATGAAATAACATCGTTTCACAAAAAGCCGTTTTTCTCCACTTTTTGTTTCAAAACAGAGAATTTCGGTGAAAGTTACCATTTTCTATTGTTGATTACTGAAGAACGGAATAAGATAGAAACAAACTTTTTTTTTCTGATGAAAGATGAGAGTCCAATCTTTTATTTGGTATGTGTGTTTCCATAGTCCAAACACAACATTTTCTGTGGACCTTGAAAGATCACTCAAAATGCTTAAATCGGCTGGCAGTGGGGACAACCCGTTTCTGAAAACGTCTGGCAGTGAAAGAGTTAAGTGTGCATCGGGGAGCAGTGCACATGTATTAATGGGCTTTTGTTCGTTTAACTTGTTCAGGTTCAACACTGCCAGTTGTTGCAAATTAAGATAAGTTGGTTAATCATGACTACATGGACAATTGCATTATCAAATGTCATATATAAAAAGAAAAGAACGTTGCGCGGATGATGCTTGAATCCATTGGTACAGTTGTGTCAGTAAGCTAGCCTGAGCACACACAGGGTTGTCATGTGTGTGTGATGTAATGGTACACGATGTCCTGTTTGGTGCGCTAACACACTACCACGTGTAATGTAAACATTGGTCAGTTAACTCATGTTTTTTAACAGATAAAACAAAGCTACTGTACGGCCGTAGTTAACATCAAAACAGGAACAGCTCACAACTTTCTCCGTTTACGAACTCAAATTGACAATGCAGAAGTTCTGGCATCTCTTATATTTCCACAATGCAACACCATGACAACAACGTGACAAGCATACAAAGCAGGCATATTGTTATAGTTATAGTTTTTCACGTTCTCAAAACAAAACAATCCCCACAAATCAAATTACGACGATCCAAAGTCTAATACTTTTCAACGAGTCAACGAGTGGAAAGCTTCATTTCACCAACGATAATTTCTGCACTCGAGGAAAGTGGAAAATCAGATTTATCCCACTTAGATTGTGTCAGTTCCGACCTCAAAGCGTTCAAGGAAAATGCACAGTAAATACATGATATAATATGTTCACGTGACACAACGTGATTTGGAATGACTGTGTTAACTAGAACAAATAAATTACTGTAATCAGCAACCTTTGCTGTTTACATTTGCCTCTAACGCTTTTAGGCCAGAACTGGGTCACTCCCAGTGGGATAAATCTGACTCCAAACCATACGCAGTATATGACTGCCATTTTGACGTAGCATCACAATTGTCAATGAAAACACTGAAAGTTACAAAACATGACATATTTGTCACAAGGCCTCAGCGGAAACACATAACAATAAAGCACAACCAAATTCATTATAAAAAACTAAGCAACAGTGCTAACAATTCTTTTTATCATAATCTTTGAGGATCCCCCCCCCCTTTCAGGTACATACCTCATTTTTTTATTTTGTTGATCAATTTAATACTTCTAAATTATGCCTACTAATGCCACAGAATGGTTTCCTAGTATTATTGCAACATAAATAAATTACTGTAATCAGCAACCTTTGCTGTTTACATTTGCCTCTAACGCTTTTAGGCCAGAACTGGGTCACTCCCAGTGGGATAAATATGACTCCTAACCATACGCAGTATATGACTGCCATTTTGACGTAGCATCACAATTGTCAATGAAAACACTGAAAGTTACAAAACATGACATATTTGTCACAAGGCCTCAGCGGAAATACATAACAATAAAGCACAACCAAATTCATTATAAAAAACTAAGCAACAGTGCTAACAATTCTTTTTATCATAATCTTTGAGGATCCCCCCCTTTCAGGTACATACCTCATTTTTTTATTTTGTTGATCAATTTAATACTTCTAAATTATGCCTACTAATGCCACAGAATGGTTTCCTAGTATTATTGCAACTTTGCGTAGTTGAGTTAATTGTGAGTGTAAAATTTTATTTATTAATGTCTGGAATGCTGTTACAAGCTGCAAATTTAACCATCATAGTAATTGTCTTTATTATAAATATGTGCATACACTAACAAATTGAAGCTGTAAGGTAATGATGGTTATTTAACTGTAGCAAGTTGGTGATGCGTTATTATTCTGCGATGAACATGATCCAAGTAGTCAAGTAATCGCCACTGCTGTTAGTGATCAGTGGAATTGCAAACTACCGATTGTTTGCGGCATATCAGAAATATATAAATATTTTTTGTGAATATCTGAAAAGGTCATGGTGGTATATTTCGTTTGTTGATGAAAGCCCTTCAGATTTGTATAGTTTCTTTGTTTGTTTTTCTTACTTTTTAAGGAGGCGGTGGACAAAGAAGATTAAATCCTGTGGCTCAAGGTTCACAAGGATACACTGCCAAATCTCTCAAATCTGCTTCGAACAATGGGAAAAATGTGCTGTACATTGTCCCTCTTCAAGAACAAATAGATACCACCCCACTGCCGTATGATGCTGCTGAATTCAACAAAATGCCCAAAAATGGATGCATGACCCGTGGCCAGATGGTTCCATTGCCCCTGATCCAGGTCCACATTAATTCCTGTAGAGCTCATGTAAGTTGTCTTTACAAATGTTTCCCTAATAGATAAAATCAAATTATTTCATTTGCTCAGCTGTGGTAGCATTTTTTCCCTTTATCTTTGTAGTCTAAGGGCTATCTTTTCGTACCCAGCTCTAATATAGTGCAAAGCTCAGTCTACTCTGCACTTGGTTAGATTTTTGTTGTATTTGTCTACTCCTTTACTGGCCAATGATAATGACTCTACTTATTATTTCAGTTCATTGTGAGGCACACGGCCTACATACATACGTACATTCGTGACTGGCTGAATGTTGGCTGAATATGCGTGGCAGGAAGTTCACGTAACGTAAAGGTGCATGTCAAATTTTGGAGTGTTAAAACAACCATATTTTTCACCCACACATGCTTAAGAAAAATGTTAAAGGACAGGAGGCACTACTGTGGCACAATGACTGTTGCCCCTAGTTTCCTGTTTTGTCAAATAATGATGACGGTTTCGGGATGGAAACGTAAGGTTTCTCCTTGAACGTGACGTCAGCCGTTTGCACGCTCTCACGCTCTGCAGAAGTGCTGGCAAGGTGGAAGTGTTTGGGGGTTGTTTCTAAGAGTCCGTGGGAAAAACAAGTGTGTGCGACAGCGGATATAAAAGTGTGTAAAGAGAGGTAAAACAAAAATAACACCAAAAAAATCTATAATTATCTTAAGCGGGTAAATGAATAAGTCAATTAAATAACACAAGTAGGTAAGTAAGTGTGTAGGTAAGTGTGTTTTAAGAGTGGGTAGAGAGGAAAGTGTCCTAATATCTAACGGAAGTTCAATTCATTGGGAGAGATTTTTGTAAAATCACCCAAACTTTCTAGAGAGGAAAATAATGTGCTGTTAAGCACAATTTAAATTTAAGTAAAACAAAAAAGATGATTATCTAGAAATGAAAGTTGGTCGATCATTAGTAAGTGGGAATATATTTTTATTGTCTTCTTTATTCATAATTGTTCTTTCACAATGCGAAAATATTTCTTTTTAATCCAAATACCTGATTATTCATTAGAATTTTCCGTAGGATATTTGAATACCTAAATATTCGATAGCTGCAGCACTAGAGGGGATGCTATACTGTACCATACATAATATAAATGGATAATGAAAGAGATGACCTGACGCTTGGGGAGGACTGGCCAATTGGGAATTTAATGAGTTTCCCAAATGCCCAGTCCATCCACGGCGACAAATCAAATAGTAATGGCTTGATGCCGGTCGAACAACGAATCGGCATGTTGGACACTGCACCACCGCTCCCTGGAAAAGTTCAGGCTCAGGATTTTTTTTTTTACTTTAAGCCCTTGATAACACCCAGTGGTGTAGTCCAGGGGTATACGCGGGTATACTGAGTATACCCACTTCTTTTTCAGTCAGCATTGAGTAAGTCAGACACCTATGCTGTTTTCGTGTGTAGGGTGTCTCAGTTCTCCGAAGCGCTTTGGAGAACTGAGACACCCTGGCCTACACACTCACACCTATCAACGGCAACGTTTAATTGAGGGGCACAAGGGTGGAAGTGCAATTATTGGGGCGCAACCTTTATGTCGCAACAGTAACCGTAAACAGCGTAGGTGTCTGAGTTACAGAAGTTGGAAGTCCGTGGCATGTAGCCCATATCTGCTACTATACGCGGTGGTTGATATAAATCAATAAAAATATATACTTAAAAAAAAAAAAAGTATATACATTTTTTTTAAAAATTAACTAGTAATAGACATTTGATTATTTTCCACTAGAAAACCTGATGATTTCACACCGCACACTTCACAGGGTTAACAGATTAAAGTCATTTGAAGCATAGCAATTTTTTAGTCAAATGACTTCTTTTTTAAAATTCCTGTCACAAAATGTAGCTTTTTCGGTGGAACTGTCAAGTTTGTCTTATGAAAATTCTATTCATTTGATTCCATATTTTCCATAGACGAAGGATGATTGTGAAGACGAAACGGTCCCGACAGCAGAACATGATTTAGAGGTAATTGGTGAGGTAAGCAATCCGTGTATTTGTGTAACAGTAGTGTGTTTATTCAACTGTCATGATCTGCTATACTTTGTTCTATACTGTATTCAATAGTTATGTTACTTCTACTTTATGAAACCATGTCTCTATATGCTTGGTACTTTTAGGACTGTCCAATTTGTGGAAATATATTTCCTGCGGAAATTGTTGCATACCATGCAAGTTCATGTGGTGACAGGTATGACAGACATAATTTTAGAGATATCAAAACTGCATGAGAATATGCACAAAATACTACAATTCATTTATTACTTATAATGGTGTTTGAAATTTAAAGCATAAATTTCTTCATGTAAATCGTCAGGTACATTTTCAAGATATAAAATTGTACATAATTTGACACATGACCACTGTGTATGAGTTTTCTTTTTTGGATGATGCAAGTGTGATAATCAAACTGTATAAAATATATTTTTTTGTTTTTAAATATGTGTGCTAAAACATGTGTTCATTCAATCTTTTTCAAGATTTCCATGTGGTAGCTCCACTTCTGCATCATATTTGCCTAGTGACCACATGACTCAAAACAGCACTGGTGCATCAGTTGTCTGCTCATCACCTGATATAGCAACATCAACAGCGACCCTCTCAACAGACAATACCCTTTTACAGTCCAGACCTGATGAAATGCGTTAGTATTTGTCTAAAGTTTTTTTATTGAATAAATAATGACATGTTTGGTGAAAGTTAAGAAAAACAATCACATTGAAAGACGTTAAATGTCAATATTCATTACAGTACTGTAATTTTTTTCCATCTCACCAAAAATCTAATTACAATTATTGAGTTTGTCATAGACTTGCATATGTCTTTGTTTATTCTACAAATTGGTTATAGGCACAATTTGTAGAGTAGTGAATGTTGTGCAATTAATTACTTTTTAAATTACAACTTAAATTATAATAAACAGTTTTTTTTCTTCTATTTTTTTGTGTGTTACTACTGCATGGCAAAACGTAGTGGATCCAGAATTAGCAGCTGACCAGTACAGAAGGCAGTGTCTGCAAACCAAAGAGGATGAGCCATACTTAAAAATAATAATAGATATTGGAGAAGACGTGATGGATCAGGAAGCCAGAATCCTCACTTTTTACAAGACTCCCAATATACATTGGGCCAAACCATTTCAAGCTGAACTAAAAGGTGCTGTAAACAAACCTCAACTCAAACATGTTGTTTCTGAGTATTGTATTCATAACATGATTAGCTTTTTATATATTTGCAGGGGTGCAGATAAGTAGCATGTTAGTGCGCATGAGCACCAAAATTACAATAATGTAGTCCTTGTGAAATCTGTGTCTAATGACACGAAAGTGGTCCATGTTGCACAAAGAAGTGGATAACTAGTAAGCCAACAAATGTGCCACCTTTTATTTGACTTGCACTGCCACTAAATTAGGTTAAATCCACTGACCTGTATATATTACTGGATAGCCGGTAGCTACACGCCCAAGCAAGCCGTTGAAGCCACAAGTCTGCCATTTTAACCCTCCCATCCCGCAAGCAGACTACGGTATAAGACAGTGACTTCTCTGGGTAAAGGATGACGAAGCATAATTAACAGATGGTTGATAAGCTATGTAATCAAGCAATTTACAGCACTGATCTCATAATAAAGCAGACAAAGTGAAGGTAGGCTCATGTACAATGGTGAAATGGTCTCGCCTTCTGACACGAGTATACGTTTTTTTTCCCACTACAAGTGTGGGTGTTGCATAATCTGAAAAAGGCCATAAAAGTAGCCTAAAATTAACACTTTGTCTAGATTTGTCTGTCCCAAAATTCATATCACGGTATAAACTGCATCCTTTCGCGCTAACGGTATACATCACGGTAGAGAGTTATTTATTTATTTTGTATAAATAATGTGCTTACTGGCTTATATATTCCTTTGTAGAAGCTCAATGGATTAAATTAACAAAGAAAAAATACATTTACTTTGGAAAACATTTAATGTGCAAATCACCAATCAAAATTAAAAGTCAGCCTTCTCTGGTGCAAAATAGTGCAAACAGTACATTTGGCTTAGAGCAAGTATTCTCTTGAAGAACACAAAGCCAATGCACAAGTGGCCATTGAAAACAGCACAAGTCTAGGTTTTATATGACAGACTGAATAGTTGCAAATAGTGATGGAAAATGAAGCTTCATCAACCATGTGTTTTTCTTTTTTTTTTGCTCCTTGAGGACGAGCAGTTAAGAAAATGTATTGAGGGATGGAGATGGTCCACTTGGTTTAAAGATAATGGCTGGTGAAATTGAAATAGATTACATTTACATTACATCTGTAAACCAAGAGCACAATCTAGAGGGGTAACGAAATAGTGCATGTGATGTTTTCTTCTAAGATGATAAAACAAATTGCTCGTGTTACTACCTTTGCTAGCAGGCACGAAATCGTCAAAATGCACAATGCAATGACGTCATCAACATGCGCTACAGTGGTACGACGGTAGAGTCAAAATCTCTACATTCGGCAAAATGTATACCTTATATTCAATATACCGTTTATATCGCCCAGCCCTACTCAGTAGTATGGTGATTGTCTACCAACTCAAGGGCCCGCGCGGGCCCCAGGCCCGACGCAGCAGAACGGTTATACAATTATAGCTCTTTGTGCAAGAGCCAGGATACAACATTGATTAGTTGCCAGCCAATCCAACAACTATGCACACTTGCAATCATGCATGAATATTTTTATTGTGGGAGTACAATGCTGTAATAACAGCAATCCTACATGAACATATGAAAAAATGAAAAATACAAATTAGAAGGCCAGAAACCCCATAACCTGAAAGATGAATGTGATTGCTTGTGTTTTTAGGAGATGTGGCCATTGGAGAAGGTGTTAACAGACACTTCTTCAGTATGATAATTCACAAGTTGCAACATGGTTTCAAACTTGATTGCGGTAAGTCTTAAAGAATCCTAAAGACAATGGGCCAACTCCACTAAAGGTTGTTCGTTTAAGTTGCAAGGCAAAATAGAACATAAATGTTAGATAATTGACTCATGATCTTATGAACAAATTACGTGCACCATCATAGCAGACAGCTTTAGTTATGGTGTGTCAGTAAGGTGGGGGCTTTAGGACCCAGATGCGGGAAGGCAGGGCAAGGAGGCAGAGGTGCAGTCCAAAAAGACGTTTTTTCTAACTTCAAAATACAAAATAAACTGAACTAACAAAACATGAAGCTAAACATGACAAAACAAATAAGGCGAGACTAACAACATGACATGGATCCTGATCAGGCGAAGAGGTCAGCGTGACGTGGCGAAAGACTTACGACAGTTGCAACAGCAAAAATGAACCGACACAGACAGGGGGGAGACAACCGACTAAATACACCAACACTAATGACATGACAAGACACACCTGGCTGAGGGCACTGATTGGATGACACATGAGGGTAATGGGGAAAGGTGGACACAATCAGGGTTGACACAGACACCACACGAGGAAGGGCAAGTGACCAGAAACGAGAGGAGTCAGACTTTTCACAATAAAACAGGAAATGACAAGACAAGGGGAAAACACAAGGAAAACATGGCAGGGCGTAAACAAGACTGAAAATAACCATGACATGGTGATTATTTCTTAATTTGCTCACCCCCTCACCTCCCTCCCTCCTCCACTACTCATTTTAAATATCATTTAAAATTTGTTTAAACAGACAGTTGCAAATTATTGTAAATTAATCATTCAGCAAATACAAGTTATCATTCAGCTATACTATGAATAACTAACAACAGACAGCATAGCCATAACACATGACAAATCTGTCAATCTAAAGATGAATACACAATCATTGGCAGGAAATTGCAATCATGTGGTTCTTATTACTGCATTGAACATAAAATGGCAAACCCCATTTAAGTTTTTTTATTTTTTTTTATAGGAACCGCATGCGGCACTGTGCTGTTTGAAGGCCAACCAGATCATTTAATTCCTGCCACTTCCCAAGTATTTGCACAGAGACCTATTTGTCATGGCAGGAAGAATGATTGGACATTCTTTCCTTCATGGGGGCCCTCGTCTGTTAGGTATTAGCCCAGCAGTTATTCATGTGTTGCTTGGTAAATCACCACAGACAGCGACAATCATGTTAGAAGATGTGGAAGACATGGACATCAGGGAGACCATACGCCCGGTAAGTACGGAAAAGTGCCAGGTTATCCATTGGAAAACATTGTCATTCAATGAAAAAATGTGGACTATACTTTTACTTTTTAATATAATTTATTGGAAATAAATGTGCAGTATTTTCTTTTTAAAGAAATTCGTTTGACAATCAAGAATCTGCTGGAAAGGAAGAAACAAGTGAAAAAAGAGGACTCAATGAGTGTCAGAGAACGGCTGTTAATGACCTGGCATTGGCATGGGACATGCCTATATTAACGGCTAGTAACAGCACCTGGCTCCTTCACAATCTACTTCAGCATGCAGTAAGTGTGGCTGACTAGCGTTATATCCATCAAAAGTTGTCCTACTTAAGTGTCTCCTATCTAACAGTATATCATGCTTATGTACATTTTACACATTGCCTCTGTATATGTAACTGGATAGCCGATAGGCCAATGCCATATTACTACTCTCAAAAAATGTTTCTCGGTATACGATCCTATAGGAGGATCCTTGATGATTTTTTTTTTCGCATGCGCTGTTGGTTGTGTGACAGAAAATGATAGCGGGCTCAGCCGCGCTGTATAGATGAGACGTAAAACAATATCGCCCATTTCAAGGCGAGGAACAAGTCAGGGTGGCTGTCGATCGTGCTTTGGAACACCTGAATAAGACTTGTAATGATTGTAATGACCAGATTGAGTCCAATTTCCTAGCCTTTGAACATTATAATGTACATAATTAATTCTATCTACGTTTTTGTTAATTGTACACCACCAGCAAATTAGAGATTCAAATCCTAAAGCTATTTGATCAGCCAATTTATATTCATTCGGAACGCCTCTAGGTACCCCAATTGCATCTATGTAGGTGGGAACATTTTGCTCTTGCCAAGAAGAACGTTTGATTCTGTGAAAAGGAGGAGATTTTGGTTTCCAAGTATCAATCATTTGTAAAAGGTTATCAACCGATGTGGGGAAAACTTGTACTGGCAGAAGGAGGGTGATGAGAGCACAATATCCTTGCACATTAATCGGTAACTTATCAAATATTCGGTCATCCCCGCACCACCACCAAATGTCCGCTCTGGATTGCGGTTGAAATCTCCGTCCAACATCTATCGCTGAAATGCAGTGAGTGATGTGATTTAATTTTCCCAATTTTTTCCCAGTGCCTGTCAGTTTAATACATGAAAAGTTACCCTCCGCAACTTTATTTGAAAATATTGGTTTAGTTGTCTGCCAATTTACGAGCGGATACACCTTGTCCCATCTTGAGTATTTAACATTGGGGACAGTTTTATTCATAAATTCCATTACACATTGATCCTCTATTTTAGCAGGGATTACTCGCAATAAAGGTCGTGGTCCCACGCACACTACACAGTTATATCCAGAGGCATGCGCTGCTTCGTTTGCCAGCAGTAGCCAATTATTACTGCCGCCGGACAATCCTGTTGTTGCACGAAACAATTCAACTACACCATCACTTGATACACTAACAGCTTCTACCCCAGTTTCCCTTGCATATTTAGTCATTTTTGGTTGTTCTAACTTACTCATAGCTTTATCTACACAAACTAAAATTGGAAAATAGGGATCAGCTCCGGAGAACCATGCCCATAACAATAGACCAAAACAGGAGGTATTATTTAAAGTTACATTAGGTGGCCGCATATTTCCATCAGGAAGAGCAAAAGTCAATTCAAGTTGACCTCCCATTTTACGTAGCGTTACCCTTTTGCTAAAGAAAATTGCCTCCACAATTGATCCCGGTGGCCAGTATCGTCCGCTCTGGGTGGTTACAAAAGCACTCCAGTCTAGTCGTAAAACATGTCCTGTCAAATACCACCAATATTTAACCCAAAGACCTTTGCCTCCCACTTTTAAATCCCTTCAAAGATTTAATCGGAATTTTAACAGTGGTATTTGTGTTTGGGGCAAGTGTCAAAGCAATTGAGTTATTATACATCCAGGATATGATCCAGGGAATGTGTGGGGATCTACTATCTCGTTTAACCCGATGTGTCGCAGTCACATTAAAATTTGTATCTAAAGGCTTCCAAAAGTACCAGAATGACATAACAATCAACATGAGCAAAATTGTCGCAATGTAGCAGCTAGTGGCGTGTCCTCTCTTCGAAGACATCTCGTGATGTATTCCTTGAATGACAAGGGCGTTTGTCAGCCGTTTTTTTAAAAAAAACATTTTTTTGGGGGGCGTTGTCAGCTTCTTTCAGAACCCTGGACAACTGCCAGAGATCCAGGATTGGTAACTGGGATTATCTTCCCAGGATGTGACCCAATTGCGGAATAATGCTTCGAAAAAGCACTTGGCATCAGCCTCCTCGCACAGCAGCTTCCTCGAACAGCAGCTTCCTCGAACAGCAGCTGGATACTGGGGGCAGGTGTGGTTCTCCAGTTGAACCTGTCAGTTGGCTCCCCCTGGTGGAGGCGTCGAACCAGAACCAGCGGGCCTTGTGGAAGTCAGATGAAACCAGGTGTCGCACTGCACAAGACGTTCTCTCCGTGATTCTGAATGGTCCAGTCCATCTAGGAGCACACCATTTGCGTTTAGTAACTTTTAACCACACATATTCACAATTATTTATTTCTGAAGAAACATCTGGTTGTTTATTCGTTAGCTTGGAGAATGTAGATACTATCTGTTTAAGCACTGGAGGTCCTGCAATTTGCGACTCTCCCAGCGGAACATTAGGAGCCGGAAATGGTCTGTTTTTGTGACCTTCAAATGGAGTCCAACCTTTAGCTGAATTTAATGACATTCGTACATTCATTAATGCAATAGGAAGAGCTTGTAGCCAATTTAATTTTGATGAGGCCAGTGCTTTAGCCAATTTTTCTTTAATATTTATATTCATTCGTTCAACTTGTCCTTGAGATTGAGGATGATATACAGAACCAAATGTATGTTTTAGTCCTAATGCTTTTTCCACTTCCTGTAAATGTTTATTTTTAAAATGGGTTCCATTGTCTGATCTAATTTTTCTGGGAAACCCATGTGATGGTATGTAATGATTAATCAAATGTTTCACCATGACATCTGCTGTTTCAGCTTTGCAGTGATATGCCTCAGGCCATCCTGAAAATGAATCCACTATCACCAATAGATATCGGTAACCTTCCACTGGCTTTACCATGTCAGTAAAATCCATTGAAATGACTTGTCCCGCAGCAGTCACTTCTGGATCGTGCATGCCAGGAGGAGGTTTAGATGTAGACATACTATTGAATTTATTACAAACAGTGCAATCCTGTAGTTCACTTTTTTGCCTCATGTAAGGATTTGACCAGTTACTCAGTCGTCTTAATGTTTCGTCTACACCAACATGGCATATTCCATGGGCTTCAGAAATTAGAGTTTTTAATTGTTTCTGTGATGGGATATATTTACCTTTTCTCCTCCAAATACCTTCCTCATCCTGTTCAGCACCTCTCGAAATCCAAACGCTTTTTTCCTCCGGGCTGGCTTTCTCCTGCCACAGTTTGATCGTTTGGGGATTTATCTCTTCTCCGTCTCCCAATTCACCCTCGCTCACCATCAATTGAAGTGTTGTGTGGTAGCCGGCTGCCTGTTTGGCGGCCTTATCAGTGGAATCATTTCCTACTGAGACAAAATCATTATTTTTTGAATGTCCCTTGCATTTTATCACAGCTACTGCTTTGGGCAGTAGCAAGGCGTCTTTCAAATCAAAAATGTCTTGATGGTGTTTGATAGGTGTCCCTGAAGCAGTCATGAAGTCATTTCTTTGCCATTCTTTAATGGCCGTATGTACAACTACATGTGCATACGCGGAGTCAGTGTATATGTTCACAGTCTTATATTTTGCTAATTTCAATGCAGTTGTCACAGCCACTATCTCTGCTCGTTGAGCTGACTGAGGTCCTGTAAGTCTCTCTGCCTGTTTTAGGTCAAAAGTTGTTCCAGTCATCTGTGTTACAGCAAAACCTGATTGTAGTCCGTTTTCACCCTTGAAACAACAACCGTCCGTGAATAACGTCAGGTCTGGGTCGTTTAATGGGATTTCATAAAGATCTTTTCTCAGTGAATTATCTTCTAGAATTTTCTTAGTGCAGCAGTGTGGTTGCCCTTCTAGCATGCCGTCTGCTATATCTGTCCCCTCGTGTGTAAACAAAATGTGCGGTTGTGTCAAGACTGATTCAATCTTTCTCTGTCGTCCCCTGTCATAGTAAATGCTTGGCTGGTTACGTACTGGACTGTACTATGTGATGTACGTATTGTCAACGGATGATGTAAAACGATATGAGATGTTTTTTTTATCAAGCGCGCAAGTGCTGAAGCAAAAGCTGCGCATACATGGTGACGCTGTTCATATTTTTCAAGGGGTGTTGATGCAAAAGGACAAACATGTCTATTACCCGTCTCCTCCCTTTGAAAAAGAACAACGGACACACTTGATGACTTTTCAGAAACGGCAAGGAAAAACATCTTAGCGTAATCAGGGACGACAAGGGCCGCGGCTGATGACAAAAACTCAGCATCATGAGTCCAAACAAGAACATGTGACAGGTTTCTCATCCCTTTTTCATTCACTAACTGTCTGAGAGGATGAGTCCGCAAAATCCGGAACATGATATCGGGAATAATTGCACAAGCCCAAGAAAGCCAACATTTGTTTAACATTTGTCAGTTTGGGATGGTGCAAGATGTCATTTTTGTGTGACGGAGAAATACCTGTTCCATGCTTTGAAATAAGCCTTCCCAAAAAAGACACCTGTGGTCGGGCAATTTGGAGTTTGTCCTTGGAGCACTTCAGGCCCACCAAAGCTAGGTGGCTCAAAAGGAGCTGTGTAGCTTGAAGGCAGGACTCCTCGGACGGTGCAGCTAGCAGTAGATCATCCACATACTGCACCAACAGAACATCAGTAGGAAGTTGGAGAGATGATAGCAGCTGTCTAAGGGAAGCATTAAAAATACCAGGAGATAACACAAACCCCTGTGGCAATCGGGTATATGAGTAGCACTCATGAAAATGCAAAATACTTTTGCATAGACACGTCAAGTGGGATGCAAAAAAATGCATTTGCAAGATCAATGCAGGTGAAATACGTATGCAACGGAGTAATTTGTGACAGCGCAGAATGCGGATTAGGCACCGGCAGTGCAGGTGTCAACACCTTAGCATTAATAGCTCTGAGATCATGAACCATGCGAAATTTACCAGTACTTTTCTTTTCTACCGGGAGAATGGGAGTATTGTAACTTGACTTATCAATTTTACAAAGCACCCCCACATTTAGCAAACCATTAATTGTTGCCGAGATGCCAAGACGACCGTCAGGCTTCATAGGGTATTGCGGTACCCAAACGGATTTGGGTTTTACTTCAAAAGTTACTGGAGTAACTTTGCACAAGCCTACGTCAGTTGGATCATCAGACCACAGTTTAGTAGGCAAAGTTTTTAGCATGTCACAAGCAAGGTCGCTGTCAGATGTCTCCCTCACATGATGTCGATCCAAAAGTTGATGTTCTAAAACAGACATGGAAGCAAATAAATCAGAGATTTGGAATATAATAAATCTGGGTGTATAGAGTGTTGCCAATCAGTTGCTTTTGTGCACGCCAGGACAAATGGACCCAAATCTTTCACCGTGTGCTGGGATGAGACCGTCAATGAAACATGAGGATGACATGCCAGCACAGATTCATCAGTTGGTTCCGCCATCTCATACCATTTAAGTTGTTCTTCAGTCAGACTTACAGAAAACGCGACTCCGGGCCCACCTGCGAACAGATCACCTACACGCAACTCCCATGTGTTGCCAACAACTGTTCGGAAGGCTTCATTGTATATCTCATCACCACATCTGTCATAAAAAATAGTGCAATGCAAGAAATCAAATACCATATCGTATGGACGGAGGTTACGAATCCAAGGTGACCACTCTGTCCAAAACTTCTCAGCATCCCTCCAGCCGGAGGAATCAGTGCCAATCCTTGCCCAGAAGACGTCAGCCGAAGCGCATGTCATTGCGAATTGAGGCACCACTGGGAACTGGGGGCAGGAGTCAGAGACAGAGGCAGCATCGCAGTAGTATGAATGTCCATCTGGGAATTGGAGCGTGAGTCCGTCCGACCCGCACTGGATCAATGGTGCAGTCTTTATGAGAAGATCCCTTCCCATAAGATTCACGGGACAGTTCGGCGCATATACAAACTCATGTAAGAAAGTCTGTGTGAAGCATCGCGTGTTCATAGGGGCTGTGAAATTAAGAACAAAGTTTGTTCTCCCTTGAATCCAACCAGCGAAATGCCATTCGTGGTGAGCGTACAGTCAGACGGCAAAGTCTTAATGGTAGAGTGACGAGCTCCAGTATCCACCATAAATGACAAGGAAGTTCCTCCTACCTCCATCTCAATCATCGGTTCCTGGAGGCCTTTGGATGTGAATTCAGGGTCCAGTCATTGCGGAAACTGTCCAACAGGTGGCGGCAGGAACTGCTGATTCGGCACTGGCGGTTGTGATGACAGTCGGCGTGTGGGCATGTTCTGTGAGCCACGTCTCCTGTGTGGGAAGTATCCACGCCCTCTTTGTTGCCGTCAAGTTCTGCCGCGTGGCAAACGGCAGGAACCCCCGCCCAGTGGCCAGGTCGACCACAGTTGAAGCAGCAATCTCGACCAACGATTGGAACTGACTGAAACATGACACATGACACAATCTCCCACAACATTATCAGGTGATGAGATATCAGTGTATGCCGGAAGAACAGGATTCTCCTTTTTTTTCTTTAGTTTGCAATTACATAATGGCTAATTGTAATTCAGTATTCTTTTGTTTTTCAGTTTTTGATTCAACATCTTTAGCATACCTCCTCAATATGATGTTTAAGATGGGCTAACCAACTAGAATGTTCTGCTCCGGGCAAATCCGGATTTGAGTCCATGGCCAGAACAACCGTTTTAGGAATTAGCCATTATGCAATTGCACCTCTTAGCACAGCTGCTCTGAAAACTTGTGAATATAGTGTAGAGTCAGTTGGCAAGTGTCCAGTTTTTAACGAAAATTCTACAAGCGCACGGTCAATGAATATAGCCGCATCTTCATCAACTTTTGGGGCAAACATCAAATCAGAAATAACAATTTCCGGGATAGGGAACAATTCATCAAGGACCTCAAAAAGTGCCAAATAATTATCACGTGACAGTGCTTCACCATCCATTACAGATGGCAGTCCCGTATTTGTCATTAACACTTCCAGTTGAGAGAGAGGGCAAGCATGTGTCGAAAGCGCACACATATCCCCCGCTGTCAAAATCGGACCTATCACCTCCCTCTGCAAAGACCTGAGCCAATTCTGCCCCCCGCTGGTAATGGTGGGAGTCTCTGTAAAATTACGGCTAAATCGGAAGGGGAATAAGGCTTGTACATTGTAGCAGAATTCCCGGTGGCTGGATCGACTTTTGTCAGCATGGGTGCTTGTAAACCCACTTGGGAACGAGTCACAGGTCGTGTCAGAGTACCGTCTGGTAATTTGTCAGTCATAGTAATGTCACGTGGTCTTGAAACATCTTCCACAGCACATGTTAACTGTGCCAGCTTCCTCTGTATGTCTTCAAGTTGATTAGAAGCTACATCAGTCATATCATGGTCATGTTGTCGAAACAATTCATCCCTTTCAGCCCTTAATACACGGTTTTGTTCCATCAATTCATCTTCCGCCGCCCTCTCAAAACGAAAAAGAATAGAACGCCATTCACTACGTGTTGACTGTGGAATTTCCGCATGTCTATTCAATTCTAAACCAAGAGCTCTCGCTTGGTTCAACTTTTCCTGCGATCACCTCCCATGGCCAACACTTAATCCAATCTCCGTTCCAATTGCTTAACAGATGCGGCTACGCCCGCAGCTAACGCATCCGCAGCCTTTAAAACAGAGTCGCGCGGTAGCATCTTATCAAGATCTCCTCCGTTCTGTCCCCGTTTTCTCGAGATGACCTGAATTCACAGTCAATATAGGTGCCTGTAAATCGTGCAGCATCTGAACAGCAGTACTATATGGAGATTCAGTAAACGGGTTTATAGGGGGCAACTCCTCCTCTCCTGCGCGTGGCAACTCATACGCCGGCGGAGCTGCTAGCTTAGCATCAGCCTCTTTGTTCTCAAAATCACTCAACACCGCCATCCGGGCAACTTTCACAGAGCTACCCAACGCTAACATTCTAGCATAAACCATCATCTGATCCACTTTCTTCAAGTTCTGTCTGATTCTTCTACCATTCGAAGACAAAATAGACGTTTCTTTTACCTGCTTATCCAGCGCTCGCCGTTTCTTCGCACAAGCATTTCAACCGATTTCATTAACGAAATCAAACACACCGTAGATTGTAGCGACGGCATCCTTCCTTTTTCCGAACATACGCGCATCCAATCATACACTACCTGAAATTTCAACTGCCGTCTCTGCCCCGCAGGCAAAAATCCTAAGGCAACCTCGGAAGCGTTTGCAACTTGTGTAACCAACAACATGTTCCGAGTATGAACCGGAAAAACATCCAGGTCGAACCACTCGGTGTCACGGTCAAAAATGTCTTCCATAACTTGTATTAATTATTAACCTCCTTAGTTATTATTATATTCAAGTCGTATCAATAGTTATAAATCCAGTGACGTCTCACTTGTAGTACCGCAATACAATTAGTCGACAAAATAGCTCATTGCTAGAACAAATAACAAACAACATAAAAGATCGCTTCCGCGACAAAACAATAAATATCCGGATTCCTGTTTTCCTTTCAGCTGAACAAACTTATTTAAGGATTTTAACGGCAAATCATCCAAAAATCTCTCGATTGCCTTAACAACCCGATTTCCCTTCAGCTCAACAAACTTTATTCAAGGATTTTAACAGCAAATCATCCAAAAATCTCTCGATTGCCTTAACAACCTGATTTCCTTCCAGCTGAACAAACTTATTTAAGGATTTTAATGGCAAATCATCCAAAAATCTCTCGATTGCCTTAACAACCTGATTTCTTTCCAGCTGAACAAACTTATTTAAGGATTTTAACGGCAAATCATCCAAAAATCTCTCGATTGCCTTAACAACCTGATTTCCCGCAATTGCACATAAACCAACGTGACGGCATTCCCGTAAACAATGCTCTCGTCACCACGTATGTATAGTTCAAATGTCGTAGGATTATCCAAAATCAAGGACACCGCGTCCCCTTATAACCAAAAAACGACTTTTAAACTCCACCAATACTTGTTCACTCAGATCTCAAATACAATTTAGCCAATTCTTAAGACAAAAAAACAGCTGTAGCGATCCCAAACAGACAGAATTTCTCTACGTGGATAAATGTCTCCACTTACCGTTTCAATTAATATGGCGCCAGAAATTCCATCCGTCCATAAAACGCCACAGCTAGAACAAGTCAAAGAATCGTCGGGGTCACCACTTTGTAATGATTACCTGGATTTTGTAATCATCTGTGTTGGTCAAATAAATTATAAATGAGATCGATGAAGAAGTTTCTTGCAAGTTTTTTATTCCAAAAGCTTTTGAAGACACACAAAAACCTCCTCACTGCAAAAGGTGATCGCTGCCAGTGTGTGTCTCTGTGACAATCTTGTGGCATCTTTATACACAGTTCTTTAGAATCAGCCCCACCTATGCTCTCCTTTGAACCTCTACAAAAAAACAGTCCTTCCTGACCAGAGTCTTTGATGTAGAGAGACTCTGGTCTCTATACATTTTATGTATGGCAGGATGAGTTGAGAAGCAGAGCGCTCAACCGCTCAACCCCTCCCGCTAAAATAAACAGGAACCTTTTGGTCCCCTTCACTGTTCCAGGCACAGAGAGGGGACTTCAAAGAAAGATGAGATCAAAAGCAATCCTTATCACATCCTTTCCTAAACATCTGTTGACTGAGTTAACATATGAACATTCTACTCTACACATGTAAATATAAATTGAAACAGTTAAATGTAAATTAAAACAGTTAAATGTCAACAAACTGAAGAAGAAATATGACTTTGCGTTTTTTATAGCTACTGCACAAACTCGATTTCTTCGTTTTTTAAATACTCTCCAAATAACAAATCTATAGTCACAAGTAATTACCGGTAATAAAGTGAGCCTCACAAACCCTGTCAGCATCAGCTGGAAACCAGGCTTTGAGCATCAAATTATACCCTCCTGATGGCTCGCAGCCATCACAATATGTCACAATGAACAATATGTCACACACGATCCTCATGTATATTTACAGTATCGAAATTGGAGAACATTTGATTTATGATGTTTATAAATGTATTAAACATAAACAAGAGGACTTCAGACATTTTACAACTTGCCTTAAATACATGTATACATTATATGCTTAATGAGGGTTGTAGGAGGAAACTCGTATATTTTTTAATAAATGAATTATAACTGTAACTCAACAAAAGATGCCTCTGCCAAATCTAATATTGGGGTATAAAGAACTGAGCGATAAAAGAAAAAGGGGGTCTTCAAAGCAGCACATACTGTCCAGTGTCCACTTGTTAGAAAAATTGTGACCACCTTGCCACACCTGCCTCCCGGCCCAACACTCAGAGCCTAGGAGCTGTATATGTCTAATCTGTATGTATACCTATAGTATATATTGTAGTCTTCTCTCAGGATGGGAGAGGTAAAATGGTCGCCCTGTGGCTTCAATGGCTCGCACGGTGTGTATGGGCGATCGGCTGTACAGCAATATATACAGACCAGCGTTTGAATGTGCACAGAGTAATAATTGAATTGAATTTACTGCATGTATATATTTACTTGGAATCCCTTCATCCATACCTCACTCACCCCTGTGATACTTTAAGGTGCTCGGCCGAAACTCCCGCCAACTCAAACAGCTGAAGCAAGGACTGAAAGAAACCCTCATTATGCTGTTATTGGAGTCCTGACCCGATGCAGTGGCATCAGTTTCTCCAACAAAAACAAAGTCTGAATGCAGTGTGGAGGTATTAAATGAAGCATGTCTTGCAAAACTTTGTCTCTGAGTCGCAGTGTAAACAAATCACACAAGACTAGGATTTTAAAATGTCTGTAATTTTCAAAGTTAAAAATTTTGCATGGGAATTAACTGGAATTTATGGGAATGCAAATGGAATTCATTAGGTCAAGATTGGCCAGATAACTTAATTACACTTGGGTTAAATAAATACCTTTTTTTTTGTTTTTTAAAAGTTGTGCGAGTTTAAGTGAGCCTGCTCATGGGCATGTTGGGGGGAAGGTTAGGGTTTTCTTTGTGCTGTACTATGGATGTTTTACTCACTCAACACTTTTGAGTTGCAATGTAATGTATGAAAGGAGCTATATCAATTTTGATTTGATGTGATAGTCAGGCAAAACAAAAAAATATTTATTTTTTCATTAAGGTTAGTTCAAGGTTGCGAAAAAGTTTGCCAGACCCCCCACCCCTCCATCCATCCATCCATCCATTTACTACCGCTAATCCGGGGTCGGGTCACGGGGGCAGCAGCTTTAGGAGGGAAGCCCAGACCTCCTCAGCCACTTGAACCAGTTCCTCCGGCGGGATCCCAAGGCGTTCCCAGGCCAGCCCAGAGACATAGTCTCTCCAGCATGTCCTGGGTCGTCCCCGGGGCCTCCCGCCGGTGGGACATGCCCGGAACACCTCTCCAGGGAGGCATCCAGGAGGCTTCCGAACCAGATACCCGAGCTCCCTTAACTGGCTCCTCTCCACGCGGAGGAGCAGCGGCTCGACCCTGAGTCCCTCCCGGATGACTGAGCTTCTCACCAAATCTCTTAAGGGAGAGCCCGGACACCCAACGGAAGAAACTCATTTCGGCCGCTGTTTGGCAGACACTCGCAAAGAACTTTTATGCTCCCCATCAAAATTTCAACATGTTCATTATTCCTTTGCAATTTACATAGAATGTTTGGTGCCGTAAACAGACTTTGCAAGTGTCTTGAGAACATCTTTGCAACCTTAGAATGAATAATAATAAAAAACTGACAACAAAGAAAAACTCGCTACATGTACAGTCCCTTGCACGCAAACCTTTGACGCACAGTTAGATACAACCTATAGTTATAGTATTGAATATTCGTCATCATATGTTCAGTTATGCAAACATTTGCCAACATTTTTAATGTTTTTTCCTTGTTCCAAGGAAATTTTGATTTGGAATCATTTTCAGTGAACAATTCCAACCTTGAACAAAGTCTGACGAGAAATCAACAATCACATGTTGTTTCTCTCAGCAGGATACAGATTTCATTGTTAAGCTGTTGAGACCACAACATCAGCCTTCACACAATTAACACCCATGTGTGGATTGACCATTTGTATAAATTAGAGAGAAATTTGTAAAATAGAATGAATTGGTTCAATGCCAACTATGGTGCCATAATGATTGTCTCATTTGCTGTCACACTAGGTTGTTTTGGACCTAATCAAATGGCCTGAGGAATCTGGGTTGGACGATGAAGATGGTTACTCCGTTGACTGTAGATCTAGAATAATGGGGTACTTGCGTCAGTTTGTGAGGACAGGTAAATTACATGTTGATATTTGTACACATTTTGTAATGCATAAATGCAGATTTTCAAATGTGGTTGAAAATTAAAAGTTTGTTTTAACCATTTTTTCTTGTTTATGAGCACAAGTTGTATTATGAGTATTAAGCATAAGCATACACATATTGCTACAAGGCAGAATTTTAATCGGTTATTTATAGGAACATCTGTGATTTGATTTTCTTAAATGATCATCCTCTAGCAGGGATCACTTTTTTTCCCAGATGTTGCAGAACCGCGTTTTTTTTTCACCCCAAAAAAATACATAAATAAAATAAAAACAATTATAAAAACTGTAATCTAATTGATTATTGTTACTTAATAGCATGCACAACTTAATTCCACTTTTTCTTCTTCTTTTTTTAGAGTCTCAAGAGAATCTTAAAAGGCTCCTAAAGTTCTGGGTGGGATGGGAGATACCCATGCCAGATATGAAAGTGGAGGTGGTGAGAGCGGAACATCCCACCCCACGTCTTCTACATGCTTCCAAAACTTAAAGTTGCCTGGCCACTACAGCCATTACACAGAATTCAGTGACAATTTAAAGAACTGCATAGCCACAACTGATACTGGTTTTGGTTTGGTATAGATCAAAATCTTTATTTCATTACTTTAAATAATGTAGTTCTGATGTTTAGATAGGTTCTTATTACAGTTCATTGTCCATTTGTACGAAAAGACAATTCAAATAACTATCAACGTTTTAGTGTAGTTTGCAGCACAATCAATGAACCAATTTGTTATGTCAATGTCAATTAAGAGTCTGCTTGCTGATTGAATAGTTTCTTTTTAAATATACATTTACTGTAAATGAATGTGCTCCACTTTTAACGGGTTGTTTTCTTAAAGTGTAAGCAATTTAAAAAAAAAATACAAACTTAATATAGTACTAAATCATAAAATGTCATTTAGTGCAGGCAGTTTTAAACAAATAACAGCCCAGAAGCGCTTGGCTAGACCCTACATATAGTTTATACTGTGCATGTAGTTCACTGCAGCCAAATAATGGTCTACTCCCATGCATGTAGAAGGTCCTGCTGGATCCACAGCAGCATGGAGTCCAGCCAGGTCTTGAGGTGTCAAAGGGCAGTCAGTTTCAGGCACATAGACACAAGAGTCGGTGTCGCTGGACACAAGGCCACTACTCTCCCAGTTTATCAGGGGGATGTTAAAATCCTGTAGTTGATATGGGAAAAAAAAATCATTGTCTACTGTTTAAAGTAAGTTTTGCTTACCAAAGTACTTACAACATCATTAGACTCTTGTAAATTATAGTGCAGTCCCATGTGCCACAGTTGGTTCGGGGTACGATTTCCCTCGCTGCTCATGGGATGACTGTCCCAGCCATCTTTAACTCTTTGACTGCCAGACGTTTTCAGAAACGGGATGTCGCCAGTGCCAGCCGATTTAAGCATTTTGACTGATCTTTCAAGGTCCACAGAAAATGTTGTGTTTGGACTGAAACACACATACTACCAAATGAAAGATTGAACTCTCATCTTTCATCAGAAAAAAAAGTTTGTTTCTACCTTATTCCGTTCTTCAGTAATCAACAATAGAAAATGGTTAGTTTCACCGAAATGCTGTTTTGAAACAAAAAGCGGAGAAAAAGAGCTTTTTGTGAAACTATGTTATTTCATGCACTCTAGTGAATTGTTCACTTCTTTTTGTCCATGAATGATGCCACAAACACCTAAATAGTGCTTTACTTCTGTAAAACGCTTTCACCAACAATGAAAAAGTGTTTTTTGATTGCAAAATATGTTTATTTCCATTCAACAGTGTAACAATTTGACAAAACAATTTCGCAAACTATTTACAAATGTGTGCAACTGTGGTACTACTTACAATTATGTGGATGTTTCAAATACAGTTTTTCCTTTTGTAACGCTCTCCTGCGTGCAAGGAGACGCCAGGACTCGCACAACAGTTTACTTTCACTTTCGCATTGGTCCGTTTTGCGTGCAAACGTTACACTTTCTTGACGGCCTTTTTTTCCGGGGAATAAAAAGCAAGTAGCAGACTGTACACACTTCCTCCGATGAATATGCATTGGACTCGGGGCACTCTCCGTCGTCCGATCGAACGTCCGCCTGTGCGTGCTCGGTTGCGCTCCGCGTTACGACACCGTCATAGCCGCCGCATCAGCGGTTCCAATTTCGCCGTCAAGCTCGGATTCACCTTCATCATCATCGATGATGATCATCATCGTCATCAATGTACTATTTTAGCGTTGGTCGATGCCTTTCGTCTTGTAAGTGTAGAGCTGCTTGCAAACGCTCGCCATTGCCCGTTCCCTCCTCCATCTAGCTCCATCTAACGTCTTCTACTGCCGTGTCAATGCTTCCCAACCACGGAGTCACCACACTCATCTTCATCATCGATGATGATCATCGTCGTCAACAATGTGCTCTTTCAGCGATGCTTTTGGTCTTTGAAAAAAACGGCTCGGGCGTGAGCTCCGGCCGCCATTTTTCCTTTGTCTTCCATTCTCATCTCCTGCTCGATGCTCTAGCTCCGCCTCTACTGACGCCCACCCGATCTTGTCAAAAGAGAGTCATCGCTGCCCTCTAGGGGCCAAAAATAGTCATTAGGCACATCAGACCGGATGGAAACCTTCACCACAGCTCCGGAAGCCTTGCCCGCACCCGTTTCAAAAAAAAAAATTTGGATGACGTCTTTAGACGTCATTGGCAGTGCTCCGTAGGTTTTTACTTGACGTCTATAAACGTCAATGGCAGTGAAAGAGTTAAAGAAGACATATAGATAACCTTTTAAACCATGTAAAAGAGTGAATCATATTTGGAAAAACAAGCAACTGGGTGCAACAATTAATCAACTACTTGGCTATCCAATTAATTATTTAATCATTTTTGAGAGCATGTTTGAATTGTTCCAAATCCTTTTAAATTTAAGCATTTCAATGGCAAATGTTTTTTTTCTATTATCAACAAAAAAGTAGTTTAAAATGATAAATGCAGTTTCATAAATGAAACAAATATTCCATTAATTTCAATTAATGAGAAAGTAAGGGTGATTAAAAAAAGAGCACAGCAGAATTCTTTACCTTTATTTTGTACATTATTACTATTTGTATGTGTTGGAATGTCACCTTTGAAAATTAGATGTTGCATCTCAAGGGGATATCCTTGGAAAATTAAAAATCATGCGATATTGCAAAAATGAAAAACAATGGTAATGGTAATTAATGGTAATGGCTACATCACTGTAGTTTGGACTTGTGTTGTAAATAGCTTCATGTTTTTAGGTTTTACAAGTGGCTAGTGTCTACCACTGGCAGTAAAGACAACCGTAAGTTGCCAATGTTGATTGCAACTGTTACTCAGTCTTTCATGTAATTGATATTTGATGGAAGTGGTGGAACATAAACTTTGTCTTTAACATACCACCACAAGAAGAAAAAAATAAAATCACACACTGAGGTTGTGCCAGGCCAATCACAGCCATCGACGGCTAAGTGAAGTTTTCATTCAGTTAAGCTCTTTTCTCTTTTTCAAATAAGCTAGATGTTGCCCGTGCTGCTGGTGGTGGCCACATTAACCACTTAAAAAACAAGAATAATTTGAACGTATTTACAACATGTGTCTAACCGGAAGTTTTCTGTGTTGTTATTATTATTAATTAATATTGTGTATTGATTTTGGCGTACTTTTTTTTTTACTCACCCTGTAAACTTACAAGGTTATGAATGTGGTAGTTCCATAAAAATGAAGTGTCTTCTAAAGTACCTCTGATTATGCACACTTTTCCCTGCAATGAAGCTGTTTCTGCCGATTCCTCTTGTGGAGAACATCAGCTGGGCTACATCCACATTTTCCACCCCATGGTCACCACGAACCCTTGAGAAGAAAATGTAACAAAAATGAGAACTCCTATTAATTATGCATTACACTTCACTGAAACGAAAACCTTAAAACAAGTCAATGGTTAGAACAGGTAGATTGACATTATTAAGGGTAGGATAGGCTAGGTGATGATGTCTGACTAACCTTTGAGGTAAGCCATACTTCTCAACAGCTTCATTGAAGAAGGCAAGGGTTGTGGAGGCTGTTATTATTTGCAACAGCAAGATACATTATATATGTGAGAAGAATATAATTGTCCCATTATGACTTCGAACAACTGTACTTTTTATTTTCAAATGATCAAAGTGGGTTAACAATAACAATATCAATTTTAAGTGTCAATTTCAAAGCTCTTAACAAATACAATTTCAATAACCCCTAACAGTCATGTAGTAGTTAAAACAGGATTATATTTAAAAAGATAAAATGCAACAATAATACTCAATGCAATTGGTGTAATGGCACTAGTCTTTATAAAATGTCAAAAAAGAAAACATGTAATCTAATTCTCAGACGAAGAGTGCCAGCGAAGTCTTAGTATAAAGTCACAGGTAACAGATGATGGAATTTTGATTTGTTACTGTAAGTGCAATTAAAGCTTTACAACTAAAATGACTGTAAGTAAGAGTATTACAGTACTATTATGTTACCATTGAAGAATACAAATACAAAGGTGCTCCCAAAGGAAATGAAACCGATTTCTGAAGTAGCCATCCTAAACTAGTACTACAATCTGAAGGTCTTCAAAAACAAAAAAACAACTAATCACAATTTAAATACCTGATTCGATGACAAAAAGTTTAGACGTTTAAAGGGAATATCCAATTATTTATACCTTCCTCGAGAAACCATCGATTCCTCCAAATATCACCATATTTGTACCTTCAATGACATTTGAGATAAAGAAAAACATTAGGTATTATGACTTTTTTGTACATAGTTAAGTCATGTACAGGTAATATGTTTTGATTTGAAAAACATAACCAACCTTATAAGTTTGTGGTTTGTGTCTATATGCATCAGCAATCTTGGGCCTGGGACAGAGTATGTTCTGCGAACAACACACCTCAATGCTGACATTCTCAGCACAATTCCTGCTGTGTCAACCCTATGCATCGATGCACGAATCCTCTGCCACTGTACACGATGCCCCTGTGCCCGCAACAATCCCATCATTAATCTGTACCCAGCATGTGGGTTGCAGAGGTGTGTTTGTGACACCAGGTTGTCAAGCTCATCATTAGTCAGTTGACTGTACAAGGCCCTAACAGACATACCCCAGCTGTTCATGTTTCTCTGCAGCGTCCACCTAGAAACTCCTAAAAGTCTGGCAATGTATGCTGAGGAGCTCCGAAACATATTCCCTACATATTAAAATTTTTGGACAACCAGGTTTTGTTTTCCCCACAGGAACCGTTACATGAAGCTCCATTTCATCTTGGGCACAGAGTAGACCATGCACATCAGTAAGGGCTTCATACACTTGCTGAGGGATCTGAATTTGGTTAGCTAGTGCACTCAGTAAAACCATGTCCTGTGAAATTATAAATTGCAGATAGTCCAGGTCCAGAGGGGCACGCTCAAGGGCACCCGTCTGTTATGGAGTCGGGCCAGTAAAAGATTCGGCAGCAGTTCCTAGAGAGAAATACAGGGTGTCCATAACATCTGTTTACAATTTTTAAAACAATATATTACAAAGACAGTTGTTGAGATGTCTTAACCAGATTTGTTTTATTTTAACCAGTGTTTATTAAATAAAGCATTTATTCATATTGAATTTATTTGTTTCAGATACTGTGTTGATGGATGGTAAACGTACAGCAAACATGGCAACAAATCGAGTACCGTTTTCATGTGCCTGGTGTAAATGATGATGACCATATAGAGGTCTATTAAATTAAGTTTAAAAAAAAAAACTCACAAAAATAAAGCTACTTAAAATATCTCAAAATTGTTATAATTGTAAAGAGACTTTTGGGACACTTTGTATAGGTCGTGTGTAATGTGCATGCTTATTGATTACATTATTATGCAAACAGGAAGAAATAATAATAATAAACAAACCATTAATGTCAAGACAGTAGCGATATTCCGCTCACCTGCTGCTGCAGCGAAGAGCTGTTGCTCTGATCGGTCATTTTTCTAGAAGGCAAAACAAGATAAAGTACACTATGGAGTCAAATGTGTACATACATAACATCGATTCGGTGCATTTTCCCTGCAGTACCTGTCAATGGCGCATATGTCAGCGACATGAATTCGTTTGTTAGGCAGCTAATTTAATACAAGAAATAACAATTTTAACCAACACAGGGGAGCAGCGCACTGCACCATTCTTGGCATATAATGAAGTAGTTTAGTTGTTCATTGTTGTCATATAGCCACAGTATTCCAAAGCATGAGATGCAATTAAGTCCGTTGCGCCAGAAATGACGATAACGACTAGACTGCTTTAGCATGAAATCAAATGCTAGCTAGCTAGAAAGCTAAATATGTGATGCTAATCATAAAAACAGGTTGGATGACCAGCGTTTAAACAACAATATTTGAAAGAATGATGAAGTAACATAATTCTTACCTTGTAATACCAAAAACCAAAAGAGACTGAAGTCTTCTTAATACGTAAGTGGTTGGCGACGATGTGTCCTGCTTGTATCCTTCCGCGAGTCCCGCCACCGTCGTTCGCTAAACCAATGAGGTTGCGCTTCAGCCCGCTCAAATCCTTCTCACTTGATTGGTCAAAACAACCATGCATTGCACCAGAGCCCGCCCCCTTCTCTACGAGTACAAATCACCGCGCTCTACAAGTGCAAATCAGTTTTGCTACATTTGTAGCGGTATATTTGGTGCAAAACTCACGTCACTGGGCAGCAGCAGAAAAACCACTTGTGACTCCTAGTGGCGACTTCTTTCACTACAAGTTGTCATTTCTACAAGTACAAATCACAACTTTTACAGATACGAATTTACACTTTCAGTACAGGCACAAATATTTTTTTGTTCAGGTACAAATCATGACTTTTACAGGTACAAATTTGTTTTTACAGATACAATTTTTTTTTACACTTACACATTTTTTTTTTTTACAAGTACAAATTTTTATTTCAGATACAATTTTTTTTTTTACAGGTACAAATTTTTATTACAGGTACAAATCACGACTTTTACAGATACAAATTTAGACTTTTTTCTACAGGTACAATTTTTTTTACAAGCTAGTTTTGCACCATATTTACCTCCATAGTTTTCATTTAAAAAAAAAAGATACGAAAAAAACTGCAAAACAACAAACTTGAAACTTTAAAATTATTTTGTTATTCTTTCTATTACATTGTTGAACATTGATAAACAGTGTGGAATTAAATGGAGCACAATTAAAAGCTTTTATATGTTTTGATTAGCACTGCATTGATCGGCTAATCATAAACAGTGTGGAATTAAATGGAGCACAATTAAAAGCTTTTATATGTTTTGATTAGCACTGCATTGATCGGCTAATCCAGAGTGCCACTGTGAGGTATTTGTCGGTGCTGAGTTGACTTTATCTGCATTGAATGAACTGAGTGTTTGGGTGTGTTGCGTGGCGTTGCTGGGTTTGTTGTTACGGGACGTCTGGTCACCCTATGTGAAAGAGGTTTACAATGCGTGATGTTTCAGCTTCCAAAACTAGTCAGTTGGCCCTAAATATTCCACAATACTTGGCTGCCATTGCATATAGCATAGCATAAGCATGGCAACAAACCTGGGGTCTATTTCACAAAGCATGTTCAACAAACACCGAGACGAACCCTGAACAGCGAGTTGACATTCACTGAGATAGGAAACTTTGCATTTTCGGTTTCAGGACAGCTGATTTGAGGTAGTTATATCAACGCAGAGCAGTTTTACCTGGCGTTGCCGCTACACTAAAAAGACCCCATCAATGGAGCCCCAATTCGTCGAGTCACCATGGAAACGGGGAGGCTGTGACGTGAGCGCATGACTACGGCGTTGCAAATGTAAGGATTGATTAAGTTGTGTATGATGAATGCGATGTGAAACAGTACCGTTCAAAAAGATAACTGTCCGTAAATACCAGCATATCTATGCGCGGTCTGGACATGCCATGCGGCCGTGGCTCAGGGTTTAGAGCCGGTCGTCCAGTAACCAGAAGGTTGACTGTTAAATTCCCGCTCTCCCCGAGGCCATTTGTCGTTGAGTCATTGGGCAAGGCACTTCACACACATTGCCTCCAGTGCTACTCACACTGGTGTATGGAAGATGTGAATGTTTGGTGGTGGTCGGAGCGGCACACTGGCAGTCACGCTTCCGTCAGCCTGCCCTAGCTACTTAAGTAGCTTACCGCCACCACAGTGTGAAGCACTGTCAAGCATCTTTGAGTGTCCAAAAAAAGCGCTATATAAATGTATTATTATTATTATTATGTTTGTGACAAAAGTGGACTTAATGCTCTAGACTATACGCGTATTTACGCAAAAACTTGCCACAGCGGAATTTATGAATGAGGAAATGAAATGTTGTATTTGGCTGAAATGAGCCGGGGACAGAGAAAACCTCGAGGTTCATTGGTAACTGACCGAGATCTTAAATTACCTCTTTTTATGAAACAGGCTTGAGTTACCTCTTTCCCCCTGGTTTCAGTTACCCCCCTTTCTGAAACGGAAGATGCAGTTTCCCCCATTTCAGGGTTTCTTGACCCAGGGTTCTCACTAAACCTGCTTTGTAAAATACACCTGATTGTTTCAAAATCAAAACAAATTGGAGTAATTTTAGTATCTTTCTTTATTGTTTATTCCAGATCCACGGGGGGATAATATGAGAAAAAGAAGAGGGGATAATAATAATAGTAATAATAACAACAACAATGCTAATAATAAAAACAACAACAATACATTATGTTCCAATGTTTCTTCTTTCTTGAATGTAGCTCCCCCGAGGACTCCAAGTGTTGTGGAGGTAGCTGCGTCAGATTAATGGTAATCCATATGTGCAAAAAGAAATTACATACTGTACAGATTTAGCTTTTACAAAGCAAATAACCCTAAAGTACTGAGTGGTTAACCCCTATGAATGTTCTTAGAGAATAATTGACACAAGTGTATTATTACTCATTGCAATCAGATGTATGCATCAATGCCAAAACCTCACAAAATAAATCTTTGTGAAAAGAATAGGGATTACAATGCTCCTAAACATGATTTTCAGACCACTTGCACAACATGTCCTTGGATTAAAACAGTCTATTCAAGGGAAGCGCTTAATCCAGTTGTCCTCAAACCTTTTATACCAAGCCTCACCTTAAAAAAAAGCACAGTTTGAATATTAAAATTGTGCCTAAAATATAGGAACATTGTACTAAAATGTTTAATACAACTGATTAAGTTCTGAAGAAGACTCACTTAGTCAAAACGTGTTGGACAATAAACTCCACTGCAACAGAGTGCCTCAGTTTTTACATGGCTTTTTATCACAGGCCTGCTCACAGCCTGTGGCAAAAATCAAGGAATGCAGAAAATAATACAGTCCAATTAAAATATTTATTGTAAATAATAATCAATGCTAAACAATAATAATAATAAAAGTGGATTATGGTCTGTAAAGACTGTCAAGGGGGTGAAACCAGAAGTGCTGTAAGGCCCAAATGAGACCTAAAGCCTTAGCCTACTTCTCAAAAACCAAACTGTTATGTTGACATATATTAAATTTCAGAGAGAAAAAACTAACAGGACACTCAATACCATAATCATTTTCCTGCAGAAACACAGCCCCAGCGCCAACCCACTTGTAATTTAAAGGGCCGGCCAAAATTTGGTGCTGCCAACACCGGAGCAGAACACAGAAGACCCTTAACTGCTTCAAATGCCCCTTGACACTGAGGCCCCGTCCACACGAAAGCCAGTCTCAATGTATCCTCACAAGTTTCTTACCGTTTAGGCCATTCATCCACATGACGGCGTGGTTTCGGATCTTAAAACCGATCACTTTTGAAACTGGGTCCCAGAGTGGAAAGATTTTAAAACGCGCCGCGTACGTGTGGACACCATGTGCAGGATACTCCTCCAGTGATGACGTAATGGTCGCAGATCGATGACGACGCATTGTCGCAAATTGATGACGTATGCGGCAATTCTTGCGTGTGCGCGCAAACCGTCAGTCTATCAACAACAATGGCGGATAGCCGTGTCGTAGTCGTTTTGTGCAAAATATTTTGCTTCTTTATTCCCACGTTCAACAAGTGGTGTTGTATTTGAATCACCCCTTTGTCACTTCTCCTGTGTTCGACTTTTTCATGTTGTTTTGATGTATCCAAAGACATGTTTGTTCTGTTCATTGCAATAAAGTTAGAGAAAAAAAAATGTTTGTCTTCTTCGCTGATTCTTCTTCTACGCTTTCCGTTATTTCCCTGTAGCCGCGCTACAGCACCACTCCAGACTTGGCATATACATTACAACCGTTATACGTCCTAACTGTCTTATTTTGGACACACGCAAGTCTTGAAATTCTTCTGTGTGTATGAGATTTGTTTGGAGAATGAAGCTGGCTTTGCTTCCGTCTGGACGAGGCCTGAGTGGACCAGATGAACAGATGAGCTTTCAACAGGTTAGTCATGGGGGGATACGACGTCAGAGAGTTCACACTCTTCCTCTGTCCATTCACTGTAGCAAAAGCATTACTCTTGTCAAACTGCCCAACAAATGTGACTTATTTCCTGTTTTGAACCACTATTTAAGTAATAAAATGTTGACTATCTAAAAATAAAAGCCAATTGTATATATACATACAGTGCTGCTCAAAAGTTTGTGAACCCTGCAGGCATGGTCAGACTTTTGTATAAAATATTAACATAACCTTATTAAATGTTTAGTCATACCCCAATCTAAAATGCTGACATTGAAAATAATAGACTTGAACAAAAAGAATGATAATATTGTCATTCATTCTTGAACAAAATTTGTTGATTTAAGAAAAACTCAGATTTCATGGGTGAAAAAAGTATGTGAACCTCTCACTAAATCAGACATTGCACCTCCTTTTGCAACGAGAACTTCATCCAAACACTTTCTTTAGTGACTTATCAGTCTTTCACATCTACTTCTGTGGAATTTTTGCCACTCTTCCTTGCAAAATGCAGCCAATTGAGAGAGGTTGGATGGGCGTCTAGCATAAACTGCCCGCTTCAGGTCCTGCCACAGTATTTTGAAAGAATTTAAGTCAGGATTTTAACTGGGCACATCCAGAACATGAATCTTGTTGTTCTTCAGACATTCCTTGGTTTTATTGCTGTAATGCTTTGGATTATTGTCATGTTGCATAATCCATCATCTACCAGGCTGTAACTTCACAAAGGACAGCTTCAGGTTAGGACCCAGGATTTCACAATATTCCTCTGAATTCATGATGCCCTGGATTACGTGGAGTTGTCCAGGTCCTGAGGATGAAAAATCAGCCCAGAATTTAACATTCTCACCCCCATGCTTCACTCTAGGGTGAAGGTTCTTTTGCTGGTATGCAGTGTTGACTTTTCACCAAACATGACTGTTTTAGTTGTGACCAAACAGTTCAATTTTGGACTCATCTGTCCACATAAGAGACTTCCCAAAAACTTCAGTGTTTTCCAGGTACTCGCTGGCAAAGTTGAAATGGGCAGCTTTGATCATTTTTTGTGAGCAGAGGCTTCTATCTAGCAAGCCTTCCATAAAAGCCTTGTCGATTGACTTTTCTTCTGATTGTTGAAGCATGCACATGTGTCCCAGATACAGCAAAAGAGGTCTGCAAATCCCTCGATGTGATGCACAGGTTGGCTTTTACCTGAATTATCATTTATCTTGTGGTTCTTGCTGATATTTTAGAATAAATTAATAAATATATATATATATATATATATATATATATATATATATATATATATATATTAGGGATGCACCGAAATGAAAAAGGTTTGGCCGAAACCGAAAATGAAAAATGCTTGGCCAAAAACCGAACCCCCCCCACCCCCCAAAAAAAAGAAGCCAGTTTTTACTTTTATTGCATTTATTAGAATTAACTCTTTGACTGCCAGACGTTTTCAAAAACGGGTTGTCGCCAGTGCCAGTCGATTTAAGCATTTTGAGTGATCTTTCAAGGTCCACAGAAAATGTTGTGTTTGGACTATGGAAACACACATACTACCAAATGAAAGATTGAACTCTCATCTTTCATCAGAATTTTTTTTTGTTTCTACCTTATTCCTTACACACTACCAAATGAAAGATTGGACTCTCAGCTTTCATCAGAAAAAAAAAGTTTGTTTCTACCTTATTCCGTTCTTCAGTAATCAACAATAGAAAATGGTTACTTTCACCGAAATTCTCTCTTTTGAAACAAAAAACGGAGAAAAAGAGCTTTTTGTGAAACGATGTTATTTCATGCACTCTAGTGAATTGTACACTTCTTTTTGTCCATGAATGATGCCACAAACACCTAAATAGTGCTTTACTTATGTAAAACGCTTTCACCAACAATGAAAAAGTGTTTTTTGATTGCAAAATACGTTTATTTCCATTCAACAGTGTAACAATTTGACAAAACAATTTCGCAAACTATTTACAAATGTGTGCAACTGTGGTACTACTTACAATTATGTGGATGTTTCAAATACAGTTTTTCCTTTTGTAACGCTCTCCTGCGTGCAAGGAGACGCCAGGACTCGCACAACAGTTTACTTTCACTTTCACATTGGTCCGTTTTGCGTGCAAACGTTACACTTTCTTGACGGCCTTTTTTTCCGGGGAATAAAAAGCAAGTAGCAGACTGTACACACTTCCTCCGATGAATATGCATTGGACTCGGGGCACTCTCCATCGTCCGATCGAACGTCCGCCTGTGCGTGCTCGGTTGTGTTCCGCGTTACGACACCGTCATAGCCGCCGCGTCAGCGGTTCCAATTTCGCCGTCAAGCTCGGATTCACCTTCATCATCATCGAGGATGATCACCGTCGTCATCAATGTACTATTTTAGCGTTGGTCGATGCCTTTCGTCTTGTAAGTGTAGAGCTGCTTGCAAACGCTCGCCATTGCCCGTTCCCTCCTCCATCTAGCTGCATCTAACGTCTTCTACTGCCGCGTTAATGCTTCTCAACCACAGAGTCACCACCCTCATCTTCATCATCGTCATCAACAATGTGCTTTTTCAGCGATGCTTTTGGTCTTTGAAAAAAACGGCTCTGGCGTTAGCTCCTCGCGACCGGCCGCCATTTTTCCTTTGTTTTCCATTCTGATCTCCTGCTCAACGCTCTAGCTCCGCCTCTACTGACGCCCACCCGATCTTGTCAAAAGAGAGTCATCGCTGCCCTCTAGGGGCCAAAAATAGTCATTAGGCTCAAAAAACCTGCTTAAAACTTTCAGGAGAGCTCCGCAAGCCTTCCCAGCACCCGTTTCAAAAAAAAAAAAAAAAAAAATGGGAGGACGTCTTTTAACGTCTTTGGCGCTCCTCCGTAGGTTTTTGCAGAACGTCATTTAACGTCTTTGGCAGTAAAAGAGTTAAAATGATAATATTATTAGAAAATATGTATTTAGCACTGGCATTTTAACCAAGTACAATATAAATTTAAATGTGCAGACATGTTGGCTAATGGTACATTAAACACCAAATGAGGGTTGAGCATTTTCCGGCGGTGCGATTGCACTTTATAGTCAATGTCGTTTGCACAGGCGGGCATGAATACGTGCGGCTGGACAAGGTGCGGCACACTTAAAATCTGTACATTCACATGTTTACCAACGTTTAAAAATAAATTTGTTTGGTTTGGGAACGGATTGGAAAAGTCACACACAGCGTCCTGTACAGGTGTGTCGCCACCCGGTGATAGCGGTAAGTGTTTCCGTGTTTAAAACTGTTGGTAGCAATAGTGCTAGCATTAGCTAAAGTATTAAGCATGGCCACCGGGATGCCGGTGAAAAAGTGGAAGCATTCGAGGGGCTGTTATAAAGAAAAAAGGGAAGGTGCTGCAGGAGAAAGAGTTCACCTGTACTGCAGTACTCGGCAGTTCTGTCTTTTTTCGACCCGCATAAATGTTATACACCAAGCGACGCCTTCTCCTCCGAAGTGCGCAATGACCCCGGGAGCTGCTGCAACTGACCAGTGCAAACTCACACGGCGAAAAGCAAGAAATGAGGGGACACTCACCCCGCGTTCGCTGTTTAATTCAAACAGACGCTTGCTTGCAGCAGTTTTTTGCTTGCATCACCACAACCTATTTTGGCCATAATGTTTCGGCTTGAATTTTATTTCGGCCTAATGCCGAAAATGGCCAAAATAGCCATTTTCGTCCGAAAATTTTCTGTGGCAGAATATTTGGTGCATTATATATATATATATATATATATATATATATATATATACATACATACATAAACATACACACACACACTCACACACACACACCGTGCCAAGTTGATTTCCATTTGTGCAGTTCTAGCACCCTCTAGTGGCTATTTTTTTGTGGTTAAATTTTCCACACGGCATGTTTTGGCCTTTCTGTTTAAAATCCACGCTAATGGTCAGATGAAGGGGAACGCAATATGCTTGTGAACCAAGTCAATATGTGGAGGAACTCAATGTGTGCGTGCATTGGCAAGTAAGTGTCTGGATGCATTTTTAGTGACTTGAACCGCTGGAATAATCTTCCCATTTCTCTAATAGGACGAATAACCACCATTAAAATGAAAGTTTTACCCAAAATATATATTTTTTTCTCAATGATTCCATTTAAACCTACGTCTAACTGGTTCCAGTTATTGGACTCGGCCGTTACAAAATTTTCCTGGAATAAAAAAAAGCAAAGATTAGTCTATCTACTCTTCAGAAAAGTAAATCCAAAGGATGTCTATAGGCACCAAATTTTATGCACTACTACATAGCTAGCCAGCTACAATATATCTTTCTATGGGCACAACCCAACAGAGATGCTAACTGTTGGCTGGAACTAGAACAGAAGGATTGTAATAACCTCAGACTTTTAGATTTACTCTTTATTACAACATCGATTAAGCGACACAATTGCTTTAAAATCCCATTGATTTCTGCCACCCTGACGGCCTGGTGGAAGGCACTAGAAATGATAAAAGCCCAATTCGAGCCCTGCGAGCTTTCTCCCCTATGGCATAACCCCGACTTTCAACTTTTTTTTTTCTTCCTTTTTTCCTAAGGAGAGCTCAGTATTGTTCATTCAATTTGACATGTCATCATTGCTCTCCTTTTTTTATTTTTTATTAAAATTGTTTATATATATATATATATATATATTTTTTTTTTTTGTATGTGGGTGAGTATGTGTATGTGCGTGTGTGTGTGTGCGTGCGTGCGAGCGTGTGTGTATTCATCAGTTCACCTAAAACCTATTAAAAAAAATCCCATACTAATAATATAATATAATAATAAATTGCCAAATGCAGAAACATCAATGTAAGTTATCACGATGTGGTGGCTCTCGCCAACAGGCAGAATTAAGTAACCAGAATTAGGTTAAAAAATTCTATATATGTAGACCATGTTTCTATAAATTTTGATATTTGGTTTTTATTTGAGGCAGATATTTTTTCCATTAAAATGTGATTTATGAGGAGGTTAGACCATTGGTCGATATTTAGAGTTTGTTTATTTTTCCAGTTAACAAGATAGTAATGGCTACAAGTGTAGATTGAAATTGTTCATGTGGTAAGTCAGTTGTTGTTAGGTCACCTAGCAAACAGAAGTTTGGAGATAAAGGTATCCTACAGTCCAAAATAGCGGAAAGTTTTTCTAAGACTCTAGTCCAGAAATACATAACTGGAGTACATAACCATAAACCATGAACATAAGTGTCTGTAGTGTTTTGTAAACATTGGAGACAAATGTCAGAGTCTGAGAGTCCCATTTTCTTAATCATATATTGAGTAATGTATGTTCTGTGAAAATTTTTATATTGGATAAGTTGTATATTTGTGTGTTTTGTCATTTTAAATGCGTTTTCACAAACTTGAATCCAAAAGTCAGGTTCCGGTGCTATAGACAAGTCTGTCTCCCATTTCGAGATGGGTAAAGACATTTTATCAGTATATGCAAGTAACTTATATAGTTTTGAAAGTTTTTTTGTTGTTGTCGGAGAAAGCTTGTTAATATCTTTAGCTAAAACAGGCGGTTGGAGCGTACCCCGAAGTGTTGGAATTTTTTTCTTTATCATATTTATAACTTGTAGATAATGTAAAACATTTCCGTTTTTTATTTTGTATTTTTGGAGCAAGGATGTATATGATATAAACATATTATCTGAGAAGAGATGGTGGAGATGTGTAATTCCTTTCTGCTCCCATACACTTAAATAAAACGGTTGGTTGTTAAGTTGAAAGTCGGGGTTATGCCATAGGGGAGAAAGCCCACAGGGCTCCACTTGGGCTTTTGTAATTTCTAGTGCCTTCCACCAGGCAGTCAGGGTGGCGGAAATCATTGTGTTTTTAAAACAATGTCGCTTAATCGATGTTGTAATAAAGAGTAAATCTAGAAGTCTGAGGTTATTACAATCCTTCTGTTCTAGTTCCAGCCAACAGTTAGTGTCTCTGTTGGGTTGTGCCCATAGAAAGATATATTGTAGCTGGTTAGCTATATAGTAGTACATAAAATTTGGTGCCTCTAGACCACCTTTGGATTTACTTTTCTGAAGAGTAGATAGACTAATCTTTGCTTTTTTTTTTATTCCAGTAAAATTTTGTAACGGCTGAGTCCAACAACTGGAACCATTTAGCCGTAGGTTTAAATGGAATCATTGAGAAAAAAATAGTTTATTTTGGGTAAAACTTTCATTTTAATGGTGGCTATTCGTCCTATTAGAGAAATAGGAAGATTATTCCAGCGCTCCAAGTCACTATAAATGTTATCCAGAAGTGGAGAAAAGTTTAAATGAATTAAATCAGTTAATTTAGGTGAGATTTTTATGCCTAAGTATTTTAAATTACCTATAGGAAATGAGTAGTGTGGGTCCTGGCTTGCAGGGTTCCATGAATTTTCTGTAATAGGTAGAAGTGTTTGTCCAGTTAATAGAATAATCTGATAACTGTGAGAATTTAGTTATTAAATTAAATACTTCCCTTAACGAAGTAGCCGGCTTTTCTAAATAAGGTAAGATATCATCGGCATATAGATTAATTGTATGTTCTGTTACCCCAGAGTGAATTCCTTGAATCCTTCTTTCCTGGCGTATGGCTAATGCAAGTGGCTCAATAAATATTGCAAATAATAAAGGGGATAGTGGGCATCCCTGTCTTGTGCCTCTCTGTAAAGTAAAGCTCTGAGATATAATCCCATTAGTAGTAACTGTAGCTTTAGGAGAATCATATAATACTGATACCCAGTGGATAAATGATTTCCCAAAGCCAAATTTATTTAAAACAGCAAAGAGGAAGGACCAGTTAACTTTGTCGAAAGCTTTTTCTGCATCCAATGATATAATAACTGCCTTTTTATCATGCCGCTGTGACATGCTAATAAAAGAGTCTCCTAATATTATTAGTAGAGTGACAATCTTTAATAAAGCCTGTTTGGTCGCTATGAATGATTGTCGAGATTACTGTTTCTAGTCTAGATGTGAAAGCCTTAGTGATAATTTTAATATCAGTGTTAATTAGTGAAATCGGACGGTAACTTGATGGAAGGGTGGGGTCTTTTTAAAAGTTTAATTGCTGCTGTATTCATGTGTGGGCGTATGTAACCATTAGTTTTGATTTCTGTTACTACTCTTAAGAATAGTGGAGCAAGCATTAACCAGAAGTGCTTAAAAAATATAGCCGGATAACCATCCGGGCCAGGTGCTTTACCATTAGGCATACTATCTAGAGCACTGTACAACTCGTTTATAGTAAGTGGCGCATCTAACATGTCTTTATATTCAGTAGTTAACTGAGGTATATTTAAGCTACTGAAGAATGCCTCAATATGCTCAGGGTTAGGCTTATTAGTTTCTGAGTATAGGTTGCGATAATAGTTATAAAAAATTTGATTAATTTCTTCTGGTGATTGTGTGCATTCACCAGTTGTCCCTTTAATAGCCGTTATAAGAGATTTTTCCCAATTCCGTTGAAGTTGGTTTGCAAGAAATTTACCTGATTTGTTATTATATTCAAAGTTATTGTATCTCAATTGTTGTATGATAAATTCTGTCTTTTTAGTTAGCATATCGTCTAATTGTATTTTGTAAGTCAGTCCATATTTGGTTATTTGGATTTATTACGTACTCATCCATCAGTTGTTTAATTTTATCTTCCAAGTCTTTTTTCAAATTTTTGCTCCTGTTTCTTTTTATAAGATGAAAATGATATAATTTTTTCTTTAATTACTGCTTCCCCAGCTTCCCAGAGAAGAGATGGGGATAGGTCTGGAGAATCATTTATTTCCAAAAAGTCTGCCCACTCTTTCTTATAATTTTATCAAACTTTGCGTCGTTTAGCAGTGAGATGTTAAAACGCCATGTCAGTGGTGGTTTAAAGGTATAATCAACTTGTAGGGAAAGGGAGACTGGTGCATGGTCGCTAATAATAATAGGATGCATTTTTGTAACAGTTTTATCAGCAATAGAGTTATTTGTAAGAAAATAATCGATTCTTGAAAAAGACCTGTGCATAGCGGAAAAGAAGGTAAATTCCTTCTTATTTGGATTTTTAAGTCTCCAGCTGTCGACGAGGCCAAAATCATCCATATATTCCCCTATTACTTTAGTAGATTGTAATCGCCTTATACATGTTGTATTATTAGAACGGTCAATTAATGGATTTAAGACTGTGTTTAAGTCTCCTCCAATAATAATAGTAGAGTTCGCTGCTAAATCAAACAGCTGAGAGAAAAATTCATGGAAAAGAGCCGGATCATCATTATTAGGGGCATATAAATTACCAAGTGTATATATTTTATTAAATATAGTCACCTTAATAATAATGTATCGGCCTTCTGGGTCTGTTATTGTATTATTTAGAGTAAAGAGTAAATTCTTATGTATGAGTATACAGACTCTTTGTCTACTGTTATAAGGGGCAGAGTACGCTTGGCTAAAATTCTTATCAATAAGTAATTTTTCTTCAGATTTTTGTAGGTGTGTTTCTTGTAGGAGGCAAATATCTGCTTTTAATTTTAAGAGATGGTCTAAAGTTTTTATTCTTTTTGCTTGTGAGTGAGTGCCACAAACATTCCAGGAAACCAGAACTAATTTATGCATACAAACAATATAGACTCAGTCCTGTGTATATATCTGCATAGGCCATTTGTCAATATTGGCATGTTATAGGATAGAATCAAAGTGGTTAGGTGGTTTATGTAATTTGTGTAAAATATGAGGTGACGTGTAAGTAAATATAACAGTGAAAAAACGGGTAGGGAGGTGAAAGTGAAGGAAGTTAGCAGGGGATTAAACATAAAAATACACCAGTAACTGGCAACCTAAGCGAGATTTTTTGTTTAAATATACTTTAGATATAGTTATGTATTTAATAATATATTTATAATATAGCCTAAACATAATGAGTATTCATATTTTAGGTTTTATAACCACATATACAGTATATGTATACATCTAATAATCAAACAAAGTTTAGTTCCACGAATGCCATTTAGAACAGCCAGGGAGTGGAGTTGGGGTTCCGGAATAGTTGGCCATCGATGTATAGCTTATCGACGACCATCGTAGTCCGTTTACCCTGCTGCCTATTTTGTTTCATTATAGGAAACAGTACCTTTCGCCGCTCATTAATCTCTCTCGGGAATTGGTCATTCATTCCAAATGAGGTCCCTTTAAGCTCCCATCCTTTACTTTTAACGAATTCTTTCGGTTTAAAATGCTCAAACTTGGCGATAATAGGACGGGGTCTGTTGCCCCTACGGGCTCCAAGCCGATGTACCCGGTGAAAAGAGATGTTATTTACCAACTCCTGAGGAATTTTTAACGACGTCGTCATAATTTTTTTTTATCTCAACCTCTGGATTGTCAGAGGTATTCTCGGATATTCCTGAGAATATTAAATTCTCCCGCATGCTACGGGATTGAACATCCAGAACAGTTTATTTTAGTGTTTTATTCTACTTTTTAACGGTTTCCATCTCGGCTGAAACAGCCGCGAGTGAAGAGCGTAACTCGGCATTATCCCGTTGGAGGTCACTTACCTGTTGGCTGACGAATTCCAAGCTTACCTTTAATTCTTTGACGTCCTCGCTGATTAGGGAGAGGACCTCAAATTTTTTATTTATGGACTCTAGCATACTGACCGAAACCTCCGTAGTGGCTAGGTTGTCCGTGTCCGTCGCTGAATCATTTTTCGTCTTTTTCGAAGGTTTTCTCGACGGTTTCTCGACAGAAGGATTCTCCACCGCGCAGCTGTAAAAATATCCGTCGATGAAGCGTTCAAGGTCCTCCACGTTGGGTGGTATTCCAAATCTGTCGGATGAAAAAGAGAAGAAAAAAAAGAAAGACAAGATATATGATGGTTAAATTCGGATTAGTTTAGTATAATAGAGCTAGTTCTATCTTAGCAGCAGGGCGCCGCCATGTTGGGGTTTCCCGGTCTCGCTGTAGGTGTCGCGACAGTCACAGCATCTCGCGCAAGCGTCCAAGCTTCAGAATCAGAGTCCCCCGACTTTCAACTTAACAACCAATCGTTTTATTTAGGTGTGTGGGAGCAGAAAGGAATTACACATCTCCACCATCTTTTCTCAGATAATATGTTTATATCATATACATCCTTGCTCCCAAAATACATCATAAAAAACGGAACGATGGGCCGGTGGGATGCCTGGCGGGCCTGCCGTGCTCCGTTCTGCTCCGTTGGGCTGCTCCCCTCTTTGGTGGAGGTTTTCATGCATGCCAGATCCACCACAACAGCATCTATCGAAATTCAAACAATCTGCTTCTTCCTCTGGTCGTTGAATCGGTGGAAGCTGATGTCTGTGGATCTCACTCTGCTTCATCTATCCTTGCTTCCTTTCCTTAGTCTCTCCTTTGGTCTCTTGAGGTCTCCCTAATTTGTTGGAATTTAGATGTTTCTGGGGTTGGTGAAAATCTGGTAACCCTGTGGGTAGTAGGTGATATCTGGTCGGTGCTGGATTTCACTTTCCTTTCTTTTCTTTGAGCCTTCCTCGGGTCTCCTGACAACCTCACTACTCTAGCTGGATTCTGAAGTATTCGGTTTAGGTGAATGGTATTGGATTTTTAATAGGTTTTAGGTGAATTAATGAGTACACACTCACATGCACGCAGAAATGCACACACACACACACGCACATACAAAAAACAGATAAAAAAAGCGAGCAATGATGATGACATGTGGAATCAGTAAAATTACCGAATGAACAATACTGAGCAGAAAAAGCAAGTAAGTGTCTCAATATTAAGTGCTATTAGAGATTGTAGGTTGTTTACATGATTGCTGTTATGTACATAAGCACAATATTGTGCCTTTTTTATGAGGTAATTGTTTTTTACAATATTGTGATTTATTTTTTTATATCGCCAACCTCCCCTCAATATCGTAATAATTATTAATGTAATAAATGTTCCTGATATATAATTTTGTCCAAATAAAGTAATCAATTATTTTATAGAATTGTCAGTAGGATATCCAAATACCAAAATATTTGCTAGCTGCAGCCCTAACCGTCACTATGTTTCACATCCTCGGGTTATGGGGGCGGTGTGTGGTGAGTCAGTGGAATATAATTTAGAATAGTTCACATGCACAGAAAAAGGATCTCACGCAAGGTCAAATTGCATGATTAATTCTTGAATTATGTTTTCTTTCCCCAGTCATAGCAACAAACAAAATTGCATGGAGACATAATTAATAAGAAAAAAAAGTCCTATAATAGAAAAAAATAAAATGTATTACATTAATAATTATACAAGACAATGTCTAGTTGATGCAATGTGCTAGTACTCAAAATGAAGACTGCCAAACAATAAGATTGTCAGGAAGGTAAATGGCGTGATAAGAGCCCAATAAGTATTTACTGACCGCTGCTAATGTGGTTTTCGAAATCCACTTAAGTCCATTTGACTGACAGTACACCTTTTCTTTTTCATTGTCTGAAGTAAAATAATTGTTATAATGTGATTTCTTTAGTCATGACTGGCATACCCATTGTCTACTTCAATTGTCATGTATCTAATCAAAATGACAAGCAATCAAATACATGACAGCATCATTGTGGGTTTTTCATTCAAACCGTTAAGAAGGGTTTGATGGTATTTTGTCGTTCAGAATGCTTTTCTTTTACTTCAACCAAGTCAAGCTGGTTAGCTTCAGCAAACTGATATTTTGTCTGACATTAAGAACAAAAGCCGAGTTCCTCAGGGGAACTTGTCTGCAACACTCGATCTCTTTGCATGCCAAATATAATACAATTATTTCCCTTTAAAATTGGCATAGTTTATTTTACGGCTAATACAAACGTTTGTAATCGTCCCTCCCCCAAATGACCTTGCTGTGACATAATCTGAGAGTTACGTCTCTTTGTGTGTGCTACCCCCCCCCCCCCCCCATTACATTTGGGTTGGGAACAGAAGCCCCAAATGCATGTGCAAGCACAATGTTTTATACACACTAAAGATCCATTGGCTGTTTGTGTAAGTTTTTTTCCCCCTGGAGAGGCCCAGCGTTACAGATAGCTATTTCAAGTCATTTCATTGGTGGACATTGTTTTTATTGTCATGGTGTCACCAGTACTTTGACTTGATTACAACACTTTGTCAGAAATGTGGGTACATTTGTTCAGAATGGGTGTCCCAAGTGAGGCCAATTCTTTATTTTTACGCACTGTATCACATATACAACCTAGAAGTTTGTGGCGGCTGTGGCTCAGGGGTAGAGACGGTCGTTCAGTAGCCAGAAGGTTGGCTGTTGGATAGTCCTCTCTCCAGTGGCGAGACAGGGAAGCTGACACATCTCTGAGCTGTATCTGTCTCTGATGTGTTAAAACGTTTCCCTTCAATGTCGCCTTCGTGGTGTTGCTCCATCAAAACCAAAATGATTACCCCAGAGACGTGGCTCTGCACAGGAAAACCGTCCTCCCTTTGCTATTGCAGAACTGCTTGGGTGTTCCCGGAAGGCATTATTAGAAGGTGGGCTCTCACGTGCCACCACCAAGGGCTTATAAATAAGTTTTTGTCACATTTTCAAACACTAACAAATGGGCGAATGCTGTAAGGGTCTCACCCCTACTCGTGTTACGGCAAATGTGTCATCTGCACCAACCAGCAAGCATTCCCACTTATCCCCTGAACTGTATTGTCTTAACATATAATCATACTTGTGTTTAGTGTAACAGCAGCATTTAAGCTCACAATTGGCTTGCCAAGTACCTCTGCTGTCTTTATCTTGGCCACAATCAAACAAATACATGCTCTGCATGAACCCCCCAACCCCTTTTCAGCCGGTAGTTGAGTGGTAGTGGTGTGACTCCCGATCTCCTACGGTGGCTTATCTACCTATTGTTGAAGATGCACAGCTAGGAGTGGAGCCATCCAGATGTCTTGCAGTTGTCGCCCCACTTTCTGATCAAAATGTGACTTTGAAATTGAGAAAAGGGATTTAGAGGGGAGCCATCAAATTCTGCACAGTGACAGTCATCATTGACCCTCAGCAGTGAGAAACTCTTGCATACTACTGAGCCACTAAGGGCCGGAAAAAGTAAATTACCATCAAGACTATTTTGTTGTTTTAAAGGCAAAATTCATTTTAAAGTACTTTAAAGAATGGACAAAATGGCTGACTGTCACCACCACATTTAGTTTTGCTTGATACAGCATTTTCTTGTATTGATTGAGGCTCTGGAGTGGAGGTGGAGATGGAGTGAATGGATAACTTTTCCTCATCAACTGTGGTTTTGTATAGTTCCCAACTGGTTTCTAACAATTAAAACGGAGATTTAATAGCATGTGGGAAATGCAGTGGCAATTATTTGTAATTAATACCCAAGGTATTCAGAGTGCGGCTGGGGTAGTCTAACACCTCAAAACTCACACAAAATATCTCAGTTTAATTGCATTTATTAAAATCATTAAATCATACAACTAATAAACTGACTATTAGTTTTTATCAGCATATCAAAAGCACTTGTTTTGTTGTGGCCAATTAAACAGTGTATTAAGTCATTTGGGGAGTTTTTTTCCTCATCCTCTTTTTGCATGTAAATTGTAAATGATAAGCAGATTTCACAGATGTACACAGAGTTTTCCAGGGGATTGTGGAGGCAAGGGGGATTTCAGTGCTGACGCCCTTTAAAACGATCATACAGAAACAAAAGCTCCAGAAGGTTGTACTTTGTATGTCTATGTGAATGGTAGCTGGTGTCACAACATTGCAATAAGAGACACTATATGTAATTGAAGACATTTAATATTTTCAATTTGATGTTTTACTGTTTTTGAATTTACTTATAGGCATATCAATGTGATATAATCATGAGTGTTTAAAAGAATACAGTGGGTCGGTGATTTGGTGGACTTTATTTGATCTTCGTACCCTCAATGCTGTTGGAAGGGGAATGTGCATGATGTGTCAGAGTCTCTTAGGGACTGAAGGTTTGGGGTCAGATCAATATTGCATCTGTTCCCCCAATCAAGAAGGGGAACTGTATAAAGATGTCTGTTTACCATCAACCTTACACCTTTGACAATCTAGGAGATGACATGTCTGCCCTTTGTTCAATCAAGAGCCGGGAGGAGGAACCTTTTATCTTTTTTGTATAAATGAGTCGATGTTCTGTAAATTGTCACACACTTGGGATCATCACTTGGATTCAGATGTGATGTCCTGACTGTGTCTTTAGAGGCCTCTAAATAAATTCTTGCAAGAAAACTTGTTCATCAGATCTCGGATACAATGATTTTGAACACGCAAAGATTACACTTAAAATAGTAATCATAAATTCCTTCATTTTGGTGAACCCGATGAGCGACGTTGCGAGCTGTGGCGTTCACGGACGGATGCAATTCCAGGCGCCTAATTAATTACGGTGAGTGGACATTTATCCACGTTTGAGGAATTGTGTCTGTTTCGAGTCGCTGCAGCTGGTATTCGTCTTGCAAAATTACATTGTGATGAGATCTGTGTGAAAAGGTGTTAGTAAAATTTGAAGTCGTTGTGTTGGACACGAAGTCCCTGATTTCGGATTTTACTACGGTGTTCGAACTGTACACGTACGTGGTGACGACAGCATTGTTTACGGAAGTGTCGTTAACGTTGGTTGTCGCGCTGAAAGGGAAACACAGGCAGACGCAGCGGATTTGCGCCGCTGCTAAGAAGTCGAGAGATTCTTGAATAAATTTGATATTAAGAGGTATAAATTGACACAGCGTACGTACGCCGCTGTTATAAATTTGGTACTAAGAGGCACAGGTAGACGCAGCGGAATTACGCCGCTGTTAAGAAACCGTTAGATTCTTGAATAGATTTGTTCAGCAGGTAGACACATGCGCAGATGAGGTACGTAACGTTCCGATGGATTGTGCACAATTAAGCCGGATTGTTGCAAACGGGCTGAAGCAGGCGTTTTATTAAAAATTACAGAAAACACACGGCAGTCTCGTTCTGAAGGAATCTTAGAGATTGTAAGTCCCTGCATTTCTGAGGCAATTGTTAAGTACATGTAGAGTTGGAGACAACTTTTCGCTGCGAAGGAGCCAAGAGACTGCTTTGTGATCGTCTTAAAGCAGTATTTATTTTCAGGGATACAGGTTGACGGATAGCTTTTATTATTTATAAATGCTATTGCTAAGAAATCGAGAGATCGCGATATTTATTGTTTTTGGATAATTTTGTTTAGCTGAAAGGAGCGCTCCGCCGTTTGAAACGGCATATGATATTGAATTTTCCACGGCGAATATAGGATTAATTACTACGGTTCGAGTGCTGTGTGTGAAGTAAGTCCGTGAAGATCCTGGATATATTTATTAAAGTCGCGCAGATTGTTTTATTTTATTTGCTGAGAAAAAAATATATATATAATAATAATATTTTTGGGGGGATTAATGAGAATAGTTTTGATCTGTTATATCGTAGTATCATAAGTGAGACGTCACTGACTTTATAAATATTAAAAACGACTAATTACTACATATAATGGACGACATTGTTGATCAAGACTCCGGCTGGTTTGATTTGCATAAACTTCCGGTCCATATTCTGAACTCTTCGCTGAGCGTACAGATAAAGGCTGCAACGCTCGTGATGATTGAAGCGCTCCCACCACGCCAGAGAACACAGCAGGAGCTGAGTAGCAAACGTGAGACGGAGGTTGCCGATCTCAAGAAGATTGTGGAGGACGAGGCCAAGGCCCACGAGCAGCTGATGGCCGACATGAGACAGAAACACAACCAGGCCTTTGACGAGCTTAATGAACAGCTGGAGCAGGCCAAGCGGAACAAGATGTCTGTGGAGAAATCAAAACAGGCCCTAGAGAGCGAATGGAACGAGGTGCAAATCGAGCTCAAGACCCTGACGCAAGGCAAATCCGATTCAGAGCACCGTCGCAAGAAAGCAGAGTCCCAAGTTCAGGAGCTTCAGGTCAAATTTGGAGACAGTGAACGGCAGAGGCAGGAGATGGCGGACAAGATGGCCAAAATGCAGTCTGAGCTGGACAATGTCAACAGCCTTCTGACTGAAGCCGAGGGCAAAAACATCAAATTCAGCAAAGACCTTTCTTCAGTGGAGTCTCAGCTTCAGGATGCACAGGAACTGCTCCAAGAGGAGACTCGTCAGAAGCTCAACATCTCCACTCGCTTGCGGCAGCAGGAGGATGAGCAGAACAATCTGCGCGAGATGCTGGATGAAGAGGAGGGCAAGAGAAACGTGGAGAAGCAGGTCTGCTACATTTCAGGCACAGCTGGCCGACATGAAGAAGAAGTTGGATCAGGAGACGGCCAACCTGGAGAGCGCGGAGGAGGCTCGCAAGCGCGTCCAACGTGACGCCGACTCGTTGCAGCAGCAGCTGGAAGAGAGGACGGCCGCTTACGACAAATTGGATAAGACCAAAACCCGTTTGCAGCGGGAGCTGGATGACCTCATGGTGGACCAGGACAACCTGAGGCAGGTGGTTTCCAACCTGGACAGGAAACAGAAGAAGTTCGACCAGATGCTGGCTGAGGAGAAGACCATCTCCAGCCAGTATGCCGAGGAGCGCGACCGGGCCGAAGCAGACGCCAGGGAGAAGGACACGCGGGCGCTAACGCTAGCCCGTGAGCTGGAGGCCTTGGAGGCAGATGCCCTGCACTACCAGGAGGATCTTGCCACAGCCGAGAGACTCAAAAGACAAACGCAGGCAGAGAGAGACGAGCAGGATGAGATTAACAACGGCAATGCTAAAAATGCTCTGCTGACTGAAGAGAAGAGGAGGCTGGAGGCTCGCATAGCCCAGTTGGAGGAAGATTTGGAGGAGGAGCTACTCAACACCGAGATGATCAACGAGCGTCTGAAGAGAACCACACTGCAGATGGAGCAGCTGACCACGGAGCTTGGCGCCGAGCACAGCAGCGTCCAGCGACTGGAGGGCGCTCGTTCCCAGCTGGATCGCCAAAACAAGGAGCTGAAGCTGAAGCTGCAGGAGCTTGAAAGCACCATCAAGTCAAAGTACAAGTCCACCATCGCCTCCCTGGAGGCCAAAATCGCTCAAATGGAGGAGCAGCTCGACATTGAGTCAAAGGAGCGTCAACAAGCATCCCGGCTGGTCAGGAGGACTGAGAAGAAGCTGAAGGAGGTCGCTGAAAGAAGATTCATTGGAGTGCCTTTTCCATGGGCAAAGATGGGCACAGTTGATTCGCCTGGAAAAGCTGATCAAGTGTCAATCTGCTGGTGAAAGGGGGAAATCACTCAATGGTGATTTGAATCACATGCCCCTTTTCATCAATTCACAAGGATAGAGTCACACTGGGAATGAAGTCCCGTGACCTTTCCTGCGATCTCTGGCAGTCAGCCAGGTTCAGAAAGAGGCTGACAAACGCCTCTTTTTTAAAAAATTTGACCAACTGTCGAACACACTTTTCATTCAACAAAGACCTTCATCAGGAGATGGCATCGAGGGACGGACACATCTGCTATTGCGTCGTGACACTTAACCACATCACATAGGGTTATGCCTCACATTTATTATGCCCCTTCCACTGAATTTTTTAATGAATCAAACTGAATTTTGACTGCTAAGCCCCTCTATCTATCTTTCTCTCTCTCTCTCTCACCTGCTATTCTTATTTCTAAACTCCACACATAAACATTGCTTCATTTTGCGACGATCAAGATCCGCGCTGGACTTTCTCTCTAGACTATTTTGGGATTAAATGTCCGGTTTTTGAACTTATAGAAGTTCAATGGTAGGACTGAAGACATTTAACATTTTCAATTTGATGTTTTACTGTTTTTGAATTTACTTATAGGCATATCAATGTGATATAATCATGAGTGTTTGAAAGAATACAGTGGGTCGGTGATTTGGTGGACTTTATTTGATCTTCGTACCCTCAATGCTGTTGGAAGGGGAATGTGATGATAAATTCCTTCATAATCTTGATATGTTTGTATGTAAGTCTTTGTGTGTATCACACATGTTTCACTGGATGCAAATGTGAACAGAACAGCGAGCCTGATCACAGACTGTGTACATCGGCATCTTCAAAACAAATCTGATGCACCAATGCCGTTTCTGGATAACCCTTGTGAGCAACGCCGAAACACAAAGTGAGCTGGAGTTAGCCGGAGCAGCGAACAAGAGCGGCTCGCACTAGTGGCGCTGACAAGAGCGGCTAACAAGAGCTGCTATCGAGAGAAGCAAGCTTGAAAAGCAGATGGCGACAACCAACGTGAGCCTGAATCACAGGACTCAGCAACCACCACCTGCAGGAAGGTAAGTGGCAGTTGACCCATTAGGTCCGACACTAGCTACAAGCACCACCAACGTTCATTACGTTAGCCAAGTTGTCCTTCGTGTATCCGTAGCAGGAATTTGGCGACAAAAATCCTATGTAATGTGACCTAGGTAATAGAATTTGTGAATTACTAGACCTATAATTAGTTTTTTTTTTCATGTATGTTGATGTGATGTATTTTTTTGCATATTGCTGAAATAAATATATATTTTTAATGAATTAATTTTTAGTTCACCACTAGATAGTGCTAAATCTCACACACTGTCTCGTTAAGGAGGCATGCATAGAGAGGTAAACCACCATTCATTAACTCTGGACTCTTTTGAAGCCAACAAACCAATAAGAAAGACTGTACAAATTTGGTCCAGGGACACAACAGAGAAGTTGAAGGGATTCTTTTTGGGCATATTATCCTGTGTGCTTAAGTCAGAAAAGGCACCTTTTTGGCTCTGTTGTGGAGTAGATCTTTTCCTCCGCATGTTTGTTTTCTTTCGGGTAGTGAGAATGTTGGTTATCCGAATACAGGCTGGAGACGATGAACAGTTCCTTCAAAGCTTTTATTTCTACAGAATATTCCGGGCACAAGTGAGTTACAGACGATGGCTGTAGCCTCTCACAAGTGTGAAGATTACAGAGGATTTACAATATTCTTATACTATCTTGAAGGCCGGTACAACACAGTTTCCAGTAAACAGTTCAACCGGAGTTGACCGGACGTACAGAGATACATTCAAGGACACTATTCAGACACAAAACAAAAGCCCATTTGAGGAATAGAGGAGGTTTTTCAGTCATGACTGCACCTGGCAGAAATTGCGATAACACTCACAAAGTTACATCCGCAGAACAAAGCTCTACTGAGGAAATGAGGAAATTAAAACAGTTATGACTAAATCTGGGCAGAAGACCCTCTTCAGCTCCGCAGATTCTCCCATTGGCTTAATGTGTCACTTATGCATTGTCCTGTAATGTAAGCATTCTGGTTTGAGCAACCCTGAAATGAGGACATTCCCTGACAATTCGGGCAGCAGTTAAGTTCAGGTAAGTTTGACTACCAAATTAGCGGTCATTTGAATAGCGTAGATGAGAGTGCTTAAAGTGTATGCGTAACTGTACACTGTAAAACTTGCAGGCTTTGTTTAAATGTCTTTAATCATTAAGTGACAAAACGGCAGGTGCACTTTGTGCCATTTTTAACTCCTAATGGAGTTTATTGGAAGAAAAAACCCAAAGACGACAACAAGACGGAAGTGTACGCTTGTAAACCTCCGTTCATTCTTCCCAATTTCCAGACAGAAAAGAAAGATCCAAATGGATGTAAAAGAGGATAAATTTGTAAATTTCTTGAGCCCATTTATTTGGTCAATTTGAGGAATAAGCAATTAAGATAATGGATGTATTTTGAAACCGAGGAAAGAGATAGAAGCATCACAAAGCTTGCTAGCAGACGTTTAGCGAAACTAATGGAGTGACAGAACATAAGATCAACTTGACAGAAATTGTTTTCTAGTCACTTTTTCAATAGAGAAACGTTTGCACATTGTGCTGGCTTTATATATTATTGCAGGATGTCATATTGGCAATTGATTCGCTGAGTTTTATGTGGCCAGAACAACACTATTTGTGTTTTGTTGGACTACACAAAGTAGTGATTTACTCAAACATTGCATTTCTCAGCAACAAAGTAATGCAACATATTACATTCTACGGTTCGCTTAAAGATCTCAATACATTCTGTCAATGCGCCAGCTGGGACAAACCACCACGCTAGATGCCTCGGGTTATACGGGACATACACCACAGCCGGTTATTTAGAACTTGCTTTTAGCCCCAATTGACCCCCCTCAGTGAAGAAAGATCCTACCTTCTCTTCCTTACGTCCCGGTGTCGCTCCTCGGTCCGACACCAGGTAAAGTCACGCATTCAGCCAAATATTAAGCACTTAAATAAGCTTAACTCTAGTGTCCCAGCAAAGGGCCGTCAGTAAACAATCCGTTATGCATGATTAAAATACTGTAGATTAAATAAACAACATCAACTTTACAATGGTTGAAATCAGAGCTCCCTCCGTTGGATCCCACTAGTTTTCAAGAAAGTACAGTAACCTATTAACCATCCTACCCATAATGCACCGCGCCACTGAGATGTGCACTTTGCTTATTGTCCCAGAGACTTAAGCATCATTTGTCTTCCATGCTCTGGAAGCTGTACTAAGGTCTAGCGCCTCTCAAAGGTGAAACATCATATTGCACATTTTGAGTCATTTCACAGCCACTGACAGTGAGTGATTACTGTCGACCAGCCGACTCGACTGATTCGTGCTGTCGTGCAGACGGGGCATCTGTCCCATACACACTCACTGGCTGTCCAACGGCTGTATGTGTCCCTAATAGGTTAAAATGATGGCTAAATGTCAACATTATATCATATTAATTGGTGCTAAAAGGGATCATGCAGAGGCAGCTGACTTTTTTCGTTACCTGTGACTGTGAGGAGCATTTACACATCTTGATGGGACATGGAGATGAAGCACCGATCACAAACAATACAGTCATCGTAATAAAGGAATTTGTGTTGATTTTTATTAAATTTTTTTGTCACTAGCTTTGGTGGCTTCTGCACAAATTCAAGGTTATGCATGCCGGGTGTTTCCGAAGTCTGGATGGGAGAATCGTGGCAGCTTGAAAGTATGCAAGAAAAGCACATAAAAACAGAATGTGAAGATTTCTTCCACAATGCAGACATAAATACACCCACAGAATTGAATCCATTACAGTTTCTATTTAACAAAATATTGAAATCGCAAACTGTGTCTCACAAGGGGCATTACGGAGTGCATACATAGGAAGACAAAATATTTCAGATCAGGAAACAGTTGCAATGATGGATGCTGAAAAAGAACTTCACCTACTACTGAAGGAAACAGCATAAAGAATGTGCTGAACATGACCTACTTATTTCCAACACCAACAAGCTATCAAATGGATGACTAGCATGAATCCTGAAAGGAAGGCAATAGTGGCCCGGGATGAAAAATCTAAATCAAATGAGTTAAATGACTCTATATGCACTTCGAAATCAACAAAACTACTCAATAACGGGATACAAATGTACTGGCATGTAGTGAGAGTTTACAAATTATAATTTGGGATTCTGTTACCAGGGTTTTAAAACAACTAAAGGGTCTGAATGGTTTGTCAGCATCTCTCTTAAAAATGTGTGTTGAGGAATTATTTCCTACCTGCCCTGGTATCATCTTATCCAGCTGTCCATAGATCTGCACACTGTGCCAGAGCTTTGGAAGAAATCCTTTATAGTGCCATTTAATATATAATGTCGATATCAATCAACTTCTGATCAAATGTTATGTCTCCTTTATATCAAAAAGACCAGAGAAGAACAGATTTGATTCTGCATTGTCTGAGGTATGAGTATGTAGTACTGGGGGTGCTGTAGGGAAATTGTCACTGTATCTTCCCTGTTATTTACATTGTACACAAATGGCTTAGCTAGCTCAAAACCAAAAATATTTGGATGATACAAATACTAAATATTTTGATGAAAAATGTATCTATCAGGAATGCAACGGTTAATAGAGTGGTGTGATAAACATAGCTTACCAATTAATGCAAAGAAAAGAAAAAGGGGGGGGGGGGGCATTGGTTGGGGCAGACCGCAGTATAGAGCAGTGCTGCGGTCTGCCTGAGGTGTTGCGCTTGCTCTGTCCTGGCGGGGGTCAGCGGCTCCCCTCTTTGGTGGAGATTTTCATGCACGCCAGATCCACCACACCAGCATCTATCAAAACTCAAGACACAATCTTCCTCAGGTCATTGAATCGGTGGAGGCTGGTGTCTGTGGATCTCACTCCGCTTCGTCTGTCCTTCCTCCCTTTCCTCAGTCTCTCCTTTGGTCTCTTGAGGTCTCCCTGATTTGTTGAAATTTAGATGTCTCTAGAGTTGGTGAAGGACTTTGGTTGGTGGCCTGGTGGGTGTTGTCTGGTCGGTGCTGGATTTCACTTTCCTTTCTTTTCTTTGGTCCTTTCTCGGGTTTCCTGATGGCCTCACGACTCTGGCTGAAAGTGTTCGGTTTAGGGAAATGGTATGGGATTTTTATTTTATTTTTTTATAGGTTTTAGGTGAACTAATGAATGCACGCACGCACGCACATACACATATTCGCCCACATACAAAAAAAAAAAAATACAAAAAAAAATATATATATATAATTTAAAAAAAAAAGGAGAGCAATGATGATGACATGTCAAATCGGTAAAATTACCGAATGATCAATACTGAGCTCTTCAGAAAAAAATAAAATAATAAAAAAATAAATAAAACAATGGGTAAACCACCATGAAGCTAAATTTTATTGATATATCTGCTTCAGAGACAACCAGTAACTCATTTTGAGTTTGCGAAAACAAAACAGTCACATTTTAAAAATGCAACAAAAATCTGCAAGGATGTTGTGGAATTTTCAGTAGTTAGGCGAGATGAATAAAACAGTCTGGAAAACAATTTGTCTTTTGGGTTTCTTTATGGTGGAAGCTTCAAATATACACAAGTCTTACAGTGCAGAAGTGATCTGTGAGAATGTGCGCAGCATATTATCATGGGAAGATATTTATGCAGCCTGGCTAGATTTTGGGAAAGAAAGGGAGGGTCGGCTAGACAGGAAAGCAAGCAGTCTGTTCCGAGCAGGCTTAAATTGTTTTATGTACAAGAAGTGAAAAGCCCATTGTTAAAATAAAAAAAATACAGGTATCCACTAAACAGTATAAACTTGTTAATAATACATGTTAAATAGTTATTTTCCATAACAGGACAATAAAGAAAGCCCACACTGGCGACTGTCATGTCACCATGGTGCATCTACTGTGAACACAAAGTCATGTGCATTATGACGTCACAAATATGCGACACTACCATAGGAGAGAGGAGGGGTTGAGGAGTTTGGCACAACTTGAGCCACAACCACAACAGATGGACCAACGTGGCATGTCTATTATTTATTTATTATCTGGTTCATCTGTATGACGTCAAATTGGTTGATAACTGCCAATAATTATCGGCCACGGATACCATCCCTAGTATATAATAATATTTACCTATATAACAATATTTGAGCAAAAGACAATGAAAGAGGCCCAACATATCTTGTTGGACCCACTGCATGTAGTTTTGAGGATGAACTATTAAAATCTGTCTAAAAAGTTGCAAATTACCACTATGCAAATATGGCATAAAAAATCGCATTCATTCCTCAGTCAATTAGGTTAATTAAAATGAGAGGGTGACTTGTGGACTGAGGATGCATGAGGCGGTGTTCTTGCATTACTGTAATGTGGATGGCACATTTATGTTATGTTGCTGTCTAATTTTGTGTATTCATGTATTCAGACGTCCTTTGCTCCAAGACAAACCTTGAAGAAATTGGAAACCTGGACAGCTCTAGAGACAGATAACATATGTAATGGTGATTCCGATGTGGACGGCTCCATCGCTGGACCTGAGAAATAATTGCCAAAATCATTGTTCTCACCAGATCGTCATGTAAGTTCTTACATATTTAATTATTGTACCTTACATAAATTAGGGATGTTTGATACCACTTTTTTTTCAATCCGATACCAGTATTAGCACTGAACTCTTGAGTAGCCACTGATACCAATACTAAAGACCAATACCACTAGTTTATAAAATTCTCGCCAAACACATTGACAGATAATTTTAAAGAAATAACTATATATCCTAATATTGCAGTTTTCCTTACAGTTGTATTAAATTGATGACAATTTTCTATTGTTCTAATTTGTAGTTCGGTCACAAGAGGGCGGCCGGTACTAGTATCGGCCACTGTCGCGAGTACTGATAGCTTGAAATGAAGCTGGCATCAGCACCGATATTTGGCACCAGCCCTACTAAAAATACAAAATTAAACTGTTAACATTTTGTATTTGTCATCTTTACAACATGAATAAGTCATGCAACCAACGCAATGGGGGTGGGATCCTGGTTATGGGCGTGAAGTTACATTCCAATTTGGCTCAAAGCTTGAAAACTGCATACTTCATAATTAATGTACAATGTGTGTGGACATATACAGTACAACCTATTGAAAGTGACCACGGCAGTATATACGAAACATATGTTTAAAGACGGAATTGAGTAAGTGGTGTTGTGGAGTAGATCTTTTCCTCCGCGTGCTCGTTTTCTTTCGGGTAGTGAGAATGTTGGTTATCTGAATACAGGCTGGAGATCGATGAACAGTTCTTTCAAAGCTTTTATACAGAATATTCCGGGCACAAGTGAGTTACAGACAATGGCTGTAGCCTCTCACAAGTGCGAAGATTACAGAGGACTTACAATATTCTTATACTATCTTGAAGGGTGGTACCACACAGTTTCCGGTAAACAGTTCACAAAGTTGACCGGACATGAGATAAAACTCAAGGACATCATTCAAACACAGGCCAAAGCCCATTTGAGGAATAGAGGTTATTCAGTCATGACTGCACCTGGTAGAAATTGTGATAACATTCACAAGGATACATCCGCAGAACAAAGTTCTACTGAGGAAATGAGGAAATTAAAACAGTTATGAATAAATCTCTGCAGAAGATACATTTCAGTGGGCAACGTGAAGAAAGGGAGGGCGGGAAAGCAGACAAATCCATGGTGGAAATTCTATTGATGAAACATTAGGCAAACAAAGGGAGGCAATGATTGAAAGTGGAAGAACCAGAAGCGTGGGAGAAGGCATAAGACAGAGTCACAGAATGGAAGGGACTTGGATGTTAGCATCGTTTATGGGACATGAAGAAGTCAACACATTTATGGCCGGTCATGCTGTCGCTGAGAGGAAGTGTACACCTTTATCTTTCATGCCCATGAACCAAACAGTGTAATAAATAAAAAAAATTGAGAAGAGAATAACAGATGGCTTTGCAAACTTTCTTGATTCTGCTTGCATATGGTACTTGAAAGTCACCAACATTCACACACCCACACATCTCATGCTTCATAGGGACACACTGCCCTTTTGGGTGAGTAACAGCTAAATGCTACATTTAATTGAGCTTTGAATGTGTTCTTCTTTCATGACCAAAGCTCAAACACACAAGAGTTTATTATTATTCCATTAATATTGCAAACTGGAGATGTGAAAATTTTATATTTTAAGTTATCCTCTATTTAAATGTTTTTTTTTCAAATTCCTTTTTCTATGGTGGGTCGCATAAACGCAATAAAAATGGTTACATTACCGAGATTCCGGTATCTTTTTTTAAAAATTTTTTTAGATTTTACCCATTTTTTAAACAAAACCATTTTTCAAAACATTAAATGGAATAATCATGCTTTTCATTTCATTTTCCTTTGAAACTCCCCCATGGGTATCCATTGAAAAATAGTGTCAATAATACGTCTCTCCCAGCACTCCGTCTTTCTTTATCTATACGTCCTGCGACTGCAAAATTGAGTAATCTAATAGTTTGGAATTCCCTGAAAATATGGTTACAAATTAAGAAGTAGTGTAGACTGCCAGACACTTTTATCCATGCCCCAGTTTGTTGCAACCATGCATTTCCCACATTATTCTTAGATGTTTTTTTTTTTAAGATGGAGGCTTAAAGGTATATTTGCTTTGAAAAACGTGTACATAAACTCTTTCACTGCCACTGACGTTTAAAGACGTCAAGTAAAAACCTACAGAGCGCTGCCACTGACGTCTAAAGACGTCACTTAATTTTTATTTTATTTTTTATTTTGAAACGGGTGCCGGCAAGCCTTCCAGAGATGTGGTGAAAATTTCAATCAGGTTTTTTGAGCCTAATGACTATTTTTGGCCCCTAGAGGGCAGCGATGACTCTCTTTTGACAAGATCGGGTGGGCGTCAGTAGAGGCGGAGCTAGAGCGTCGAGCAGGAGATGAGAATGTTAGACAAAGGAAAAATGGCGACCAGTTGCGGCAGCTCACGCCGAGCCGTTTTTTTTCAAATTCGAAAAGCATCGACCAACGATAAAGAGCACATTGATGACGACGATGATCATCATCGATGATGATGATGACTCCGTGGTTGGAAAGCATTGACGCAGCAGTAGGAGACGTGGGGGGGAGAGCTAGATGGCCGAGGAGGAGCACACGGAAATGGCGCCCCGTTTGCTAGCAGCTCTGCACTTACAAGACGAAAGGCATCGACCAACGCTAAAAAAGCACATTGATGACGACGATGATCATCATCGATGATGATGAAGGTGAATCCGAGCTTGACGGCGAAGTTGCAAGCGTTGGCACGGCGACGACGTCATAAACGCGGAGCGGTGGGGAGGGTGTCTGGGGATTTGGGGACCTGGGGGCGGTTGGGGCTGGGTTGGGGTGGGTGGCGGGGGTGGGGGGCGGGGGGGAGCGGGGGTTGTGGGCCGGTGGGGTGCCTGGTGGGCCTGCAGTGCCCCGTCCTGCTGCGTTGGGTTGGGGGCGCGGGCCGCGTTGGGGTGGGGGGCGCTTCTGCTCCGGGGTTTGCTCTCCGGCCGGTGGCCCCTGCGGGGCCCGGGGGTCGTCCTTTGGCGCGGCCGCGGCCTGGGGGGCCCTGAGGTGTTGCGCTTGCTCTGTCCTGGCGGGGGTCGACGGCTCCCCTCTTTGGTGGAGATTTTCATGCATGCTAGATCCACCACACCAGCATCTATCGAGACTCAGACACAATTTGTTTCTCCCTCAGGTCATTGATTCGGTGGAGGCTGGTGTCTGTGGATCTCACTCTGCTTCGTCTGTCCTTTCTACCTTTCCTCAGTTTCTCCTTTGGGCCCTTGAGGTTTCCCTGATTTGTTGGAGTTTGGATGTCTTTGGGGTTGGTGAAGGTTAGTGGCCCGGTGGGTGGTGTCTGGTCGGTGCTGGGCTTCGCTTTTCTTTCTTTTCTTTGGTCCCCCTTTGGGTCTCCTGGCGGCCCCACGACTCTGGCTGGATTTTGAAGTGTTCGGTTTAGGTGAACGGTATGGGAATTCTTATTTATTTTATTTTTTTTTCGCACGCACGCACGCACGCACACACACGCACGCACACGCAGGCGGACGTTCGATCAGACGACGGAGAGTGCATCGAGTCCAATGCATATTCATCGGAGGAGTGTGTACAGTCTGCTACTTGCTATTTATTCCCCGGAAAAAAAGGCCGTCAAGAAAGTGTAACGTTTGCACGCGAAACGGACCAGCGAAAGTGAAACTATAATCTGTTGTGCGAGTCCTGCGGCGTCTCCTTGCACACAGGGGAGCGTTATAAAAAGAAAAACTGTATTTGAAACATCCACATAATTGTAAATAGTACTACAGTTGCACACGTTTGTCAATAGTTTGCGAAATTGTTTTGTCAAATTGTTACACTGTTGAATGGAAATAAACGTATTTTGCAATCAAAAAACACTTTTTCATTGTTGGTGAAAGCGTTTTACAGAAGTAAAGCACTATTTAGGTGTTTGTGGCATAATTCATGGACAAAAAGAAGTGTACAATTCACTAGAGTGCATGAAATAACATTGTTTCACAAAAAGCTATTTTTCTCCGTTTCGGTGAAAGTAACCATTTTCTATTATTGATTACTGAAGAACGGAATAAGGTAGAAACAAACTTTTCTGATGATTTTCTGATTCAAAATTCTGATGAAAGATGAGAGTCCAATCTTTCATTTGGTAGTATGTGTGTTTCCATAGTCCAAACACAACATTTTCTGTGGACCTTGAAAGATCAGTCAAAATGCTTAAATTGGCTGGCACTGGGGAAAACCCGTTTCTGAAAACGTCTGGCAGTGAAAGAGTTAACTAGAAAAATTCCCGCGGAAATTTTGAATGGGACTGCTGACTCTTTGGTAATGAGCTGAACAGTTTAAAATTTAAACCACTGGAATCGCTCAAGAAATGTGGAAGTTAACCATAATCAACATCAACTAAAATTATCTTACTGTCCATAAAAAAATGTAAATGAGCTGAACAGTTTAAAATTTAAACGACTGGAATCGGTCAAGAAATGTGGAAGTTAACTATAATCAACATCAACTAAAAGTATCTTACTGTCCCTTTAAGAAACATGCACATTCACGCACGCACATTTGACTTGGAGACGTCACGCGCCCCACATTCCATTGAGATCGCATGAGAGAAGCACCCCTTGTACAAAAGCCTCTCACGACTTAACGGTTGAAGATACAGATTCAAGAAATGGCTCGTTAGAACGGCAAGGGTTTGGGGAACACGAGCATGTTCTCATTTTCTTAATCGGATAAAAAATGACCAAATGAGAGCAGGTTGAAAACTTATGATTTATCAGAAATGGAGAGAGGAAGGCGCCTGAAATTAACATGGCAGAGATAGGCGAGTTGGTCCGACTTGTCCGAGCTTAAAGGGAAAATAAAGGTACTAAATGACACCTTAACCAAATAAAAGTTAGTTTGTCTGAAAGAAGACACTCGTGACTACAAAATGTGAGAATTTGACGTCTAGTGACAAAAGATTGTGGCCATGGTGACGAGTTGAAGTGAAATTTTTTCAAATACATTATTTGGTTCCCGGCACTGGATGGCTAATTAGCCAACAGAGTGTGTGAGAAAGCTAATTCAGCCACTGTCTTTGAACCCGAACAGGGGGGGGGGCTTTCATTCCTTAAAAAAGATTTCGACACTGAGCTAAAGATGGGAAAAATTCCTACAAAATGAGCTAAAATTCGTATCGGTCGGATAACGTATGCGCGCGCAGCGTGTCTTGGAAAAAGGTGCTTGAAGTGTGATTTTTTTCCCATTCATTCCCAATGGGGAGTTAATTTGGGAGTTTTTTGGGAATAGCGTCGCCATGGTAACTGGGAATTCTTAGAAAAATAATAGCGCAGCGAGTCAGATCGAGCCGCATCGTTTGATACCTCATTTGTGCCGGTGCGATGTACGGTACGGGCCGCATTTTAGCGGAAAAATCGTGGAATAATATATAATAACTAGAAAAATTCCCGCGGAAATTTTGAATGGGACTGCTGACTCTTTGGTAATGAGCTGAACAGTTTAAAATTTAAACCACTGGAATCGCTCAAGAAATGTGGAAGTTAACCATAATCAACATCAACTAAAAGTATCTCACTGTCCCTGAAAATGTATTTCAAAAAATGTAAATGAGCTGAACAGTTTAAAATTTAAACGACTGGAATCGGTCAAGAAATGTGTAAGTTAACCATAATCTAAAAATATGTCACTGTCACTTTAAGAGCGCACATGCATTTTTGACTTGGAGCCGTCACGCGCCCCACATTCCATTGAGATTGCATGAGAGAAGCACCCCTTCAACAAAAGCCTCTCACGACTTAACGGTTGAAGATACAGATTCAAGAAATGACTCGTTAGAACGGCAAGGGTTTGGGGAACACGAGCATGTTCTCATTTTCTTAATCGGATAAAAAATGACCAAATGAGAGCAGGTTGAAAACTTATGATTTATCAGAAATGGAGAGAGGAAGGCGCCTGATATTAACATGTAAAAGACAGGCGAATTAGTCCGACTTCTCTTGCTTAAGGTGAAAATAAAGGTACTAAATGACACCTTAGCCAAATAAAGTTAGTTTGTCTGAAAGAAGACACTCGTGACTACAAAATGTGAGAATTTGATGTCTAGTGACAAAAGATTGTTGCCATGGTGACGAGTTGAAGTGACGTCACGCACCCACATTGCATTGAGATTGAATGAGAGACGCACACCTCAAAGAAGAGCCTCTCACGACTTAACGGTTGAAGATACAGATTCAAGAAATGGCTCGTTAGAACGGCAAGGGTTTGGGGAACACGAGCATGTTCTCATTTTCTTAATCGGATAAAAAATGACCAAATGAGAGCAGGTTGAAAACTTATGATTTATCAGAAATGGAGAGAGGAAGGCGCCTGAAATTAACATGTCAGAGATAGGCGAGGTGGTCCGACTTGTCCGAGCTTAAAGGGAAAATAAAGGTACTAAATGACACCTTAACCAAATAAAAGTTAGTTTGTCTGAAAGAAGACACTCGTGACTACAAAATGTGAGAATTTGACGTCTAGTGACAAAAGATTGTGGCCATGGTGACGAGTTGAAGTGAAATTTTTTCAAATACATTATTTGGTTCCCGGCACTGGATGGCTAATTAGCCAACAGAGTGTGTGAGAAAGCTAATTCAGCCACTGTCTTTGAACCCGAACAGGGGGGGGGGGGCTTTCATTCCTTAAAAAAGATTTCGACACTGAGCTAAAGATGGGAAAAATTCCTACAAAATGAGCTAAAATTCGTATCGGTCGGATAACGTATGCGCGCGCAGCGTGTCTTGGAAAAAGGTGCTTGAAGTGTGATTTTTTTCCCATTCATTCCCAATGGGGAGTTAATTTGGGAGTTTTTTGGGAATAGCGTCGCCATGGTAACTGGGAATTCTTAGAAAAATAATAGCGCAGCGAGTCAGATCGAGCCGCATCGTTTGATACCTCATTTGTGCCGGTGCGATGTACGGTACGGGCCGCATTTTAGCGGAAAAATCGCTGGAATAATATATAATAATAATAATAACGACAAGAAAAATAAACCACTGTCCTAGGTAGAATACTAATATGTGCCTGCTTGCTTCGCAAGCAGTCCCATAATAATAACGACAAGAAAAATAAACCACTGTCCTAGGTAGAATACTAATATGTGCCTGCTTGCTCCGCAAGCAGTCCCATAATAAGCAATTTGCTTCATTTTCTTTGTTTAAAAAAAAAAAGATCATGTAATATAGTTTCTGAACGAGTGGGTTGTACTACAACTGTATTGAAAAATGCTTGAGAGAAGGAAATGAGTATACAAATTGGGAATTATGTTTGGTATGAAGGCTTTAGGAGAATTCAATTATATTCTATTAATTATTATTCAAGTTAAGGTTATCCACAGGCTTTATTATTCAAAAACTAAATTGAACAGAATTTCCCATTCTATTTCTCTTTTATGTGATCAAGGTAACTGCACAGGGCTCTTTGACTCACTGCTTTTGGGCATGTCCAAAACGTTCTATTTTTTGGTGTGACATTTAAATTGTTTTCTGAGGTGTATGATTGTATGTTTAAACCTGAACCAGAAGTTGCATTATTTGGGGTTTCTCTTTCTTTGCTAAAATAACATTTAAACTTATTTTTACCCTAAAAAGGAGCCAATTATAGCTACAGAATTACTGTATGAGGCAATTAGGGGTGTTAGAAAAAATCGATTTGGCAATATATCGCGATATTTCAGCGCACAATTCTCAAATCGAAGACGAAGGATTTGGGATCCTCCTCATTACCCGTGTAGCAATCACTTTATATCAGGCGAGTCCATTTCTGAATCAGTTAGTTGTGTAGATGTAGCTCGATTGTATATTTATTAAACTAAGGCAAAAGACGTGATCGGGGCACTTTGTACATGGTGGCTGAATCAGCAGATGCTAACTTGCTCGAAGCAGGCTAGCTTCAGGCAAGTTACCACAAAAATGCAAAATGTGGGAGAAATAATTGTGTTTGTTTGTGCTGCTACGGTTTAATAGATATCACACATGTAATAACTGACCAACACCATAAGGACTGTTTACGGCTGTCTAAATTACGCGGCGGCGGCCGAATTAGCAGATGCAAAATTGCTAATGTGCATAAATACCACTGCAACACTTGCGTAAAACTGCTAATTTCGATGGCATTTTGACCACACATAAAGGGGAAATAAATCCTTATTGTACAAACTTGTAAAGCCTTTGTATGATCAGATTTGAAAGCACTCACCGATGTAAGAGAGGGGGTAATTCCACGTAGCAGCGTCGCCGAGTTGGGAAAAAAAAAGCACTCCTGACACTTCATCTGTAATACAACTTGTCCACCTCACGCATGTATGGGCTAGTTGTATCGCGGGTAAGTTGTCACATTGAAATGTTCTTCTCCAACAGAGGGCGCAACAAAAAAGCAGAATACTAGTTTTCTTTGTATAAATGGTCAGGGGTTGTGTACTGTCTGAGAAGAGAATAGCACAACATTGTGAGCTGAAATAATTGCCAGTTATCTGTTTTGCACAACCTAAAACTAAATTTTTCAACTTGATATATTTTGAAACAGGCGTCGTACATAGACAAATTCTGGCAGCAAATCATGTGGACTCGTTAGAGGAGAGATTCAGACATCTTGTCATGCCTCAGCCACTGCTCTGGTTTAAGCTAAATGGAGCAAGTATTAGCCAACATGGTAGTTTGGGGCAACTTGTCTCAGTCTTTATGGTGCCTGTTGTCACATATGCAAAGAATGGGCCAATGAAAATTGCACCTCTGGCAACTCTGTTTTCGTATGCCAGAATTGTTTTTCAGATGATGAGTCTGAAGAGTGAGAAAATTTGTTTTGTTTCATTGTTTAAAAATAGATTTCCAGTTGTTGGAACTTCAGTATGCCCACATGTCAGGACTGGTTCAAGTTTCATGATGAACCATCTATGCATTAACCGAAATGCTTCATTTAAAAAAAAAAAATCCAATTCAATCTCAAATTGTCCAGTTTAAAGTGGAAAACAGGCATTTGAGGCTGAGAGCTAGGACCTACAAGCCAGCAGTTTCTAAGGACTTTAATCTGTTTCATAATATTGTAAGTTTGCTCAATGACTATATGGTAAATTTTCAAGATCAATGATAAACAATTTATCTGGCTGTAAAAACAAACAAACAAAAATAGGAAAACAAGGATAATTTTGTCTTTGTCTTATTAGTTGCAAAATCCAGGGTGACATCCTACCCAATATAGTGTGACAACTCACCCATTGGTGGGGCAACATGTCACATGTTCACTCTCTCTATTTTATGGCACTGACACAAAGTATGAAAATGACATGAATACAAAAAATATACCTAAGACTTTGGTCTTTTATCTGGTATAGATTATGTTTATATATGATGTATTGATTCCAAGAAATATCTAAAAGTATAAAAAGCGATACAACTAGCCCTGGTTTCCCCTATATCATGTCCTTTTCATTAAAGTGAATGTCAGTTCTCTTGAGCAGGAAGTTGACGGACAAACGCTCCTCGCCATTGTAGTTCATTAACGCGACGCCGCTACTTTCCTGCCAGTGGCTGCCACGGGGGGCATATTCTGAGAAATAGTTGCGTGACATCCGGATCTCCAATAAAAGAAATGAAGTCAGCTTTCAAAATAATCCTTTACTTTCCTTGAGACAATGTGATGTTTTGTGTTTCCATCCATCTATAATCTTTGATGCATTTTATGAATGTGCAGAAACTGTAGGCTAGGTTGCATTGTTATGCACCGCCACTTATATTCTTAACGTCTGCCGCATTCGTCAGAAACAAACCTGAGAATCAGCTCTGTTTGAACTTTTTCGCGTTTGGTGTTCTTTAAAAAAGAAAAAAAAAGTAATATCACATAATCACACTCTTTCTCTATGACTGCACACCTTATTAATAGGTAGTGTGACAGAAAGAAAAAAAAGCACAAAGGGGGAAATGGTGTATGGAGTTCATGTCCTGCGTAAAAACACAGTATGACCGAGAGGGCATCCGGTTAAGAGTCAGATCCATGGCAAAATATATAAGGACACAACCTTTTAATAGATTAAAGGGCCTCTGGTGCAGTCCTTGAACAGAAACATTTCACATAATTAAGAAAAGGTAAAAACGTACATGTGCTGTCTTGTTTGTCTTTTAAATCAATAGGCCTCTTTGATCATTTGCTGAAACTTTGACAAAAACTATGACTGTTTCCAAATTATACAGCTGTGGACTCAGGTTCAATAATGACCTGACTCCATTGAATAATGTATAATTCTTAATAGTCTTGTGTTAAATTAATGAATAGTGTATTAATGGCACATTACCATATCTGACCTCCCGCAAATAAAATGGTAGGCTACAATTCAAATGACAGAGTTTTACTCCATTTAGAAGCAATTCACTATAATTCCCGAACAGCCATAGCCCAATTAGAGCTGGCTCAAGCCATTTTAACTGCATTTCCAAGAATAAATTATTTTAGTGTAGAGGACCCATCTCAGAAGCCCTTCAGCCTATAATTATGTGGTTCTCGTGAGGGATGATGAACACATGGGCATGTGGTCGACTGAAGCATACTAATCCTTGCTTTGACATCATTTCATTCACTGGACAGGCATGCCAGCGCAGAAGCCATGAAAAACACTCTTTCCAAACGTTGCAGTCTTGATGATATGCAACATTCAGAGCTCACCTCCTTGTTAGTTTAGTCACCAAAATGAAAACATCATCAATATGCATTGCTTTAAAGATCCTAAATATGATTTATAATTGGTGTGCAACTTGCAAAGTGTCACATTTGAATTTATAATCCTTCCAAAGTACTGCAAAAGCTCACTATGCAAGACAAATGCATTCTCTTCAGAAAAAAATGGTTTTGGGACAGCAAATTGAGGCATACAACAGCTTAAACAATGCACAGAGACATTTAAAGCCTGTTTCAAAAGTGGAACACAGTAAAGCCTTATTGACAGAGACAGACCGGTTGGAGAAATGTAGCTATAATACATTTGGGGGCTAATCTAGCTCACTAATGTGAGCAGTGATACAGCTCCAAAATCACAATCACTCTGCTGATTTGAAGTTGAAGACCAATTGAGGGCCAATGCTATCCATAGAAATATTCAACCTGGGTGCAGTTGAGACGATTTATGGCTGGTTGAATCCTAAAGTAAACTCAGACTGTTGTAAGAATTGCTCAGCAAAGTCTTTATTCCAGAAAGTATCAAATAAGGAAAACCGTCCACCAAAAGGTACTACTGCTGAGTGGGAAAAATCCACAAAAAATGCGTTGCGTCTGCTGACAGCGACAGCAACACCTGCACCTGCAGCTTGGTCCCTGGTAACGTCCAATTCACTAAGAATATTGCTCTAATGATATACCAACGCAAACATGCCCACAAGTTTGACAGTTGGGAGCAAAATTGCGCCTGATTTACCACACATGATAATGGATTTGCGCCAAGAACACGGCAGTATAGAACAGTTGTGAGAAAAATGAAATAATCACAAAGAGGTGCAAAAGTGTTTTCCTTATTTAGCGCAATTAAGCTGTGGAGAGGATGAGGCGTGAGCAGCGTGAGAGGGACGGCACTGCCTTCTCCGTGCCACAACCACTCCTACCATGATTCACAGGATTGAGGAAGCGCCAAGTTTACACCAGCCTTCCATAAACGTTGTTGGCGTCACTCAAACTCCGTGTGGCCATAAGCGCTGGCGTATCAATGAGTCTCATTTGCATAGATGTGGGCAATTTCTCCGCCAAATGCATGCAAATGAGCTCATTTAAGTACGTGCAAAAACCCACCGGCGCACCGTGGTACAATCTAGTAGGTAGCACAGTTATTGCTGAATTTACCCATCTGTGTGTGCCTAATGGATTGCATGCTCCCTTTATACCGGAAAAGCTACGCAAACCTTTACCTTATTGTGGGACGCACTGGGACACATTTTAATATGTTGTTTAATATGTTGTTATTAAACAACATAACATACACGCTAAAATGAATGGTTCATTGAATTTATATATATTAGCCAAGTATTTCATGATTTTTGAACGACGCGCTAAAAATTTTCCCAGCGGGGCAATCACAGCGACCAAACTGGAAATGACGTAGCCATGTTGTTACCTGCAGGCTGTATGTGTGCATGTGTTTTTTTCTTCTTCTTGATTTGTCTCATTTTTAAATTCATTTGCATTATGCCGTCTCATTGTGTTGCCGTTTTTTTGTTCAAACCGACGGGAGAATGGCTTGAGCCTGTTTCAGGGATGGAGACATGGAACGGCACCTTCTCGCCAGTGACAGAAAGAGGAATGAACGGGACATTATATTGTTTATTGAAAAAAGGGGGCGTGCCAGTGAGCTGTCACGGCTTGCGAAATTCACACAAATATCTAATTTGTATGAGGCTGTTTCATCGTGTTTTTACTTGCACTCTTTCTTAAAAATGCTTTTGGGGTGATATTGTCTCATGTCCTTTTCACTTTAAGAGTAAATGGAAGAAAAAGCAATACTAACAAACCATCCTACCAACATTCAAAAGTTTCTTGGTGTTGGCAGGGCTCTGGGTGGCGAGGTGGTACTGTTGCTTGCCCTCGGTGCAGGCGGTGCGGGTTCACCACATTTGTGTGTGTTTGAGTGGATGTGTGTGAAAATAAATAAATAAAAATACTTAGTGTTGTTAACTCTTTGACTGCCAAAAACGTTAAATAACATTTAGTAAAAACCTACGGAGGAGCGCCAAAGATGTTCACCAAGTTTTTTTTGTTTTTTTTTGGAAACGGGTGGAGGAAAGCCTTGGCCAGCAGCTGTGCTGAAATTATCAAGCAGATCTAGTTAGTATAATGCCTATTTTTGGCCCCTAGATGGCAACGATGACTCTCTTTGGACAAGATTGGGTAGGCGTCAGTAGAAGACGTGAGGCGTAGCTAGAGTGTTGAGGGGACAATGGCTGAGGAAGCCATAATGGCGACCGGTTGCAAGCAGCTCACGCTTGAGCATTTTTTTCAAAGACGAAAAGCATCGACCAATGCTAAAGAGCACATTGATGACGACGATGATGATGATGGTGACTCCGAGGTTGACGCCGAAGTTGGAAGCGTTGACGCGGCGGCTATGATCACGTCATAAAGCCTCACCGGCTAGCGATGCTAACGCCGGAAAACGGGGAGCACAACCGAGCACTTCTGCTCAGGCAGACGTTCAATCGGACGACGAAGAGTGCCCCGAGTCCAATGCATATTCATCGGAGGAGTGGGTACAGTCTGATCACGGAGAAGACACTGGTTATGGACTACGATGCCACCATGAATGGAGCGGATAAGATGGATCAACCACCCAGTATAGGAAGTGAAGGACAATGAGGAAGCCAGACGTAACACCACCGTAATGTCACCGTATCATGATCCTGAGAGTAGACTTGATGGCAACATGGCCAAACACACACTGCAATATATACTTGCTATTCCCCGGAAAAAAAGGCCGGCAAGAAAGTGTATCGTCAGCACGCGAAGGAGCCATCGCAGTGAAAGTCATCTGTTGTGCAAATCCTGCTGCGTCCACTTGCACGCAGGGGAGTGTTACAAAAAGAAAAACTGTATTTGAAACATCCACACAATTGTAAATAGTACCACGGTTGCACACATTTGTAAATAGTTTTTACACTGTTGAATGTAAATAAACGTATTTTGCTATCAAAAAACACTTTTTCATTGTTGGTGGTAGTGTTTTACAGAATTAAAGCACTGTTTAGGTGTTTGTGGCATCATTCATGGAAAAAAAAGGTCTCAAATTCACTAGAGTGCATGAAATAATATCGTTTCACAAAAAGCTTGATTTCTCCGTTTTTTGTTTCAAAACAGAGCATTTGGGTGAAACTAACCATTTTCTATTGTTGATTACTGAAAAACGGAATAAGGTAGAAACAAAAAAAAATTCTGATGAAAGATGAGAGTTCAATCTTTCATTTGGTAGTATGTGTGTTTCCATAGTCCAAACACAAAATTTTCTGTGGACCTTGAAAGATCACTCAAAATGCTTAAATCGGCTGGCACTGACAGCATCCCTTTTCTGAAAACGTCTGGCAGTCAAAGAGTTAAAAGCAAAAAAATAAATAAAAAATGAAAGGATGATTCATTAAAAAAAAGAAAACTAATATATGACCAAATACTAAACCCTAAACTCAAATCATATTAAATAAAATACATTTTAAACCTTCTATTTCATGAGTATGATATTTTTTTCCCATTCTAACTCTGTTGTATATGATCTGACATATGCATTGCACGGATAATCCATTACAGGGCAGTATCACCCATCTGGTGGCTTTTCCAGCGACCTTGCAAAATCGCCCAAATAGAGAAAGGAGAGACTCTAATACTTATTAATTGTGAGAAATGTTCTTTCTGATTCTTGGAAATACTAATATATTTGATCCCCCCCCCCCCCACACACACACACACACATTTTTTTTTTGTTCAAAAGGACCAATAAATACTATATTGACAAATAATCTGAATTTTCTCTTATTGTACATTCATGAATCCCCCCCCCCCCCCAAAAAAAAATCTGAAGCTTGCCTGAGCATTTCAAGTTTAAGGTTAATTTACTGTCACCATATTAGAAAAAAAAGTTGTGTGTTGAATTTAATCCTTTGAATGCTGAACAATATTTTAGATTCTCTTCTTGAAACTACTGCACCTCCAATTTACTGCAGGTTTAATTGCAGACTCAGTTCAAGCATTCTCATCTCTAATTTACAAGTGACAGAACAATTTGGGCCCTGATTCTAAACATAAGCAACACCATACTTGAATAAGAGCACACAGCTTTGTTCTCAAACTCACCACAGGGAAAAAGCATTTCCCGCTCGGGTTCACATTTTAGTATGAGCACACGACAAAAAAACACAAAAGTGCAGGAAACATGATAGTGTACACACCGGCAGACAGAGAAATAAAAGTGTTAAATCTTCTGGGATCAGGCATAGGCAGGGAGGGTGTTTTTTAAATTTATTTTAAAGAAAAAAAGTTGAACAGGGGAGTGAAAAGCAGTGAGTGACTGAGTGGCCGCTTGCGTCCAACATCTACACCTGATACTCACAAGGTAATGGGGCGTTGGCCTACAGGGTGAAAGGCTGTTATACATGCCTAACACGGATGTGGCCGATGATACTCTACATGCCGCATACCGTAAATACCCAAAGGAGTGTAAGCTTCACCTTAACAAAGCTTTTTATCAGGAGCCTGCATGAAGTCTTCAAAACTCGGCAATAAATTAATAACAGTCTTACTTTGTGAAGATTGCGACTAGTTTCAATGTTGTCAATTCCTTCTAAATACCAAAGACTATCACAGGCAGGTGATAATCAACACGCGGCAAGCACTTTTTTCCTCTAATAACATCAAAGATGTCTGACGTTACTCACAGAAATTCCATCTGATATTCCAGGGTCTTCCCTTTGAGCAAGAGCAGCATGATGAAAACATGAGAAACTGTCAAGGCTGTTTGTTACTGGGATGCATTGTCTTTTGGGATGTTTCAACAACTTCAGACCAGTTGTGGATAACATGTGGATTCGACTTTGCTTTCAACTTCACTGCTTCATCACATCTTTTACCCTTACACCTCAGGCTTTGAATCATTTCTATGATTATTACTTTCACCCCCTGCATTTTATCCGACATGCTGAAGCACAATTAGGCAGCCAAAATCAAATTTACACTGAGTGGTGACAACTGTTCAATGACTCGTAAAGAGAATATAATTACCTATCAGAGAAAAACAATATGGTGGACCTCATTTAAGGGATGGTAATTAGCCTGTGTCAAACTATGAAAGTCCTACTTATAATTGGGGTCTACACTGCTGCAAATACCCTAATCGGCAGTGGCTGGACTGACCATGCACTTGTTTTTTTTGCTTTTGCATTCTGTTGCAGTCATGATCTCCCGGTTATGAGAAGGTGATTTACCCACTAGATTATTATTTTTTCTTTCTGGGGGCTATATATTGTATATTAGGATAACAATACACAACATTTATGGCTTGGTTCGATTCGATATTTTAGCATCATGGTTCACAATTTTTTTGATACTTTTTTTGTTTATTGCAAATTTTTTATGTATTTTTAAATTAAGTTTTAAGCATAGCAAAGCGTGCTAGAAGTTGATTCTGATCCACTACAGATTGTGCATCTATGCCCATTTTTAGACTGTAGAAGAAACAAACTGAGGTTCAGAAATGTAAACATGGTGAAAAAGATGAGAAAAGCCCAACTCAGAGGTGCTAACCTATAGAAATTCACTTCCAGAATTTGTCTGAATTTACATATGTTTTGCATTCCAGTACTGTCAGGAACATTACTGTGGGACAGATATTACAGTATATTGTGTAATAGGAGCAAAAATTATTTTGCAACATAATCAGTCTTCTATAATCATAATTGTTTATAAAATACTGATTATGTATGTAATATACAATCTTCACTCATTTATTCCAGGAGTTATGTTCCAAAAACTACCTCCAATAAGTGAAAATCGCGAAGTAGAATATATTAAAACGTAATAACTAAAACACAAAAAGACGTAGAAGAAGAATGAACTTTCAACAAGGAAGGTGTCATGACTTGTTAGGGCTTTTTATTCATGTTGCTTCGCCTCCCTTTGCGGGCATTTTTGTGTAATTATTTTTGGGTTAATTACAACATGTGTTCTGTGCTGATTTAATCGCGACACCTGTTCAAAGTGCACAGTACGCAACATTGGCTAAACGACACACTAGCTTACGTGTTACAGCCATTCTACATTCTACAGCTTCAGTGTTTTCACAACTTCCACTTGCCGTTTGTGCCTGAGAAAAGCATCACATTTTTTACTATTCCAGTGTTTCTCACGCCATGTTAATACTTGAGTAGGCCACCCAAGTAAATTGTCCACCACCCAAGAAGTTTTCAGGAAAATGTATTAAAAATATATTAAAAAGAGGGGGAAAAGTGTTGCGACAGGATATACCACATGTAACGTTAGTTCGCCGTCACTCACTTGTGGATCGTGAAGCCAGAGGAGACGTAGTAACATGACTGAGAACAACCTCTCGTCCATCCCGCCTCCCATCCCCACCGCCGGAGTCCACCCACCTAAGTAGATTTCAAACACTGTACTCTGTCAATTTGTGATCAAAAACACACTGAGGAGAGAATAGAAGCATTTAAAGGCTTAGGAATTGACCAGATTTGTATCTTTTGGCATCAATGCAATGTGGGATTCTATTTAAAGTAAGACGTTCTGAAGGAATATTTTGATTACTATATTAAGTGTAATCTTTGCGTGTTCCAAAATAATTGTATTCGAGATCTGATGAAGAAGGTTCCTTGCAAGGATTTATTTAGAAGCTTCTAAAGACAAAGTCAGGACACCACATCTGAATGCAACGTGGGGCCCCAAGTCTGTACCAGTCTACAGAACATCGACTCATTTATACTCAAAAGATAAAAGGTTCCTCTTCCCGCCTCTTGATTGAACAAAGAACAGACATGTCGACTCCTAGTTGAACAAAGGTCTAATGTTGTTAGTAAGCAGACGTTTACATATAGTTCCCCTTCTTGACTTGGGGAACAAATGCAATCAGGATCTGACCCCAGACTTTTAGTCTCTAATGACAAAAGACTCTGATAACATCATGCACATTCTATCTTCAATAGCTTTGGGGGTACGAAGATCATTAAGAGTTCACAAAATCACCATCCCACTGTATTATTTTAAACACTCATGATTATATCACATTGATATGCCTATAAGTAAATTCAAAAAACAGTAAAACCACAAATTGAAAATGTTAAATGTCTTCAGTCCTACCATTGAACTTCTATAAGTTGAAAAACTGGACATTTAATCCCACAATAGTCTAGAGAGAAAGTCCAGTGCGAATCTTGATCGTCGCAAAATGAAGCAATGTTTATGTGTGGAGTTTAGAAATAAGAATAGCATGTGAGAGAGAGAGAGAGAGAAAGATAGATAGATAGAGGGGCTTACCAGTCAAAATTCTGTTTGAGTCATTAAAAAAATCGGTGGAAGGGGCATAATAAATGTGAGGCATAACACTATGTGATGTGGTTAAGTGTCACGACGCAATAGCAGATGTGTCCGTCCCTCGAAGCCATCTCGTGATGAAGGTCTTGTTGAATGAAAAGTGCGTTCGACAGTTGGTCAATTTTTTTTAAAAAGAGGCGTTTGTCAGCCTCTGTCTGAACCTGGCACTCCTCAACAGCCAGAGATTCAAAAATTGACACACTCTGGGATCACTATTTGGGAAAAAGTGATCCAATCATGAAATGATGCTCAGGGAAAAGCACTTGAACGAATCTTCTTTGATATTAGTGCCATGGAAAAACACTAGACATCATCCTCCTCGAACAGACAGGCGCACATCTGGATCAGCAGCTTAGTCAACCCCCTCGGTCGGGGTCAATTGATGTGATTGATGAGCCTGGGACCTCGTGGCTCACATGTGGTGGATGTGGCCCCCACCATTATGATCAGCAAACCAATCTGTGTGCAAAATCATTTTCATTTAGTCACTCATAACATACATAGTCTTCATTCTTTACTTTGAAAAGAGCACCTGTTTTTTTTGTTAGCAAATGTTAATTGTTTCTATATCTTATGAAGTTTTGTTTTTTCAAATGGGTTCGTCTGATCCAATATTCCTAGGAAACCCTTATGATGGTAGATAATGATTAATCAAATATTTTACCATGATATTTACTGTTGTAGATTTAGCATAAATGTGCTCTTTGTCGTACATCAAATTTCTGTATTTTTAAACTCTGTTTTTTTATTATAGCAGTGTAAATCATTTAAAAACAACATCATCTTAACCCAGAACTATTCATGTCCGGCCGGGCCATAAACAGTCTGAGAAGAGATTTATATATATACTTATACCTTAAATAAACACTGCAGTCCTGCAGTTCATTTTTAACAACTTGTCTCATGAAAAAAAATGTCACCCAGGTGTCTCAATGTTCCTTCCACACCTAAATGGCATATTCCATGGGCTCTAGAAATTATACTTTTCAATTGTTTCTGAGATGGAACATACTTACCGTATTTCTGCTATAAGGGTCGTCTTTTGTCATCTTTGTAGAACTTACTTTCCTCCAACTCCAATCCTCTCCATTCTCCGCCTGTAAATTCCTCACACCAAACTTCATTCTCACATCAGACTTCCTTTTCAACGATACACAGACAGACCATTCGCACCTCAGACTTCCTTTTCAACAATACACAGACAGACCATTCTCACCTCAGACTCCCTTTTCAACAATACACAGACAGACCAGTATTCCCCCATCTGATAAAATCAACTCTGATCTTTTTCAGACATGTATTTGAAAACTGTAGCAGCGAACAGATGCCGCTTCAAAGAGGAAGAAAAACAGACACCTTGTGTCCTGTAGATTAGAAAAACAACCAAATTGGGACAATTTGGCCAACACCAGAACTACAAGAAGATCTCCAGCAGAGCTAGCCAGGAGCCATAAAAACAAAAGCCTTTGAGGCAAGAGTTCGTAATGTAAATTTGAATCCTGTTCAGGCAACTTAAAGTGAGAGCAACAACTCAAGCAGATGTAAATTAAGATACTGCAGCGGAGGACTTTTAGGGTCAGGAAGAGAAGAGAAAAAGATTTAAAATAACCCCATTAATCTATTGCAGGTCACAAATCTTCCAAATATCTGCCATCTCAACTAGTAAAAGAAACGAGTTATAATCAGAAAAACAAGACAAAATCCCTACTTTAAACCAACCAAAAAGTATTCTTAAAATGCTAATTAACCTCACCTCTTCTACAGAGTAGTGGGGGCTTGTAAAACACAGCAGGGAACTTTGCCTTTGTGCATTCCCCGTGGGATCCAAAGATCAGTGCTGTTGAGTTTAATCAAAATTAAAAATTTAACCAGCAAATTCGCCGTAAGTGTTCCACATCTGAGTCCACTCTGAGAAGCCAAAGTTATAAAAGAGAAATGGGAAAAAAATTAGAAGGCCAAATTCAACAAGCATCAAACAACGGAAAATATAGTATTAAAGATTAAAATAAATTTTATACTACCCTAATTCACATAAGCTGTTCTCAATTACCGAAACTGCGTTGCTATAGATCACATCTCCTTTTCCGACACAGTACAGAGTGCAAACTGTACTCAAACAGACCAAAATATGACTCAAGGGGCTAATCTCAGATGACTCGCGAACTTTGAGTCCACCACTGGAGTTCATATTCCTTCCTGTCCTTGTAGATAGCAGTTTATGCAGGGCAAAGTTCAAAGCAGGCCTTAGCTGTCACTGGAGACCCCTGACAGTTTCATCAAGACGGCTGTGATGAGAGTTCGAGATGTCTGCTCAAAGAGTTGATGGACATTTTGCTCAGATAATTCATAAGAGTCATTGAACAGTCACAGGGCGAGCGGATTTACAGTGTACCATCCTTTTCGCAGTCCGTGTGATCACTTCCCCCACGAAAGTGACCATTGTTCAGTTCGCCGTCCACTCTGTGCACCAAGCAGAGCAGGAGGTCCATATTCCCAACAGCCAGGTTATTCCAGCACGTTTGAGACACCCAAGAATAACACCTCTCGTCAAAGATTGAACCTGCCTGAAACATTTATACACTCGGAACAGACAGAGGGAGATGAGATCATAGCAAGAGATCCTATCTGCTTGTTGTAATTAAAAAATAATAATTTTCTCAAAAAAATATGTATTTTGTAGTTTTATTTAAATTTGATCACTACACTATAGCAAGTAGTAGTACTATATTTACGCATATGTCTACCATAGACATCTTCTTCATTACATGTTACCTCAAATTATGCTTAAAATGTGACAGCTCACAGTCACCCTGGCCACTTGGTGAGAAGTCCTCTCCAGACTTCTAGAATGGGACTCAGATAAGGACAAAGGTTAAATCATTTTTACACCTACGAATAAGTTATCAGAGATGCAGGGGAAATATAAAAAATCAAAAATGAAAAGTCTATTTCAATTAAAATTTGTTTTTATTACTTATTCAATTATATTAAAAATTTGTTTTTATTACTCATTCAACTATAAAACACACAGATCTGATTTTAAAAATAATATGATAGTGGCCTGTACACCTAGACCGCTATATCCTTCCGCATTCTTCTCTTACCTAGAAAAGAGAAAAACTCCCATTACAGGACACATTGACCTCTGACTCCTATTTCACACACAACAGACTACAAGTCTCCCAAATGGAGACAATGGGAACACTCACACACAACACAAACTCCTCAACTTAATTCAGTGGCGTCTCACTTGTTGAACCAATTCAAGAGACCATAATTCTCACCGCCACGTTGCTCATTTCTCCTCCAAAAAATAAAATAACCACAGACGAACACAAACCTCTCAGAAGTGCGCAGACTCACTTGTAAAATACACCGTTACTTCGTCGAATAATAACATCACCACGTACGTGTAGCTCAAATGTCGACTTATTCACGCACAATCCATCGCAACGTTACGGCTGCGACACAGACACGTCGCACACATTGTAAGACAAACAACGAAAAACCGCGTGGCCACAACACACCACGTTTCTCAAACAAACGCGTACACTCAACAATTTATTTCTAAGCCAAGAGCTCTCGCTTGGTTCAAATTTTCCCTGCGGGTCATCTCTCAGAGTCAACACTTCATCCAATTTATGTTCCAATTTCTTAACAGATGTGGCTGCCCGCAGCTAACTCATCCTCAGCCTTAAAAACAGATTCGCGCGGTAGCGTCTTACCAAAAACTCATCTCCTGCGCATGGCAACTCGTACGCTGGCAGAACCGCTAGCTTAGCATCAGCCTCCTTGTTCTCAAAATCACTTAACACCGCCATCCGCGCAACTTTCACAGAGCTACCCAACGCTAACATTCTAGCACAAACCAACATTTGGTCCACGACCTTATATTGTAGGTAATCAGCGTCTAGCGCTGTTTTACACAATCAAGTTCCACGAACACACCACATTTTTCAACAGTGAGAACCAACCACTATCACATTTAGTGCGCATTCATACATTTAAAAGAGTTTCAAACTTCCGTTGACGCCGTGGTGGAAATGCGTCCATGAACGTTTACAGCCTTCACTGTTCGCTTAGCGACCACTTCTCTATCGACCGGAAGTGTATGCATCCATCCTTATTTACGGTCGAAATCTTTCGTCCATAATATGTAGTAATTAGTCATTTTTAACTCTTTCACTGCCAGACGTTTTCAGAAACGGGTTGTCCCCACTGCCAGCCGATTTAAGCATTTTGAGTGATCTTTCAAGGTCCACAGAAAACACACCTAAATAGTGCTTTACTTCTGTAAAACGCTTTCACCAACAATGAAAAAGTGTTTTTTGATTGCAAAATACGTTTATTTCCATTCAACAGTGTAACAATTTGACAAAACAATTTCGCAAACTATTTACAAATGTGTGCAACCTTGGTACTACTTACAATTATGTGGATGTTTCAAATACAGTTTTTCCTTTTGTAACGCTCTCCTGCGTGCAAGGAGACGCCAGGACTCACACAACAGTTTACTTTCACTTTCACATCGGTCCGTTTTGCGTGCAAACGTTACACTTTCTTGACGGCCTTTTTTTCCGGGGAATAAAAAGCAAGTAGCAGACTGTACACACTTCCTCCGATGAATATGCATTGGACTCGGGGCACTCTCCGTCGTCCGATCGAACGTCCGCCTGTGCGTGCTCGGTTGCGCTCCGCGTTACGACACCGTCATAGCCGCCGCATCAGCGGTTCTAATTTCGCCGTCAAGCTCGGATTCACCTTCATCATCATCGAGGATGATCACCGTCGTCATCAATGTACTATTTTAGCGTTGGTCGATGCCTTTCGTCTTGTAAGTGTAGAGCTGCTTGCAAACGCTCGCCATTGCCCGTTCCCTCCTCCATCTAGCTCCATCTAACGTCTTCTACTGCCGCGTCAATGCTTTCCAACCACGGAGTCACCCTCATCTTCATCATCGATGATGATCATCGTCGTCAACAATGTGCTTTTTCAGCGATGCTTTTGGTCTTTGAAAAAAACGTCTCGGGTGTGAGCTCCTCGCGACCGGCCGCCATTTTTCCTTTGTCTTCCATTCTCATCTCCTGCTCGACGCTCTAGCTCCGCCTCTACTGACGCCCCCCGATCTTGTCAAAAGAGAGTCATCGCTGCCCTCTAGGGGCCAAAAATAGTCATTAGGCACAACAGACAGACTTGAAAATTTCACCAGACATGCGGAAGGGTTTCCTCTACCCGTTTCAAAAAAAAAAAAAAAAGCATTGGATGACGTCTTTTGACGTCATTGGCAGTGAAGCGTAGGTTTTTACTTGACGTCTTTAAACGTCAGTGGCAGTGAAAGAGTTAATATTCATAAAGTCAGTGACGTCTCACTTATGATACTACAATCTAACAGATCAAAACTATTCTCATTAATCCCCCCCAAAAAATTATTATATATATATATATATATATTTTTTTTTTTTTCAGAAAAATACAAACAAGACGAAAATATAACAGATATTAAATACCTTCTGCGCGACTTTAATAAATATATCCAGGATCCTTACGGGCGGCTTTTCACACAGCTCTCGAACCGTAGAAATATACGGACGGCTAATATCACACCACACACCGTAGCAATATACGGGTGTTTACAGCTCTCGCTCCGTGTGATCAAAACGGCCGGCTAATACCACACAACTCAACAGCTCTCACTCCGCGTGATCAACGCGGGTGGCTAATATCACACAACTCAACGGCTCTCGCTCCGTGTGCTCAACACAGGCGGCTAATACCACACAAAACAAAATAAAAACAGCCTTATTCCTCCGCGGAAACTCAATCTCATATGCCGCTTCAAACGGCGGAGCGCTCCTACTTGACGTCACTTCCGTACACAACGGGCTTCTTTTGGCGCGACTTAATACTTATCCAGGATCTTCGCGGGCGGCTTCTTCACAGCTCTCACTCCGATGTGAATGATATCACACGAGCGGCCTGATTCAACACAACACACACACACCGAGGAATTATGTCCCACGGTTTAGTAATTCAACACAGCACACACACCGTTTGAATGATACCACACAGGCGGCTAATCCACTCCGCACACCCCGTAGAATTATACGGGCGGCTTATTCATACAAAAATAAAAAAGACAGCCTATTCCACCGCCGAACAAATCTCCCATGCATGGTTCAATGTCGTAGTAATTTTCAAAATCGAGGACTTTCACGTCCCTCCGTAACAAATACGACTTTAACCCCCCTAACTTGTTCACAGATCCCAAATACAATTTAGCACAGACTAAATGCAACTGTATTGATCCTAAACAACCAGAATTTCTCTACGTGGATAAAATGTCCACTCACCTTGTTAATATTTTTGCGCTTTAGAAATCCGGTGTGCAGGACCAATCACAGCTGTTGCAAAAACGTCTCAATATGTCCACGTCGGGGCGTCACCATTTTGAAGGAATATTTTGATTACTATATTAAGTGTAATCTTTGCGTGTTCCAAAATAATTGTATTCGAGATCTGATGAAGAAGGTTCCTTGCAAGGATTTATTTAGAAGCTTCTAAAGACAAATTCAGGACACCACATCTGAATGCAACGTGGGGCCCCAAGTCTGTACCAGTCTACTGAACATCAACTCATTTATACTCAAAAGATAAAAGGTTCCTCTTCCCGCCTCTTGATTGAACAAAGGACAGACATGTCGACTCCTAGTTGAGCAAAGGTGTAATGTTGTTAGTAAGCAGACGTTTACATATAGTTCCCCTTCTTGACTGGGGGAACAAATGCAATCAGGATCTGACCCCAGACTTTTAGTCTCTAATGACAAAAGACTCTGATAACATCATGCACATTCTATCTTCAATAGCTTTGGGGGTACGAAGATCAATAAGAGTTCACAAAATCACCATCCCACTGTATTCTTTTAAACACTCATGATTATATCACATTGATATGCCTATAAGTAAATTCAAAAAACAGTAAAACCACAAATTGAAAATGTTAAATGTCTTCAGTTCCAACTGTAAAAAGAAAAACTAACCAACTTTGTCCAGTGCTGTGAATGGTAAGAGTGAAGCAGCAGTTCAGAGCATATTTCCGAACGCACGCATGCTGTGGACTTTGGAGGCAACAAGCTCTTATGTTCATGGTCTTGTTTTTTGCGAAACAATCATTACCCCACCCAAACCATTTTGTTTTTACTGGTCCGACTTGGAAGTCAGAAAAAGAGCAAGAAAGCCCGCAAAATACATAAAACCTGCGATACATAAAGCTGTGGTCTTAAATAAAAATCTGCAAAACAGTGCGGCTGGGAAAAGAGGACCCGCAATATAGCTAGCGAACACTGTATTAAACGGTACAGATAATGAATGAATGCACTTTCTAATTACAACGAACTATACCAGGGCTACGCAATAAGCAGCTCAATGCGCTGCTTAAAAAAAATTAATTATTAAATTCATATTCAGCACAACTGATTTAGCATACTGTATTGGTGTGCCCCTCTGTAACCATTTCAGTTATTCTACATGGCAGCTTTGAAACAATGTATTTATAATATTAGCCAAACATAGTTCTCTAGTACCCAATCTTTTTTGCAATACAGACTGCTTTCACGTAATGACATATTTTGACAGACCGTACAGTAGAAGCCACGACGCAACGAGCTCGAGATGACCGCCTCGTTGGCAGTGTCCCGACGTTCGGCCACCGCCGCAATCCCAAGTCTCGCTCTAGCAGCCGTTTCCGTGACAGCCAACAAAGTCACCAAAACAGTTGTTCATACTAAGCAACTTCATAGACAATACATTAATGACTTAGTTGTCTTTTCGTCTGAAGGAAGCAATCGTGGCTGCTAAGTTGACTTTGACTTTTCGATTGTGGGATGCCCTGCCTGCAGTCACAGAGCTGCAATCCCAGGCATATGTGGTTGCAATATGCTTGGAACACAAATGCGCACTGAAGAAATCAAACCTGACGAGCAGCACATGACTATTTTCAGTACGCATGTGCATCGCTTATGTGAACCGGCCCCTGTGTGTGTGTGCGCACACAAAGATGCGAGTATTAGGCTATTCAAGTAAATGTTCAAGTATAAACATCCAAGCGAGCAGAATTTAATGAAAAATATTGCACAGTGTTGATAGATTGTGATGTAATTTGTTCAGAAGTCTGATGGCATGTGGGTAGAAGCTGTTTAATAACAGACTTAGACTTTCAGACTGTGATGGAGTTGGCCAGGGTGCTCTCCACAGTGCATCTGTAGAATTTGCTGAGCAGTTTGAGGGAAATTCCATATTTCCTCAGCATCCTCGAGAAATACAGTCTCTGTTGGTGGGCTGTGCAAGTGAGTTCACTGCTGATGCCGGTACTGAGGAGTTTTCACCCTCTCCATCCGAGTCCTAACCATGACTGTGCTTTCCTTTCTTGGGGCGATAATCATTTCTAAAGTCTTTAGAGCATTTAAAAATTTCCATAGCACCAGCAAACCATCTGAACCTTTTCCTTTAGATCAGGTTACTGACTGTCATCAGCAAACTTGAGCAGATTGGCATCATCACGGGAGGAGATCCAGTCATGGGTGAAGAGGGTTGAGCACACAGCCTATGGGAGCGCCAGCTCTATTTTTCTGGGTCTGTGTGTGAGGAAATCCCTCACCCAGTTGCAGAGGGTATGTGCTATTCCAAAGAGGTACTGTGTATTGCCTTTTTCTGGGGACATACAGTTTATACATACAAAGTATGTCAGAAATGTTCTAGGATGGGTGTCACAAAAGATGTATCAATAGGAAATGTATGTCGCTATTTGAAAAGCATGGCTCAAGTTCGCAGAGCTCTGATTTTTAAAAAATTCTTTATGTGCCCCTCAAATGCAGCTTTGTGTTTGTTATATTTTTTTCCTAAAGAAAAAGAACACTGTTAGCCAATCAATGGGTGTTCAGTACCGTGGTTTAAATACCTGCTGTGTTATTGTATTTTATTGTTATGGTTCTGCCCTCAGTTCTGTTCTGTTGTGTTACAGTGCCTGAATGAGACGAGGTGTGTCCTGCTGCACTGCACCTGCAGCACATTGGCAATCAGGGGACTACTTAAGGCTTGAGCTCCAGCTCAACACCTCTTGGATTATTCTTGCCTTTGCTCGCTGCTTATGCTTCAAGTTTGTCATCAGTCTCCTTGTCTTTTAATATTACATTGTGTAAGTCCTTACTAGGTTTTGTTTTGTTAAGTATGAGTTTGTAAATTATCCTACTTTTCTCCTTGCTTTTTTCGCAAGTGCTTTTTGTATCAATTTTTTTTCCCTTGCTTTCTGCAAGTGATATTTTGTTGGTCACTTTTATCCTGGGCTTGTGTACCAGTGATTTTTGTTAATTAGTTTTTCTGTAAATAAACAAATTGTATTTGTCCTTATTCTGGTCTACGATTGTGGGATCCCTTTTTTTCCCCCTTATTTTTTTCTCCACTGGTTATACCGGACATAACATTTATTGAGGTTCTCAAAAATAAAGCTTACTTGTTCGTTTTTTTTTTCTTCTTTTTTTTTTTAAATAAAAAAAAGTCTAACTCATTGGTTTGATATTAATATACTGTACTGGTTACAAAACGTAATGATAAAAAAATTAAAAAATTATGAACAGTAAAGAGTTCATGAAATTAAATAAATTGGTTTTCACCCAATAAATAATGGGATTGTGAAAAACTTCAAAATAAAAGCGTTCCAAGGCGTTGAGCTCTTTATTTGGTAAGTTTTAAGTAACCTAAGTTTCTAAGTCAGCCTCCTCACTGCACTGGCAGCGTTTTGCCAGACAATGTGTCAAATATTCCCCAAATGTAAACTGTAAACTTCGCTGTAAAATCGTGAGCTTAGCGGGAGAATTGATAGATTGGGCGATGGGGTTGAAATATAGGAGTCCCTCGCTTGAATCGGGAGAGTTGGCAAGTATGGGTGAGGCTAATCCTTGTGATATTATAAGAGGTGGGCATAAACAGAGATGTCCATTGTCTACATAAATTTTGGTACCTACTGATTGACGTTTTTGGAAATTATTAGAAAATTATGTAAATGTTTTAGAATGGAAAAATTCTCACTCCCAAGAGGCATATCCCTTTCCTGATCAAAAAATACAGAGTATATGAGTATAAAATGTGCCACCTGGCCAGATGACCCAGTTATTTAGAACCCTGAACACAAACTGCTCAATATGATTTACATTCATTATATTCTTATTTGTATGTCTTTGTCATTTTTTTTTTTTTAGTGTTAGCTTGCTTTAAATGGCCATGTCTCTGATAATTAAAATGACACAAGTTGACCAATAAATTCCAAGCAATTAATTAACAAACTAATTTGGTCTGTGCTGCTGCTGATGATGAGTCTGAATACAGTGATACAATTCCAGCTACTTAATTAAAGGCCACTGGCTAGACAGTGAGAGGTTTGATGCTGTTTTTTCCCCTTTACAGTCCAAGGCCACTATCTCCATTTGTAGGCCCAGTATTGGGTCTTGCACAACAAGTGTATGTCAAGCATCTGTTTGTACATATCGCTGGCGTCGGGCCAAAACCTCATAAGTAACAATTTGGCTTTTTGTCCCTTTGTTTTTGTTTGTCAGTCCACACGCGCGGGTCTCATTTTTCTTGTTTGTTCCTTCTTGTTTTGTTTTTTTAACACATTATTGACCAATCTAAAATGTTGAAAATTGCTTGCTCTCTTTGATGATGCAATGTTAATGGTTGAACAAACATGCCGTTTTGGGGGCCTCCTGAAAGGTGATGATTTTGGAGGTAAAAGGGTTTGGCCTGACACCAGCGATATGCAGTATTCTGCTTTGGAATACAAAACTGGAAATGTCAGCTTCTCTTGTAAATAGTCTTTGTTCTGTGGTTGACTGGTGACAATTTCAGCATGTACTTGTAGTGCTCTCACCCAAAGTAAACAGGGATGTGTACAAGCTAATTGTGACCCTGACTTGGAAACACGGTATACAAAGTAGATTGATGGAAATCAGGACCAGAGTAAAACAATTTTTCAGACTTGGTGACACCATTAATAAGAAAAGCAGTGCAGTCCGTGAGCCGTACGGATCAAGCACCACAGATCGGGCCTCATGTGATGAAAGCGTAGAATAGGCCTACATTTAAATGTTGCAAATGCACATCATGTCTTCATACATGTGTCCAGTTAATTGAGACAAAGTACACACACTTCCTGTTCTTTTAAAATACACATAAATTGATTATGACTCAATATATTTACTGACTCATGACCCTGCTTTCTTTGTGCTTAAATTTCAAACTAGTACTTAATATCCAGCTACTTAAATGTGGTGTCAGTGTTATGTTGCCTTCAGTATCTAGCTCTTTAAGTTGCTGCATCAACAAGAATGCTTAGAATTTTATGTGCTCCATTAAAGGAATGAGAAAATGGGTGAGCAAGAGAGTGAAGGGGGGAGGGAGAGAGAGGAGGAGGGAGAGGGAGGGAGGGAGGGAGGGAGAGAGAGAGGGAGGGAGTGAGAGAGAGGGAGGGGGAGAGAGGGGGAGAGAGAGAGAGAGAGAGAGAGACACTAGCTTTGTCATGGCAGATGGCTATGTTGGCTGACTAATGTTTGTCAGCAACAGATTTATCCCTTCAATGGAAAAATCATCCTTAATATTTTGAAACAATGGGGTGCACAGAGGTGGGGGTTGGGGATGGTAGGTGTGTGTGTGTGTGTGGGGGGGGGTGGCTGCATCAGGGATTTGTAACACCAATGGTGATGAAGTTGTAAATAAACAAGAAAAGGACAAGCTCCAGCTGGTAAAATTAATCAGGAAGACAAAAAAGTGGAACTAATCTTCTCTCATAAAAATGAAATGTTGACTTCACTTAATATGTTTATGTCAATCGGTTCCACGCAATTGATTTCTGTTAGTTTAACAAAAGAGTACTTCTAAAGTGTTAATTCTTTGTGTGTTTGTGTGTGTGTGTGCGCGGGCTTGTGCTTGAGTGTATTTAATTTATTTATTTGCCTTTATTTAACTAGGTAATGAACTCATTGAGATTAATAATCTATTTTCCAAGACACACAATTACAACAGTTTCAACAATTTAAAACAGCCAAAACACCATAAGCAATAATACATTATATATATATATATATATATATATATATATATATATATATATATATATATATATATATATATATATATATATATATATATATATATATATAATTAGAGGTGTCAAACGATAAAAAATTTAAATCAGGTTAATCACATCTTAGAATTTTGATTAATCACAATTAATCGCTTAATTAAAAAGGCTTTTTTTATGGCCACCAAATTTAAAAGGCACCTCTTATGTGTTATTTTGTTCAACATTTAATGTTATAAGGATGTCTTCAATAAAATGTATCCATTGCACTCATCCTCTTCTTTTTCTAATCAGTTAATTACTTTTATAATTTAAAATGAAAAAAAAAAAAAGCCTCAATAGTTTGATATGGGCAAATATTTTGAATGTCATACACAAACATATATTAAATGCTTTACTTTAATGCATGTAATTATGTTTATTGCTCAAACACAACCTGTGATACCTTTAACGCAACCATCCGCTGTCAGTTTAAGGATCATCTGCGGTCAAAACTAATAGTGTGATTAATCTGCATCAATACGTGATTAATTATAATTTTTGGTGATTAATTAATTAGTTAACGCTTTAAATTTGACATTATATATATATATATACATATATATATACCTTAATCATATCAATATAAAATAAATTCAACAAGTTTATAATACAATACAATTGGGCAGAAGTGACTGACTGACTGACAAACAAACTAAACTCTATGTTTCTTTATTTGAGTGAGACAGATAACCATTTACACGCACATACATCACATTCATATCACATATATGGGAAATTTTGAGTCTTCAATTAACCTGAGATGGACTGTAGGTTTTTGGAACAGGGAGGAAGCTGAAGCACTCAGCGAAAACTCAAGCCAATCACGTAGAAAACATGCCACATGACTGAATAATGAATGGCCTTAGTTGAGATTCAAACCCTGAATAGTGAACTGTGAACCAGATACAATGGCCATATACCATCACAACAGCAGAATGTATCAGGGAAGGGATACAGTATATCATCTATAAAGTTATTTGTACAGAAAATGGCTTGCAAAGACAAACGGCGCAGATGGATGCAAACAAGTATTGATCAGCAGGCACACTGTGTTGTCTTTAAATCATAACAATGCTTTTATATCTGTAACAATCACAGTGATGCATGACAATGGCCACTCAGCCATTGATAGATCGGTCACTGAAAAGTGCCATATGCTCACCCTTTTAAAAATAATGGCCTATGTCATATTTTGACAAAATCTTCATCTTCTTTTTTTTTAACTCAAACATCTCCTCAGAATACATCATGAGTTAACCAGCTCATTCAATTCTACTCCAAAATTGAAATTATTACAAAATATAATCTACTTTAAGTGTGCGGGCCTCTGGTTGTCGTAAAAGATGGTCTTGTGGACTATTGTTATCTTACAGCAAAGCGTTGCGAGTTTAGTCCAGGGGACTTGGTCCTGTCGCTGGCTCCTTTGGTTCACTCACCTTTTTCAAGCTAAATTTTCTAGCCCCTTTCTGACCCTTTTGTCATGAAAAATAAGGTTTGAGCTAAACTATGTTAATTTGACACCTAATCTTAAGAAATCTTTAACAATGTGTCACATACCACTCCTGTCAAGGATTGGCTCCCAAGAATAGTGTCACTGGTGTTGCATTTACTGTCCATTTTTTGCCCCCAGGTTTGCATTCTTCCGTCCATGGGGCGAAGGAGATTGACGTGATGTGGCCAGATGAATCAACGTTGAGTAGGCTTAAGAATTCTGAGACTGTGAGCAGCTTGCAGTCCCTTTTTACCCACTTGTCAAGTGAACGGGAGAGAAGCTCGCTGAATTGATTGGCTCGTTTCCGGAGCTATTCAAAGATACGCCGTCTTGTACCCATCTTATTGAGCATGGCATTGATGCTGGAGATAGCGCTCCAATTAAACAGCGGTTCTATTGATTTGTAACCCAAAAGTTAAAGCTCATTAAGGCTGAGGTTCAGTAAAAGAGAATCAGATTGCTGTTCTCTCACCTTCCAGTTGGGCCCGTCAAAGTCTGTTGGTGGTTATAAATTATCAATCAGTATATGAAGATTGTTCAAATTATTAGATGTTTTAGAAGCAATATATTTTTTAGATTACCTAAATAGTAACATTGAAAATAGCTTTTGTCCTTGAAAATGTCCTATAAATCGAAAAATATGTTTAGAAATAGATAGGGATGGGAATCGAAAACCGGTTCTTGTCGAGAACCTTGGCATCGTTTGCCGTTTTTTGCTAACCATTCCCTTATCGGTTTCGTGTGGGGACGATGACGTCACCACGAGCGCAACATTTTCGTGCGCGTCGAGGAAAAAAAATGGCGCCACGCTCGAAAGTTTGTTGACATTTTCCAAGAAAAGCAATATTTGCAAATTGGATATTTCGTCTAAGGGAGGAAACACTACCACTATGCAAAAGCATTTGCACACACAACATGCGATTACTACTACACAGCAGCAATGCAAGAGTTCACTCCTATCAACACTCTAGGTACGGGTAGTAATATATTAGTGCCAATTTGCCTTTATGTGAAACATGCAGTTAGTAATTGCTAATGTTAAAGCCCGTACCTCACTAAACGGCACTGGCTTGTGAAGGTAAACGCTGTAGCCTGCGAGTGTTTTTTTTCCATCAGGGTTCATTCAAGGTTGCAAAACGTACTAAGACGTAAATAATGAACCATGACTTAAAAGCAACACTCGCTACTTCCACACATTCTGACTCTGCTCATGAGGGTCACACACCAGTCTACTGGCTGCGTCTGTTTTGACTGAGGCAGGGAGGAGGAGTGCTCAGAGTTCATATGAGTGTTGAAATGTTACGAGTTGGACATTATTATTACACAAAATAATCTAGGTTGTATTCTGATTCTGAATTTCTACAGAAGATGATTAAAAAAAATGTTCTATTTATTTTCAAATATTTTTTCTTTTCTTTTTTCCCCCTGGGGACCTCATAGCACCCCATTGAGGAGTCCTCAAACATGGACCTCTTAAAACGTTACTGTTAGGTTTGTAAGGCCATGCTACTTTAAAACTTGTCTCTTGTTTACAGATACAACAAAAACACAACAAAGTGAATGCTAATCTATGTTTTTTCACCTTTTTTCAAAAACAGAATTGATAAAGAATAGAATCGTTAAGCGGAATCGGAAAAATATTATCAATTCCCATCCCTAGAAATGGATTTCGACCACATTGACATTCTAATCTTAAAAAGGGACATTCAGTGATCCCGAGTGTCATCTAGTGGTCAAAGAACAGCATTAGAAGCATGCAGGAGCGCACACACACTACAGTTGCTCAGAGAGACCACATTTCGCAAGCATGCCACCAATTCTTTTTTTTGCGCGAGCAAACAGGCATTTCGGCAAGCGACGGCGACTTGGCAGCCGTTGTGAAGCCCAGCGCGCAACGCCGAAAGACCGAACAAGCCGGAATTATTGGAGAAACTAACAAGAGCGGCTAGCAGGAGTTAATCTGAGCCATAGGCTGGAGTGGATAACAAGAGCGGCTAGCGGGAGGAACTAGAAAAGCTTGCGAGAGCAAAGCAGAAAGTGACAAGCGACGGACCCGAAACACGGGAGTTAGTGACGACTACCTGCAGGTCCCAGCTGTGGAAGGTAAGCAGAGGTCGAACCATTGGGTCTGACACTCGATGCAATACCATCCGGGCTAACTACATTTGCAAAGTTGTCCATTGGGTATCCGTAGCAGGAAGATGGCGGCGAAACATTGCAGCTCTGAGGTGAGAAAAACTGCCATGTAATCTAATCTACGATAATATATATACCTGTGTGTGTGTGTGTGTGTGTGTGTGTGTGTGTGTGTGTGTGTGTGTGTGTGTGTGTATATATATATATATATATATATATATATATATATACAAAAGTTTATACGATACAACATATTTTTCTACTGACAGTCGTTTTTTTAAATGAATGAATGATTAGTTCACCACTAGATGGCGGTAGGGATCACTGAATGTCCTTTTGGCCATTTTTAAATTTGTACATATTTTCCACCCGGGATCAATACCAATTAGTATGCAGACATTCTTAAAACCTTGTAACCATACCTAACACCATATCAAATTGCAAAACCCTGTCACAAAGTAATAATAAATAATAATAATAATAAGCAAGCATCAGATTTATATCACATTTTTTCGGACACTAAGACACTTGGATATACAGTATTATTCATGCACTCACAAATGCACACTGTGGTGGCAGTAAACTATGTAAGTAGGCACAGCTGCCCTGGACCCACAGCTGCCTACAGCCCCTCCGACCACCACCATAAATGGTGCGCATGTCGTTTCAGACACATGTGTGAGTGGCACTGGAGGCAATGAGTGTAAAATGTATTGCCCAAGGGTATAAGGACACGACTTGGAGAGAACGGGAATCGAACAGCAGACCTTTCGGTTACTGGATGTTCGGCTGTACCTCCTGAGCCACAGCCACCATCATGCTCAGTTTTTATTAATTCCCTCTCTGCTTATTGTGCTATATTCAGCTTGATCTAAAATCAAATGTCTTTACCACAAAAACAAAGGAATTTACCTTGCCGTTTCACTACTTTTGGGGTTGTATACTTAAGTATCATCTTCTTCAAACAAGATAATTTCATGCTTTCAATAAATACATAATATTAATATGAAACACTGTTGGATATAAAAATGTTGTCATGGCCCTCAACAACCGTTCCAGTTGCTCATGTGGCCCCTTTGGAAAATTAATCGCCCACCCTGAACTAGTTGCAGAGTGTCCCTGACTGAGATACAGTAAATCTGATGGCCTGCGTGTCTGTGGACGTCTGCCAGAAAAAGCACCCTTGGCCTCATGACTAACCAAACTGACACACTAATTCACAAAATATAAAAAACATTTTTTACACTGACTGCCCCTACAACACACACTCACACACACGTTTGTTTTGCTATCTTTGTGGGGCCATCTCATTGACATATTGCATTTCCTAGCCCTTAATCCTAACCCCAACCATCAAAATTGATTGCCTACCCCTATTCCAACCATAACCCAATTCAAACCTGAACTCTAAAAAACAAGTCTTGACCCTCAGAAAAAGGTCTAAACTTGTGGGGCTCACCAAAATGGCCCCACATGGAAGGGTGGGCCCCACAACTCTGTGAAATCCCGAAATGTTGGCCCCACTATGTGACAAAAACAAGACCACACACACGCACTCGTAATCTTAAGGTATGAGTAACAAAAGTTGCAGCATCATGGAATGACCTTGGGTCTTAGACCGATGCTCCTTTTCCCAAATGATTTGTGTCTAAAAGCCACATTTATCCTTGCTTACGCTCACAATTCTAGAGGCTGTTATGAGTGGACCGAACTCTGACTAGGCCTGTCTAGTTGAGCTTTCGCCTACTGGACGTGTTGCGTAACACTCCTTCCAAACATGTCTTAAATCAGAAAGCTATTTGCAATGTTAGGTTGTGCAGGTCACACTATGGCCAAGGCTCTCTAGTGCTTCTAAGGGTACATTTAAGAATCCAGAAGCATCAGTGACAGACGATGACAATAGGTTATGGGACACTTTCAATAGTTGTTCAACTTGTTTTTATTTTTCATGTGAAAGACTTTATTTGTGTCAACTGACCAGGTTATTTTCAGTACTTCATTTGTTTTTGCTTCAGGGTGGAGGGACGCATTACAATAAAAACAATTTGAGACCCTCATGAAAATAAGCGGTTCAGATAATGGATGGATGGATGGATGAAATTAAAAACTGATTACTTATTTTTCATAGTCACCGAGAGCCACAGCATTAAGCGATCACAAAGAGCTGTATGCGGCTCTGGAGCTCTGGCTTAAGCTTATCGGTTCTTGATAGAGTTTGTCACTTTTTTACTCATCACTGCCACCTCTGGCAGAAAATGCAACTGCAACGTCTGTACCACATGTGTAGCCGAGTAAATATTTTAGTTTTAAGATATTTTGCTATTCTCATTTTCTCATTTTCTCAAAACTCATATTTTCTGTTTAAAACAATTTAAGAGTTATTTCTGAATACCATTAATTTATTTAGACTATTTTGTAAATAATTAGTTCCACATTGTTTGTAGCAAGGGGGGCATTCATTAAGAGGCACAAAAAGGGCTTCATCTGCACATTATCTATCCGCCGTTGCCTGGTGGGAGTAAGTCATTGTTTTGCAAGTCACAAGTAAGTCTCAAATCTTTGTCCTCAAGTCCTGAGTCAAGACTGACAAGTCTCAAGCGATTCACAAGTCCTACACTTTGAGTTTCAAGTCATTTCGAGTCATTTTAACAACATCAGAGATTACATTATTTCAGGTGACCATCAAAGTAGGAGTCAGGGACTCAAGGAGTGAACCCAGAGTGGTGCAACAGATTGCCGTGTTTGCAATGTGTTACCAGTGAGTTTACAGTCTCATTAACTGCGCAGCTAGCAACAATAATTAGCCAATAAACAACTGACATTAGCTTACTTACCGTTCTTTGTGCAACTTCAGATGTTGAACGAAGTTTGAAGTTGTTTCCTCTCTGTCAGTGATCTAATCTTGGACATACTGCAATTCATTGTTTTGTTGACCACCTCGTAGTTTTTGTACTCAAACAACTAGTGGTGCAACAGATAAAAAAAAAAAAAGTCAGATTGTTTTAAAAAATGAAATTAAATCAGATAAATAGAACTTTGTCTTAATTTACTTTATAAAATGCTTTTGCCCATTAAATTAAAAAAAATATACATATATAAACTCAATATGTCTAACATGGCCATTAGGATTTAGGAACACAATTTTAAGTGCAATATAAGGCAAGATACATAATTATTTTATGCATGGTATCTTGCCTCATATTTTATATTTTAAGTGCAATATAATTCAAGATACATAATATTTTATACATGGTATCTTGCCTCATATTTTATATTTTAAGTGCAATATAAGGCAAGATACATAATTATTTTATACATGGTCCATGTATAAAATAACAAGGTATCCTGCCTTAGGTTATATTCCACTTTTAATGCACATGAAGTTGTGTTCCTAAAATCCAAATGGCCATATTGTACATTTTTAATGTTTATTTTTATTTAAAGCTAGTGTTTTATAAAATAATTATAAATGAAGGCAAAGTTCTATTGATTTATTTTTTAATAATGAAAAATACATCTAAGTGCAATTTAAGGCACATTCCCTTCATTTAAACAGGGAGAGTGGATTAGAAAGTAGCATAGGTCCACAATAAGAAAAGCAAGCAAGCCAAGCAACAGCTGTCAAACTACTGTTGGTAGCCAGGCACTCAATGCCAATGTTAAGTTAGCTACTAGCCACGAGCGCCGGAGACTTGTACCGTATCGTGCAATGACGGCGTAATTAACTTTCTTCGCGTCCCTAAATTCGCTATTTAATATACTTTCGGGGTGGCATTATGATAATGGTGGTAGAAAATATGTAATTTCAATAAAAACGTTGTTAATGCAAGCCGTCAAAGGGAAGTAGTCAAGCTGGCGTTTACGCCGCCATGCAGTCAGGCTTCAAAGTAAAATCCGCCAAGGCTGATGCCTTGGTGTCAATGTATTATTTGGTCAGCTATATTTTGAAGTTTGCCTTAGCGTAGGCGGCGTCTGTTTGCGCCTTTGCGGCTTCCCTGACATTACCAAATGACAGCACTGTCAGCCCAGTTTGTACACTTACACACACGTGCACACAGACCGAGAGGAATTTACTCATTAACATACATTTTAATCTTTTTGTTTCGATGGAAGAAGCAAGCCTTTTCAAGTCAAAAGGCTCAAGTCCGAGTGAAGTCACAAGTCATTGTTGGTAAAGTCCAAGTCGAGTTGCAATTCTTTTCACATTTTGTCAAGTCGAGTCTAAAGTCGTCAAATAAATATATATAAATAATAAAAGAGTCCAAACCTCTGGACTGTGCCTTTCTCTTGCTACATCCATCCATCCATTTTCTTAACCGCTTGTCCTCACAAGGGTCGCGGGGGTGCTGGAGCCTATCCCAGCTGGCTTCGGGCAGTAGGCGGTGTACACCCTGAACTGGTTGCCAGCCAATCGCAGGGCACACAGAGACAAACAACCATCCACACTCACAATCACACCTATGGACAATTTGGAGTGTTCAATTAGCCTGCCATGCAAGCATTTGGAATGTGGGAGGAAACCCACGCAAGCAAGGCCGCTAGCCTGGACTCAACCTCACGTCCACTGCACTGGGAGGCGGATGTGCTAACCAGTCAGCCACCGTGCCGCCTCTTTTGCTACATGCAAAATAAATACAAGTGTCTGTCCTGACTCCTGCCTGAGTTTACCTTCTTGAGTGCTACATCCATTTTAAGTCTGCTACACGTGCGAGTATGTGTACTCGAATAAACTTCTTTTTTTTTTTCCAGTTATCTTGGACTCTGAGCTGGAGTTTTAACTGTGCTAGAAGCCAGCTTCTTGTTTTTCTTTCTTATTCTTCTATTTCCATCCCAATTGTGTCGTATACTATAACATGAAATATAGCATAAGCATAATGTCAACCTCCACCACTTCCCAGCCCCAAGAAATTGTGAAGTGTTTGGGGCGAACACTCCACACTGAAAGCAAGATACTGTACAAGCTTATAAGCGCAGTCACAGTGAAAAAGTCTGGGCTCTTTGTACTCATCTGGGCATTGGTGGAGCACTCATGATGTAGAAAAAACTTTAACACTTTAATCTCCAAAATGCACCTTTAACGATTGTACAGTATATGGTGTTAGCATAATGGAAAATAGAAATATAGCAACTATTACTACATTTAAATGTTAACACAATCAAATCTCAGAGGTTAAAAAGCTGATATCTCAATTTAGGATGGTGGGCTATACCGACTGAGTCTTATTAGGGAAAATGTAGACTGTCGCAGAGAGTAATAATTGTTACAAACATTACCCAAATTAATAGGCTTATATGAATGGCCTGCTCATTATTACACCACCGATGCATCCATTTTTTTTCTTTCCCTTCACCCTCTGAATGCATTTGTCCAGGAAGGCAAATGTCACCTAAATGCCAACCCAGGCATTCCAGGCATACAAGCCAAATGTTAGCACATCTTCCATATCACTTTCCACCCTGCCTGACCAGCTGTTCTCTTGATGGGTGTGTTTTAACCCCGGTGACAAGCAAATGAGGATGACCCTTTGACATCACCCATGACCAATAAATATCACGTCTTCTTTGGTTGGCCAATATGCCCCATTTAATTTACCCAATCCATTGTTTTTTTGCAAACAGAAAAATAGAGAGACAAACTGCACCAGTGATCCAGTTACCACAGCAGTGACGACGTTGCAGCCTTCATGCTGATAAATACAAATAAATTGTTTTTATTCCAAAGAATGAATCACCGGTTATTTGAATTCTCATGTCTAAGGTCAGAGAAAACAATATCTTCCAAAAGTTTTCAGAAACTACTACCTGCCTAGTTTAGGAAGTAGGGAACAAATATTCTTTTATGTAGGATTTAGCCTGTTAAGTGTGAAAACAGAGTATTTTCGTTCCACTGATCCCAACTGACACGTAGCAGCTGTAGCCGCACTGACACAATCTGCAAGTACATAATCCATATCCATGAATGTGATGACATCTCATCAAGGCAGCGGGAGATGTTCCATCTCTGCAAAATCACTTTCCACTAGCCAAGCATTTCCAGCACCCTGAAAAGCATGAAATAAAGACAGCCAAGAAGCAAGTTTCTTTTATTCTTGTTTTTGGCCCTGAGTGGCACACATGGGCAATGAGACGCCAAACTGGACAGACTCCATACTAGAAGGAGAAGCATAATTTCACACTTAAATTTTGTATTTAGGCATATGAAAAAAATAATCTATTCTATAGAAAATGACTACCGGGTCATAACACAAACGATCTTAACAGCAGCAGTACACAACAAAATTGTATCTTACCTCTAGCCTACTGTATAGATATACCGTATATTCATATACAAAACAATCCTAAATACATTCAAAGACATTTTTTGTCAAGCAGCACAATAACATGACCACTTACTACAAAGGCTCCAACAACTTTGCGATAAAACCCTGCATCAAATATAAATTAAATGGTACAATGGAACAATTAGATTCTAGTAGGGTTGTGGAACACAGGTCAAGAAAGTATAAAAACCCTGCCATAGATTGGCTTAAGCCACAGGTGCTTCTACTCAACTGGCAAATAAACAAGCTGGTTTCTACCTGTTGAGTAGAAACACCAAACAGTTTCAGGGTTTTTGCTTTCTTGACCTAGATTCTAGCAACTCTAACAAGAATTCAAATCATATCTACTTTTACGAAGATTAACTACAGCATACCATGACATAAGTATATTTTCAGGCTCAGAGGTCACGTGCTGCCTCAAAAAAAGGAAATTGGATATTATGCTAAACATTTACTGAAACTACTCACATTCCAAATTATTTTTGCTGACCAAATAGCACCTTGTAATACATAATGATTTATATATTACAGTATAGTTTAATGATGTATTACTGTAATTATAATACTGCCTGAGCTTCTTCTTTTTTTTTAGCCTTTTAATTTCATTATCTCCATGTGTGAGGACTTCGCTAGAACACTAGAAAATCTCAGCTTTTGGAAAATACTAAAATATGAATATTAGTGGTTGTTAGAGAACTGTCAGTTCTCTGAGCATTGTCATGGGTTCCATTTCACAAAGCAGGTTTAGTGAGAACCCTCTTGAGATCCTCACCATCCATTTATTAGAACATATCCCTGGCCTCATAGACAAAGCATGTCACAGCACACACATAATAATGCAGTGTCTTCTGTTTCTGCCGAAACAAACCAAGACCTCAGCATACAAAAACTCACGTCGAACCTGAGGAAACATGTCACGGTAAGTTTGACCTACTGGTAAATTCCCTTGCTTTATTTAGGCAGGTGTTTGTCTTGTTATGTTCTACAATCCCAGTCTTCAAAAGGACCTTTTTGAGACAGACTCTTTAGTAAACATTTTGATAATTAACAAAACAGACCACTATACATGTTATATGGAGGCAAGAAGATAGTTTTAGTAACTGATAAACAATTGACTCCATAATGTCAGAGCCTGGTTAGAAAGTATATAGTTTAGTTGTTTTATTCAATGTACCAATGATATCATACACAAACATCAAAGTTTTAGGCTAAAAAGTACACGTTTCTAATTGTTCTGCTGGATGTGTATTTTACAGAAATTTAGCGATCACAATATTCTCAGTGTACACTTAATTTAATACATTAATATGCCCGAAACGGCAACGTGGGTTCCCATTCCTTTGGGCTCACCACCTGTAGGAGGGGCCAAGGGGTCGGGTGCGTAGCAAGCTGGGTGGCGACCAAAGGCGCGAACTTTGACGGTCCGATCCCTGGCAACAGAAGCTAGCTCTTGGGACATTGAATGTGACGTCACCTCTCTGGTGGGGAACGAGCCCGAGCTGGTGTGTGAGGCAGAGAAATTCTGACTAGATATAGTTGGACTCTCCTCCACACACGACTTGGGCTCGGGTAACAATCCTCTCGAGAGGGGCTGGACTCTTTTCCACTTTGGAGTTGCCCACGTGAGAGGCGCAGAACAGGTGTGGGCATACTTATTGTCCCCCGGCTTGGCACCTGTATGTTGGGGTTCACCCCGGTAGACGAGAGGGTAGCCTCCCTCCCCCTTCGGGTGGGGGGACGGATCCTGACTGTTGTTTGTGCATTTGCACCAAACAGCAGTTAAGAATTCCCACCCTTTTTGGAGTCCTTGGAGCATGTGCTGGAGAGCGCTCCCCCTGGGGACTCCCTCGTTTTGCTGGGGAACTTCAACGCTCACATGGGCAATGACAGTGGAGGGACCTGAAGGGGCGTGTTTGGGAGGTTCCTAAAGGCTCTGGAAGTTGTGGGGCTGTCGTGGTTGACATACCTCTACAACATCGCGTGGTCATAGGGGACAGTGCCTTTGGATGGGCAGGCCGGGGGGTTGTTCACCTTTTTGAGAAGGGGGACCGGACGGTGTGCTCCAACTATAGAGGGATCACATTCCTCAGCTTCCTTGGTAAAGTCTATTCAATGGTGCTGGAGAAGAGGGTCAGTCGGGAAGTCGAATCTCGGATTTAGGAGGAGCAGTGTGGTTTTCGTCTCGACCATGGAACAGTGGACCAGCTCTACACCTTGGCAGGGTCCTCAAAGGTGCATGGGAGTTCGCCCAACCATTCTACATGTGTTCTGTTGATTTGGAGAAGGCGTTCGACCTTGTACCTCGGGGAGTCCTGTGGGGGGTGTTTCGGGTGTACGGGGTACCGAACCCCCTGATACAGGCTGTTCGGTCCCTGTACGACCGGTGTGAGAGTTTGATCCGCATTGCTGGCAGTAAGTCGGATTCGTTCCCAGTTAGGGTTGGACTCCGCCAAGGCTGCCCTTTGTCACCAATTCTGTTCATAACTTTTATGAACATAATTTATAGGCGCAGCCGAAGCGTTGAGCGTGTCCAATTTAGTGGCCTCAGCATTGTATCTCTGCTTTTCACAGATGATGTGGTGCTGTTGGCTTCATCAAGCCGTGATCTCCAACTCTCACTCGAGTGGTTCACAGCCGAGTGTGAAGCGGTTGGGATGAAGAACAGCACCTCCAAATCCGAGACTATGGTCCTCAGTCGGAATAGGGTGGCATTCCCCCCCTATCGGGGATGAGATTCTGCCCAAAGTGGAGGAGTTCAAGTATCTTGGGGTCTTGTTAATGAGTCAGGGCAGAATGCGGGAGAGCAACAGGCAGATCAGTGCAGCATCTGTTGTGATGCGGACTCTGTATCACGGTGAAGAAGGAGCTGAGCCAAAAGGCAAAGCTTTCGATTTACAGGTCGATCTACGTTACAACCCTCACCTATGGGCACAAGCTGTGGGTCGTGACCGAAAGAACAAGATTTCGGATACAAGCGGCCGAAATGAGTTTCCTCCCCAGAGTGTCCGGGCTTTCCCTTAGAGATAGGGTGAGAAGCTTGGTCATCCAGGAGGGACTCAGGGTCGAGCCACTACTCCTCCATGTTGAGAGGAGCCAGTTGAGGTGGCTCAGGCATCCGGTTTGGATGTCTCCTAGACACCTCCCTGGAGAGGTGTTCCGGGCATGTCCCACCGGTCTTTACATCTGGGACACACAACTTAGAAGCACTATTTCAAGAAACGCCAAGTACTCTGTATTCATAAATGGCACAGTTGAGCAAGAGAGCATAATAAAAGACATCTTAATTTTGGTGTTAGTTCAACCCTTGTTAAGCAGAATGTGGAAGGTGTCCAAGTGACCACTTCACAGCAAAGATCAGTGATCTCCTCAGCCCACTTTTATGTCCTCCGTGCATGCATTTTTGTACTGTATTTTTTTGCACATAGACAAAAACAATATAATAAAATTAATGGTAAAGGTAACATAGAATAAGATTGTACAGGTGAGATCAGAAAACCCATGCAGGTAGGGTTTAAAAGATCGTTTTCACCTCATTGTCATCTTCATATAAATACAAACAAAAGCAAAAAATAAACTTAGTACATTGAGGGTATACAAAAAAAAACATTTTAGGAATATCAACATAAATCAAATAAATGAAAGGTGTGTGTGCATGTGTGTGGATAGAGTAGGAATAGATTTTACTGGCCACACTCCTTAAAACCATGTTTAATTGGAACTAAATTATAGTCTAAAGCTGGGGAAGTCACACAGCAATTACTGGCTCCTGATCTCAGTGAGTCCTAATAGAGGAATCTCTAATGGGCTCCAAGTACGAATATTAACTGGCGGAATCATGCAAATCAGTACAGCAAACAAAATGAGACTCAGCCATCCAACCGAGCATCCATAAATAAAACCACTGCCAAGTCAGTATGTCTTTTTGTGTAAACCTCTAGTTTTCATCTTCGTCGTCGTTGATTCAGTGTTGCCTATATTTTGTTTTCTGTCATCAAAATAAAATTTGAATTGTATTTCTTTACTTTTTGTTCCCAAATTACTGTGATTTGTGGAATTTATTTAATCATGAAAAATATTGTATCACAAACCACTGAGAATACATCTACAACTAATACACATTTATAATTACAGGATTTTGTTGTTGATTGTAAAGGGAAATCTCAGTTCTGCATGTAAACACAGAAGCATGTAGGGGATGCTTCTCAAAGATGAGCAACTTTACACTAAGTTACAAATGAAATAGTATTGACCTTTACTGAACACTTTGCATAATCGGTTGCAGTGGTGTGTTGCTCATCTGGAATTTTAGAAAAACTCCCATATGACTGACAACGACAACACACCTTGTGCTAAAACTTTGTGTTAGCTTCCAAACCTCAGATAAGTTTAAGAGCAAACTGCTTCAATTTATTTTTGGAGAAACTTATTTAAAAAACAGAAATTTACTATGTTCCGGCATGTTTCCTAAAGGATGGCTTTGTTGTTATATGTTTTCACACATTGAAAATAAATTCCTAGGTTTTAAGCAACACAGTCACACATACATTGGTCCGTCTGCCAGAGAATGCTCTCTCGGCACCATTGAGGTGGATTTAAAAAAAAAAAAAAAAAAATCTGAGTACAACTGAGAACCAGCCAAGGGCTGGGGCTTCGTTCTTGCTGGGTAGCCCTGAGGTCGCAGTGTCACCAGTGAGGTGGACTTTAAATAAAGGAGGAAAACAATTCCTCCAGGGGGACGTCGCACAGCCGTGGCTGCCTGAGTGCACCGTCACAAGACGGCCTTATGTCTGCAACTACTAATCAGAAGTAGCTGTTTTCCATATCAAATTAAGGAGAAAAGAAAAGTGCAAAGAAGTAACAATCATCAGACATCAATGCAGTGATGGTGTGCATTCTGAAGAATGGACGCAAGCCCCTCCTGTCACGATAAAAGGCACGCTAGTGCTGACCCAAGGTGATGGTGCACCTTTTACCACGGGACTTCATTAAATGGAGATTGATTAGCTTAAAAGAGCACAGCTGCAAGTGAAGGAAGGGAGAGGATGATAGGTCATTGGAAAGTGTTCCTCTGATTAGGGTTGCTGAAGGGAAATTAGTTTTTGGGGTGAAAAGGCTAAGACATTGCATGGCCAAATTGTGGCCCACCAACTTTCATCGCTATTATGCAGCGCATCCTTCGTATGTATTTGCCGTCTTGTCACAAATGATTGCACTGTTTTTTTTAAAGCAGAACAGTCAACATTTTTCTTTGGAAAAATAATAATTGTGATTAATATTGCATTTGTGGAATAAGAATTAAGATGAATCTCCCTGTTTTCACGTACAGTATCTAAGGAGGATGATACTTCTGCTGTCAACTGAAAATTGACATCAAAGTCCTCACAGGCTCGAACTGCGAGCATCATATGACTAAACCCCAGACAAACACGTGAGCCGTGACATTCGCAATGCGAGCTTGTGAGCACGTTGACGTCAATATCAATCGGCAGCAAGGGGTGATGTTGTATGAAATGTCAGCCTCTTTGGAAGGCTGAAAACAGGTGGATTATTTTGCTTACCGTATTTTCAGACTGTAAATCGCTCTGGACTATAAAGCGTACCAGTAAAAAAAGAATAGCATCATTAAAAAGAAAAAAGCATATAGAAGTCACTCCGGTGTAGAAGTCACATTTTTTAGGGGCGGATTATTCGACCCCCAAAAATTCAAGAACAATGGAGCTCAAACTCAGGCCCAAAATGCCCGTCAGAGGGGAGCGCAACCACCCTCTCCAAACACACACACTTTCAGTGTGGTGCTAAGAGTAAATTTTGGAAAGCACTCCATGTTGACAGCAGCAAACAAGGTCCAGTTGGACGACACTTCTGCTTCTAACTTGCTGTAATGTTTTTTTCTTTTTAGTTTAAAATGGCTTACCTTAAGAATATATGTCACACCTGAGTATAAATCATAGGACCAGAGAAAACAAGTGAAACTTACGGTCCGAAAAATACAGTAATTCTAATTCTACACACAATATTAATCAAAATACCATGTCTAGACTGGAGGGAGGCACATAGAACATACAGGGTGACACACACACAAAAACGGTCATCACCTAAACTTGAATAACTTTAGAAATAGTTAATCAATTATTTTTCTTTTTCAGATTTACCAAGAAGAATTAATGTTCTAAGAGTCTACCAAATTTGACCATCGAGATGCCATGGACTACTGAAGAAAAGACATTTACAGTTGAGGCATATTTTCGGCTCTCCCTTAGAGATAGGGTGAGAAGCTCGGCCATCCGGGAGGGACTCAGTGTCGAGCCGTTACTCCTCCGCATTGAGAGGAACCAGTTGAGGTGGCTTGGGCATCTGGTTCGGATGCCTCCTAGACGCCTTCCTGGAGAGGTGTTCCGGGCATGTCCCACAGGGCACGCTGGAGAGACTATGTCTCTCGGCTGGCCTGGGAATGCTTTGGGATCCCGCTGGTGGAGCTGGTTGAAGTGGCTGGGGAGAGGGAAGTCTGGGCTTCCCTGCTAAAGCTGCTGCCCCCGCCACCCGACCCCGGATAAGTGTTAGATGATGTATGGATGGCATATTTCCGGCTGAAGTTTATCCACACAGCTCAATTGCAAATCAAAGAACAGTTCGGATGTTATGAATTTCCTGTCCACTCAATGTTTTATAGATGGGTCAACAAGTTCAGAACCCATGGAACTGTGCATAACCTCAAGTGTAAAGATACTAACAGACAGATCTGTAATCAAAATTCTCCGCACAGACTCCGGGTTGATTCCAAGCTCCTGTCTTCGCTGACGCACGGACTTGCTTGGGCTGTGGGACAACAGAGTCTCTGTCTGCAGCAATGTTGTGTGGTGTCCTTGATGATTTCGGTCGTCCAGTGTGTGATTAGCTGTTAGTGTCTTTACCATTGAGGTCCCATGGGTTCTGAACTTGGTGACCCATCTGTAGATCATTGAGTGGACAGAAAATTCACGACATCCAAACCGTTCTTTGAATTGCGTGGATAGACTTCAGCCGAAAATATGCCTCAACTATGAATGTTTTTTCCACAGTAGTCCATGGCATCTCGAAGGTCAAATTTAATAGACTCATAGAACATTAATTCTTCTTGGTAAATCTGAAAAATAAAAATAATTGATTAATTATTTCTCAAGTTATTCAAGTTTAGGTGATGACCGTTTTTTTTTTTGTGTCACCCTGTGTAAATGCGAAGAACATTTTTTGTCTTGAATTTCTTTTTAATCCATGGGAAAGAGTCTGCAGCGATGTGGTATGAGAGTTGGAGAGTATGCATACTTACATTTTAAATATGTACAACCCCAGAAAGACAGAAAATGGACAGAGCTAAGAAAATAAGGAAAAACTCAAAAAGGCTTTTAAACCCAAGACAGATGTTTTAATCAACCAAAAGTCTGTTATCAAACTCACTTAGGCTGATCTCACATGACCTTACACAATTGAAAAGCATCACATATGCTTCAGCGAGCATGTTTCAATACTTATGGTAGATTGTTTCTACTGAATGGAATGGTCATATGCAAAAATAATGAGAAGGTAAATACAGAAAACCCCAAATAAAAATATTAAATGTCAACAATGACACATACATACCTCATTTTGGAGGGATAGATGGCAATTAAGAGGATCACAAGATGATTTATGCATTGTTTTGGGTGCATTACCGTAGCACGACATGATTGGAAAACACAGCAGGAGAATAAATTATTTCGCAGCCTTAGTTGAAAAGATTCTTTCAGCAAGCGAAAAACATCATCCCCGTCAAAATATTTTTTTTTGGTACACTGTTCAATTTTAATGTTGCATTTCACGCCACAACACTACCACTTGAAATAACTACATTATAACTCAATAACTAAATTAGCAAGGGAGATCTATAATGAGATAACGGTGTTAGCAAAGATGCAACTAACAATTACAATTACTGTAGCATACAATCTACTGCTGCCAATCTCAACTTTGTTTCTTGGTCGCATTATCTGAACCCCATTTAGTTAGGGAATGTCATGTCAATATCAAGAGGTTGATTTTTCTCAATGGCTCCAAATTGAGGCTGTATTTCACAAACAATGTTTTGGCCTCTTATTGATGTTCATGAGGCTCAAGCTGTGGTCAAATTCTGAAAGGAACATTGGAATCTGAAATACCCAGGCTTGTTGGCATTTTTCTTTTTCGACCCACTTTTTAAAGTTCCTCTTCAGATCTTTTGCATAGGTATTGAACTGTTCTTTTTGCAGAAATACTGTATTGTTCATCACTCACTTCAGTTTCTTTAAGCAGAATTTCAAGCTCAGACAGCAGCTGAGCAGTTTGTTTCTCAGCTACAATGATAACCACCATTTTGCGGACCCTAATTTTACCCAAATGGTAGTGGCGGGAAAATGAAGCTTCATGAAGCACTTGTGATATATATTTTTTTACTCCTTTAGATCAGGGGTGGCCGAGTTCCATCCTTGAGAGCCACTATCCAGCCTGTTTTTCAAGTCTCCCTCCTTCTATTTTAATCAACAGCTCATCAGCAAGCTTTGCAAAAGCCTGATAATGATCCTGATCATGAATTTTATCTTTTAACAAAGAGTATAAAAAAACACACACAAACAAAAACCCTGGACTGGAAAGTTTATTTAATTTTGTTATTCCAGGTTGACCCAACATAAATGGATTTAGATGTGCCCCACTGCAGAGCTAGCTCCAACAAAAATGAAGTGAGCCACGTTTCTGTCATGTTTCAGTTTTGTAGGGGTTGGGGTTTTGTTTATTTTGGGTGTGTTTGTTGTGTTCGTCTGTGATTGGTGTTTGTCATGTGTTCCTGAGTTATTCCCCTGTCTCGTTGTGTCTGTGACCAATCAGTGCCCTCAGCCTATTATGTTCCCGAGGTGTATCTCATTAATGTTGATGTCGACGTTACGTGTGAGAGTCTGTGTTTCTCGTCGCACCAAACTAAGCCCTCGTCACAGTTTAGTAGTTTTTGTTTCAGTTAAATCATCCACGTCTCAGTCTAGTTGTCCACGTCTCAGTCTAGTCTAGTCGTCCTCATTGCCAAGCCTTCTTTATCTTCATCGCCACAACTAGCCCAGTCGTCCACGTCACAGTTAGGTCGTCTTTGTCTCAGTCCAGTTGTCCTCGTCACAGTTAAGTTGCCCACGTTCTGCCAAGTTGCCCACTTTCTGTCAACACAGCCACAATCATGGCGACCAGTCTCCACTTGTCCTGTCCAGTCTTGGCGATTAGTCTCCTTTTGTCCAGTCCAGTCATGGTGACCAGTCTCCTTTTGTCCAGTCCAGTCATGCGACCAGTCTCCTCTCGCCCAGTCTAATCATGGCGACCAGTCTACTCTCGCCCTGCCCCGTTTTGGCAACCCCTCTATTCTTGCCCAGTCTAGTCATGTCTCCACGTCCAGTTCTCACCCAGTCTTCCTCCAGTTCTCGTCCACTCACCTGTCTACTTGTTTTCATAAAGTTCCTCACATAACTCTCTATTCTTGTCTCCCTGCTGTTTCTCCCCGCATTTAAAGTCACGGAATCTCGCCTGCTGCAGTCTTAAATCACAGATTCTCACCTGCTGCAGTTTAAAGTCACAGATTCTCGTCTGCTGCAGCCTCAAGTCCCCATCCCGGCTCCTCAGAAGCCTCAATTCCCCTTCCCGTCTCCTCAGACGCCTCAAGTCCCCATCCTGGCTCCTCGGAAGCCTCAAGTCCCCGTCCCGGCTCCTCTGTAGCTTCAAGTCCCCGTCTTGGCCCCTCGGCAGCCCTTGGCTTCCTCACCTATGCCACTGCAGCCCCTGGCCACTACTCCTGTGCCGCTACAGCCCCTGGCCACTTCACCTGTGCCACTGCCGGCCCTGGCCACTTTGCGTGTGCAGCTGCCACCCCTGACCCTGTGCCGCTGCAGCCTCTGGCCCTTTTCGCCTGTGCGGCTGCAGCCCCTGGCCCTTTAGAATGTGCCGCTGCAGCCCCTGGCCCTTTCGAATGTGCCGCTGCAGCCCCTGGCTCTTTTGCCTGTGCTGCTGCAGCTCTCGGCCTCCTCGTCTCTCCCATTGCCGCAGCCCCAAGTCTTGTCGTCTCTGCCGCTGCCGCAGGCCCCAGTCTCTTCGTCTCTGCCGCAGCCCCAAATCTCTTTGTCTCTGCCGCAGTCCCAAGTCTCTTTGTATCTGCCGCGACAGTCTCAAAGCCATGATTCCAGCCCAGGCGGCAAGAGCCCTGCGGCTGTCATTGGATCCCCTTCCGGAGGAGTGAGCCTTTCGGTCGCCATCACATCCCCTTCCTGCGGCGCGAGCCCTGCAGCCGCCATCGGATCCCCTAACGGCAGCGCGAGTACTGCGACCGTCATCGGATCCAGCGCCAGGTGGCACAAACGCCTCGCCCGCCTTCGGATCCAGCTCTAGATGGTGCATTCCCTGTGGCCGCCCTCTGATCACGCTCTGTCGGCGCACGGTCTAAAGCCGTCTTCTGTTTCTGTATGGAGTCCGGAACTGGCACTGTCCAAGGGCAGTATTCACATCCTGTACCCGTCTCCGCTATCCCCGTTTTACCCTGTTTTGTTTAGGCACGTCTGGGAGCCGTCCCTTGGTGGGGAGGAGGGTACTGTCATGTTTCGGTTTTGTAGGGGTTGGGTCGTTGTTTGTTTTGGGTGTGTTTGTTGTGTTTGTCTTAATTTTTGTCATGTGGTGCTGAGTAATTCCCGTCTCGTTATGTCTGATCACGTCCACCTGTGTCTCTCTTCCCTTTCCAGTCAGCCTATTATGTTCCCCAGGTGTGTCTCATCGTGTTTATGTCGACGTTACGTGTGGGAGTCTGTTTCTCGTCGCGTCAAGCTAAGCCCTCGTCACAGTTAAGTCCTTTTTGTCTAAGTTAAGTCATCTAGTTCTCAGTCTAGTTGTCCACGTCTTAGTCCAGTTGTCCACATCTCAATCTAGTCCTCCTCACTACCAAGTCTTCTTCGTTATCACTGTCAAGTCTTCTTCATCAACACTGCCAAGTCTTTTTTGTCCTCATCACCAAGCTTTCCTCATCCACACTGCTAAGTCTTCTACGTCCTTATTGCCAAGCCTTCTTCATTTTCATCGCCACAGCTAACCCAGTCGTCCACGTCATAGTTTAGTCATCTTCGTCTCAGTCGTCTTCGTCTCAGTCAAGTTGTCCCCGTCACAATTAAAGTCGCCCACGTTCTGCCAAGCCAGCCACAGTCATGGCGACCAGTCTTCATTTTGGCCTGTACAGTCTTGGTGACCAGTCTCCTTTTGTCCAGTCCAGTCTTGGTGATCAGTCTCGTTTTGTCCAGTCCAGTCCAGTCTTGGTGATCGGTCTCCTTTTGTCCAGTCCAATTAGGGCGAGCAGTCTCCTTTTGTCCAGTCCAGTTATGGTGACCAGTCTCCTTTTGTCCAGTTCAGTCATAGCGACGAGTATCCTTTCGTCCAGTCCAGTCATGACAACCACTCTCCTTTTGTCCAATCCATTTATGGCGACCAGTCTCCTGTCCTCTCGCCCAGTCCAGTCATGGCGATCAGTATTCTCTCGCCCAGTCCAGTCATGGCGACCAGTCTCCCCTCGCCTAGTCCAGTTATGGCGACCAGTCTCTTCTTGCCCTGCCCCACTCTTGGCAAACCGTCTACTTTTGCCCAGTCTAGTCACGTCTCGTCCAGTCCTCGTCCACTGACCTGTCTCTACTTGTTTTAGTAAAGTTCCTCGCATAACTCTCCATTCTCTCCCTGCTGTTTCTCCCCGCATTTGGGTCCACCCTCTCCCACGCACACCCTATCATGACAGTTTCCCACTGAAGCCAAAGATTAAAAAGAAACTAATCCTTGTATTGTTAAATTATTCCGCAAACGCGTTTCTAAAAGAAACTACATTTGATGACTTGGATCAAGGAATTCATTATTAAATTGAATCATGTTTCTCTTTCACTTGACCCACTTTCTTATTTGGCAAATCAAGACTGCATGGGGAAGCAATAGTTTGCTACTTTAAAAATAAATGAGTTAAGGCACAAACAGCATTCAAAATCCAACAAAACACACCTGAAAATAGATGATGTTACAGCAGACGTGCATCTTCAACCTCTCATGAATTATTCATGCTTGCACTTCTCCAGACATGTGCTCGGGTCAATATTTAATGCAACTCATTTGTGCCAAGTAATAGGTTTCACCCACATCGGCATCTGATGTCCTTGAATGGACCTGCAGGGCAAGAGATACTTTGACTTTTTCCTCTGTCCAGATTGCAAATACATAATAAATAATACATAATACTATACCCCCAATTTTTCGGGAACACTTTTTGGCAGGCTCTTTTGCAACGACTTATTAGGGCCACATATAATTTTATTGTATTTTTTTAAGAGGGTGGGGTCAATATTTTCCGAAAAAGAAACTCGCAAATTTGCTACTTTATAAAATAGCAAATTTGTGACTTTATAAAGTGGCAAATTTGTGAGAGAAAAAAAACTCATACATTTGCGACTATATAAAGTGGCAAATTTGCGACTTTAGAAAATGGCAGACCAGAAACATATGAGAAATACATGCTAGCTTCTGATTGATTAGTGTTCGTCAGCTGATAGGGGATCAGGAAGTGTTGTTGCTCAAGTTGCCGTGTACGACGACTAAAGTTTAAATTAAGAATGAATCAGTCTCCATCCTGCATTTTCATTTTATAAATAATGTCACATTACCACCAGCAAATCCTCACATTAGACTATAGCTTCGCTACGGGTATTTCTCGTAAGTTCCTGAGTTTTTTTCGCGCAAATAAGCCACTACATAAAGTCGCAAATTTACGAGTTTTTTTTTTTTCAGAATATTGCCCCCAGCCTTAAAAAAAGATCTATTTATACGTGGCCCTAATACGCCGTCATACTCTTTCCCTTGATTTGGGAACTCCTGCCCGAGTAAGTTAATTCTACACTAAGATGGAAAATTCTATGAAGCCCAGCTAATGGAACTACAGCTATCACTTAGGGCATTGTCACTGCAGTTGGCTTGTAAACTCAAGTAGGGATTTCTGTCTACCATATGTAAGATGGCTGTTTTTATTGAAAAAGTCATCACATGCCAACCATGGCAGTGATGTCAAAACACGCACACACACACACACACACACACACACACACACACACACACACACACACAATCTCATTTTGGAAGAAACAAAAAAGTTGTGCGAGGGGGTGAACATCACATCGTATTCATCCATCTTTCAAACTGCGAAGGCTAACGTAATTCACCTGCGGGTACGACTGCAGTAGCATTGTGTTCTGGCACTCAGAACAAGCGCCTCCAGTACAAAAGGAAAAACACAAGTAAGACAAGAGAAAAGGGTGCAGTGCCTGTTTGAATGCGACATTTTCATACCCACAAATCAGGACATTGAATAATCACGCTCATGCTCAGATTAGAAATGTTTCTTTAAAACCTGATTCATTTCAAATATTTATTCAAGTTATGAATTCTTCATCCTATTGACTGACCTAATTTCACACTTATGTATAAACAATGCCTGTATGTTCTCTTTTCATGCAGCAGCCGTTCAAGTACGCCTTTCAGTGGTGGTTGCAGGTTGTACATATTCACATTGCAAAAGAAATACAAGGATGAAACACATTCAAAAAATGTAGAAGTGGTAATCATTATTCATCACAATCTCAGCAGCAAAATGCATATCAAATTAAAAAACAATATTACTTTGCATAACTAGATACAGTACTTGAATTTATGAAATCTCCTTTTCCATTCCAGATGAAAGTACACACAAACCCTTTCCACTTTGATCATTTTTGTTTTTGTTTGAACCTGGTGCATTATTTCAAGGGTCTGTGAAGAAGTCCTGATGCTGGTCCAATATTCTCCGTAGTTAAACTGACGGAGCTCATTATCTCCATCTGCCTGAAGCACACACAGACGCACATACACACACAGCTCTACTTTATCAGTTCAGCCCCTATACAGCTCACCTCACTTTCATTAACAGCCTAATTAACATTTCATGAAGTCCATTTCCTGCTAGTTTAATTAACAGGCCATGCCCCTGTTGGCCAGCAAGATGAAGAGTGCATGCATGGAGAAGATGAGCAAAAACAAAACTTCCCTTCTGATTCCTACCATGACCACCATCTAATTTTAGAAAAAGGTGTGTTTTGTCGATGTTTCATTATTTAACCTGTTGCGGCGTCTTTCTCTGATGCTGCTAACACATACAATGTTAGTGGAAAGTGTATTATTCATTTAGGTGCCAAGTCAGTGTTTGTTTTTTCTATAAAGTTACATACATGATAGATAATATGAAATGAAGATCTCACTGTTTGGAATCGCTCCCATCTTGTCAAATAGGACAGGTGTTTCCATGGTGACAGGACTCTAGGAATCTGGTAGGAGTGACTATGATTATGACAAATCAGCATATGTTTGCACAGGGAGAAAAAAGGCAGAGATTTAGATTTAGAGAGCAATTTAGCTAACAATTGTAAAATAACCATTAAATTAAGAATAATAAATAATGTTTTAACAGACTGGGTTTATGTTATCGGTCGGTATGTCTTAATGAATTTTTGGCCAGTTCAGAGTGACCCTGAAATCACATACATACTTGTATATATGGGTGAGTGGCTTGTAATTGTTTGAAAACCAGGAAGCAAGTCAGGTGTGCTGTCAATAAGGTCAAAGTCATTAGATCGACCCCTTACTTCCAAGCAAATTTTACTGTAAGGCTTCAATTGTGAAAAGTTTAAATTTTTTTCACTGAAGAATGCTTTGATGAATAATGAATCTCTTTGTGAGTTTATAAGAACTTATAAGAACATGCATCGGGCTTTATAGTCGTTACTTTAAATTGATCTTGTTAAAAATGTATGGTTATCAATATAGCTAGCACAACTAAGTTTCCGCTCCAATACATATCCTACATATCAGGGTATTTTTTTTGGGGGGGGGGGGGGGTTGATGAAAAACATTAATTGTATTTGTCAACTTAATTACAAAGTCTTCCAAAGAGAATGTTATTTCTGTGTCTGTGTATTTTTATAAGAATTTAGAAGGTTGGCTTTACGGATTAAGTTTCATATTTAGGGATATCTGAGGCCCAATTTTCTGGAAAAATACAATTCTGGGGGGTTGTCTGGGGGTTTCGGGGCCTGGGAGCGGGTGGGGCTGGGTTGTGGTGGGTGGCGGGAGCTGTGGGCCGGTGGGGTGCCCGGCGGGCCTGCCGTTCCCCGTTCTGCTGCGTGGGGCTTGGGGTAGGGGGCGCTCCTGGCTCCTGGGTTTGCTCTCCGGCCGGTGGCCCCTGCGGGGCCCGGGGGTTGTGCCTTGGCGCTGCCCTGGCCTGGGGGGCCCTGGGGGTTTGTGCTTGCTCTGTCCTGGGTGGGGTCGATGGCTCCCCTCTTTGGTGGAGGTTTTTATGCATGCCAGATCAACCACACCAGCATCTATCGAAATTCAAACACAATCTACTTCTTTCTCTGGTCGTTGAATCGGTGGAGGCTGGTGTCTGTGGATCTCACTCTGCTTCATCTATCCTTCCTTCCTTTCCTCAGTCTTTCCTTTGGTCTCCTGAGGTCTCCCTAATTTGTTGGAATTTAGATGTTTCTGGGGTTGGTGAAAGATTCGGGTTGGTAACCCGGTGGGTAGTAGGTGATGTCTGGTCGGTGCTGGATTTCACTTTCCTTTCTTTTCTTTGATCCTTCCTTGGGTCTCCTGACAACCTCACGACTCTAGCTGGATTCTGAAATATTTGGTTTAGGTGAACGGTATGGGATTTTTAATAGGTTTTAGGTGAATTAATGAGTACACACACACGCACACATGCACACACACACCCGCACACGCACATACTCACGCACATGACGCACGCACACACAAAAAATAAAAAACGGGGGAAAAAGAGAGAGCGCAATGATGATGACATGTCGAATCGATAAGATTACCGAATGAACAATACTGAGCTTTCTCCTAAAAGAAAAAAAAAAGTGAAGGCACCCTGAATGATGTGTTGCTCCGGCATCATGTGTGTGACGAATTCTGCCCTCCCAGAGCACAATTTAAAGTCTTTTAATAACACACCAGTTGGAGATGGATATGCAGTACATGAAACACATTAAAAATATTTATACATATAGTATATATATTGTACATTTAAATACGTACATAATTTGCTTTAGAAACATCGCCATTGCTAATGGTAGCATTCAATATACAATCCCATTGACCTGCCAATAGAAGATTAGCATTTTGATTTGATTTGTCTCCAACAAGCACAGCAATAAAAACATAACAAAGGAAAGGGGGGGGGGGGGCACAATATGACATGAGCTAAAATTAGTTTGAGCTTATCAGAGTGGATCAATTTCAGCCCACCCTTTACATAATTTAAAATCTGAATCCATAAAGACATACATAAGTGATTGAATATATTTTAGGAGTGTAAAAGAATTTAAGGACAAACCTCCTTAAAAAACAAAACAACAAAATTAAAATCTACATTTTAAAAGTATACATACATATCTACATACACATACATTCCATACATACAGTACATACACATACATATTCTTATATGCATACATAGTCATACACATATAGATATATATACATTTGTATACACACTTACACTATATCCTCACTTACGCAATAACTTATACTATTTACCAGGGATGTGATTTGACCAAAGTGAAATAATCTGAAAATTTAGCCGGGGGTCTGGGGGCCGCATATCAACATATTGAAACCTGAAAAGTGCAAACATGATCATTATTACGTTATAATATATTCGAAAAAAAGGGGAAAACTGTCAAATTAATTTGAAAAGTTTACCACCTACCTCAAAATTCACGACTCTTATCAGCAACTGGTACAGGTTGTTGGGGTGGATCACGTCTCTCTATTACCGCTTCCGATTGTGATGTCAAGTTTTCGTTTGGGCACCGAAATGTCCAGCGATGGAATAATTTGTTGTTCTTGACTGGAGTTCTTTCACGTGTTTTTTGCTCTTTGCGTGACTTTCAAGAGCTTTGAAACCTCTCCCACCATAGTCAATGGTATCATGGTACCAAATGCAAAGCGCTTTCCCGGCACGATCGATCTTCCGAATAAAGTCACTGAACAAATTCGTCACAGTCTTCTTTCCAACATTTGTAGATATATCCTTCTCTAACCAGTCCCATCGAAACTTGTTTTTTACGATCTTGTCAATTTCCTTAACTCGCGGAGCATCTTTGCGTTCGATCACGGACATCTTTCTTTAAACACCCGGCAAAAACGTGTGAGAAATGAACAATGGCATACTCCTATGCCTTTATAACAAGCGCGTTTATTCGTCAACACGGAGACTTCAGCCAATCGCAAGATCCGTTTCATTTCAGTTACGGAAACACTAAAATGGAATGCTGTAGAGAAGAAATCGGAAATTTTAAATTTTTATTTTTGGAGATAAAAAAAGCGGAATTCCGCGAATTAGCGGAAAAATCACATCCCGGTATTTACTTATTACTTACAAAATGAACTGTCCATGTCTTTATAACTTGTCAATAGTGTTTGTAATTCCTTTTCAATTGTTGTAAGTTCAAGTTTCAGGAGTAACATTTAATGAATAACGCAAGTCTGCTCACTGCGTTATAACCTGATGCCTGTGGAAACATATCATTTAGATTTGTGCTAAACGTGTTTACTAAACATTGTTTGTGTAATGTTAATAAAATACTTTAAGTAAGAACATTGTAGTACATGCAAGGTTTTGGATTGGATAGCAACAGTAGAAGATGCCTGATTCAAATAAAATATTTAACTGGATCGTTTATATGTAGGGGTTGTTGGCTTAGTGCATGCACAAATGATTTTCTAGGATTTTATACATATATATATATATATATATATATATATATATATATATATATATATATATGACATAAATTTGGCAATTGAATGAAATAATCTTGTCAAACGCTTCCCTCTCCCAAAGACTAAATTCCAATTATGTTCGTCCAATTTCTATATTCAGTCAGGCTGTTGCTTTTGCCCCTCTGCTCCGTTATCATCACGCAGCTGTGGCTCTAAACAATATTCCATTTGCCCTATCGAAAACTTGATATAACCATTTATATTGAAATTAATTTGCGGATTCACCTTCTCTAACTCGGTCTCTGGGATTTCCTTCATCTTGTGGACTTAGTCAGTTAGTGGTGCCGAGAAGGGAGGAAATGAGACTATTTGCTTGAAGAACATCTGAACTTATCTCACTCAATGGCAGGACAGGGCTAGAAAGACTCCTCTTTCTAAATATAGACATGCAGGCTTTTGTACCTCCGTTGACCTACAGAGCTCCTTCATCCTTTAACAAGCTTGAGAGAAACAAGGTGCATAATAAAAAGCTAATGGTATTAAACTTGGGGGAAGTTAGAGCCATTCCATATGGCCAAATTACTCTTATTAGCACCCTAACAGAAATAATTAATCATGCTACAAGTTAAACGTAATGTGCACTCATGCATCCACACAAGTGAATGAGGACAGACATGCCACACTGTAATTGGCGTGAGGTATGGCTATTAGCCTTGTCGTTCCAACCGAATGTTAGCATAATTTTGACCTTGGCCGGAGGCTCAATTATACACACAGTCTTAATATGCGGCGGCAAATGATGATTGATGCTCATAACCAATCCTGCCAATCATTTCTCATGATAGTGTCAGGATCCAGGTGGTGGGCGATGCCAAGCTAATCTGTGCATGTGATGGCATCAATCACATCTGTTTCAGCAGAGTCTGTTCAACATCTGGGACAGCGTCTGGATTGATGTTCAAAATGTTGAACATTTTTGGACCTTTTAAGAAGCAAATGTTGCATCAAACTGAACCGGCCTTTGTTCTTTTTCCCCCCTCCCCAGCATCTTGTTGCTGTACAAAGCCATCACGCTGATGGCTCTCCTCTTTTTTTTCTCCTTCATCCCATAATGTCGCATAGACATACCCTCACCTTCTCCATTTTTCTCAGCACTCAGGTGGAAAAGCATTTAATTTGCTAAACAAAGTGGAAAGATGCCACAACACAGGGGCCTAATGGAGAGTGATGGTCATTCTCCTTTTAACAAACTGGGAACCAAAAAAACAGCACATAATTATTCCTCCTGCCAACAACGCAGCAGACATCGCTTAGCGCCCGCCACTCAACAAACGCGTCAGACCCAACATGTTGCCAAGAAGACAAAATGTGTATATCAAAGGTTATTCCATAAATACTATACTTTTCATCACTTCAATAATATGAAGGGTGACAATATTTTGATTCCAAAAAAGAGGACACTCGGCCCTGGGTGCGGGGTCGAACCCACAACGTGACCATGTCTTCGGTTTGCGAGCGCTGTCAATGAACTAAAATCCTGGGGAGCCAACAAAGCCAAGGACTTTATTTGAACGCTCAGTAAGTAAAACTATTTTCGTAAATATATTTTTGGGGTTGACTTAATATTTTCTTTACGAATCATGTGCCATGTTAAGTAAATTAAGTTAAAGGTGCATGATGCAAGATTGACGCAAATTGGAGTGTTAAAATAACCATATTTTTCACCCACACATTTTGTAAGAATCGTATAATGGACAGGAGGCACTACTGTGGCACAATGACTGTTGCCCCTATTTTCATGTAGAGTGAAATAATGATCGGTTGTTCGGGACCGAATTTTAAGTTTTTTTCCCCTGAGCGTGACGTCAGGCGCGTGCACGTGCAGAAGCGTTGGAAGGCGGAAGTGTTTGGGAGTGTGTGGATGCGACTGTGGAAAAAAAGACAAGCGGATATAAAAGTGTGTCAAAATAATAATAAACCAACACTGCAGTGCGACCCTCCGTCTCCCAGTGGCTCCTTTTGTTCGACCATCGGGCCGAAACTTTGGCGACATGCAACGGGAGTTGTCCCTGGAGATGACTCTGACCATGGAGGGAAATGCGTCTTCCGACCACGGTCAGGATACCGGCAAACAGGAAAGGATAACGCCTGTCAATTGTGACAAATAGGGCAAAACTGAAGTCGCGCAAGCATCGCGGGAAGACGTGGATCAATATTGGAGCAGCGTGAATATTGGAGTATGTGGAAACACCTAAGAGGTGAAACAGGGACCCAAAGCTTGCTAAAAAGGTAAGCCCTCGTCACGAAAATGCGATAGGGTCTATTTATGATAAGCAATGCACATTAAAGCTACCACTAACTAACGACTCGGCACTCTGGGCGCGTACACATCGCTGGCTTCCATTACGTTTTTTACCAGAGGGGTCGCAAATCTGCAAAAACTCGGTAACTTGCGTTCAGTGCCTTTAAATAAATAAATAAATAATTCTCAGCAAGTCACAGTGTCCCATTTTAACGCACCTGAGAGGGACACGCTGGCACCCACACATGTAAACATTTTGTTGTTGTTGTAAGGACAATGCAAACTGTGACTATGTTAACATGTTGTCAATATTCGGGTTAAGGTCATTATTCAGTGTTCTGAAACATTGGCGATAACCCGTTTACATGCGTGACGGTAAGAGTTACTCCCGTATACGTGGTCACTGTGCTAGATTGGAATACCCTATTACACAAATAGATGTAATTTACGCTTTTAGCTTCAGATGTGCCTGAATATTCCTCCTCATTATAATATTCAATTAACTATTATTATTATAATATTGTTTCCTTGTTTCCACCACATTCACAAATGCAAGGAAATCTCTTTTAAGTTGCACAGATGGTTAATGCCACCAATCATATTTATTTATTTTTCCTTTGTATTGACTTTGTGGAATTAATATCCCCATATAGTAGTGGTTGAACCAACTAGTTGACTTTACCATTCTTCAATGACGGTTATAGCTTGAGTCTGATTACTTTTGGTTTGGTTTGGTTTTGGCAATGACAGAGCCACTTCTCTGATATCAACAGGTGGCGGTTCCATGCAGCAAACGTGTGGCAACATTTTATAAAAATGAGACCAGTAGCAGTCACTTAGAAAATATGGCACGTCTATCCTCAAATAAAACCATAAGGCATCCACTGATGAGCAGCCTTAAATACTCACACCTGCCATCAGCAAATTCATCAAAACACACCAGTAAAACACTGAGCGAGGATGAGACCGCGGACTAGCCTGCCGCCTATTTGCTGTCATGTGAAAAACATGGAAGTTATGATTTACAGGGTGAATTCCGATTGACAAGCAGTCAGGCAGATATGGCACATAACAGTGTCAGATTAAGGTTATAGGCATAGAAACAACATGTCCTGAAAGTACCTGTGGGCTTTTGTCAGAGGCAAGGTGCTTAGTTACTCTTGACTTTATGACTGTTCTCCATCTCCCAAAGCAATTCAAGGCAGCCGTGAGAGGCGGGCAATTATCCTCTCCTTTCTGCCGGCTGTACAAATGAAGGATTGACTCATCCAGTCTGTCTCAAGAGGTCCATATATGTCCATGCCCGAGACCACCCCCCACCCCGCCCACCACCACCAATTGTCACCTTGGCCCCCGGTGTGGTTAAATCTTTCTTGAGCTGTTTGCAACTTACTGCTGCTCACTGCTTCTTCAGTGGGGATCTCTTAAAAAGGGAAAAGGTCATCTAGAGGTCAATCTTTATATTGGTTTGGAAGCTGAAATGCCATAAAGGCACAACTTTCAGGTCATATTGCTTTATCAAGCTCATTAATCATGTCTCTTTTTTTCCAAATAGAATGACAGTTATCAAGATGTTTTTTATTGTTGTTGTAATTTCAATATGTGTGACATTTGGACTGTAAAGGTACAGTATGTGTATGTAAATGTTATGGTTGTTGGCAATCAAATAGCAAAGAGGAGAAGTTGAGCGCAAGGTCATATGAATGATTGGTTATACAGGAAGCGGTTACCCAAGTAGTTGCACCTTGGCATTTCTGTTATCACAAGGTTTGTTCACTTTTCCGCAGAGCTTGTCACCATGGCAACTTGTGCTGCAGAATTGACATCATTAAATGGTATACCTTGCATATATAAACGTAACAACCTATTCATTCAGGAGTCAACTAGTTTATACAAATCAGGCTAAAAAGGTTATTTAATAGCAAATCAAAATGATGTAAGAATCAGGAGCATGCATCCTATGTCTGCTTCATTCTTTGCAGCTTTTGACACAAATCAAATATCATAGGTGGGAGGAAATCTTATGTGCAAGTGACAAAATCTTAATTATTATTATTTTTTATAAATTTAATGTGTCGGACCCAAGTTACTGTGGCATCAAGCAAGTCAACTTGAGTCACCGTTAAAATGGAAGCAAGTTGAGTCAAGTGGCGGCTGTGGCTCAGGGTATAGAGACGGTCGTTCAGTAACCAGAAGGTCGGCTGTTTCGATCCCCGCTATCCCCAAGTCATGTGTCGTTGTGTCCTTGGGCAAGGCACTTCACACACATTGCCTCCAGTGCTATTCACACTGGTGTATGGAAAATGTGAATGTTTGGTGGTGGTAGGAGGGGCCGTAGGCGCACACTGGCAGCCACGCTTCTGTCAGCCTGCCCCAGGGCAGCTGTGGCTACATAAGTAGCTTACCGCCACCAGTGTGAATGAGTGAGCGCATGAATAATGTAACTACTGTATATAAATATGATGCATTATTATTATTATTAAGTCATCATTTGAGGTGAGCCATACATAAAATATATCGCCATGATAATAAAATGTTTTTTTTTTCCAATGATCATAGCATAAAAAAATATATATATATTTACACCTATAAATAAGGTGACCATATTTTCAAAATTGGAAAAACAGGGTGGTTAAAAGTAGCTTTTTTGAACATATCCCATAGGCACCCAGTGGATAATAGAGAACAGGCAGAAAATCCTTAAACTTATTAGCTCACAGGGGATTTTGCACTTCCACATGCACTCTGATGCACTTTCAAATTTGAGGAAATTTCATACAAAAATGGCAACTCCTGTTAAATCATGACGCCCACTGGGTACCTAATATTTGCAATGCAGACTTGGCTAATCTCAGCACAGTAAATAAATGCTCAGCGACAGTGGAGGCCTCATTGTACGGCCACTGCCTCTGTGTTTTGCGTCCCTCACATCTGCTCTCAGCTAAAGCTAAAGAGTGCGTCTCTGCTGAATTTGCATCCATTGTTGTGGATGATTTCCCTTGTGGTCTCTTAAATCACGAGAGACCATTTTCCTTCTACTGTCATCATTTGTCTGCAGTGCAACACGAGGATGATGGGAATCTTCCCAAGGTATAATTGAGATGGAGACATGTGAGTTGAGTGTTTGGATGCAGATGTCAATTTGTGCAACGCTAGCAGATGCACGCAGCATCAGTGATGCTTTCTTTTCAGTTAATTCTACCAATCAATGTACTCCACTGCGGTGCAGCACCACATTCTGCCACACATACAAAAGAAACAATAAAATTGGACAAAGAAAAGGAAGAAAAGAACAAATTCAAGGAAAGTGAAATAAATTGGAATAACCATGTTTTCTGATTGAACCATTGTTCCTTGGGTTAAAGAGCACGGTAGCACATGGTAGCATAGAATGGCCCATTGTAAAATACAAAAAGTAGTATGTCACTAGATTTACTGCTTATCACCTGGCTTTTTGTAATTATACAACAGAAAATGTGTTTTGCTCCACACATTAATCACACATGCAAGATTATTAGAAAAAGGCATAATCTATATATCATGTATAGCATTTTTCATGTTGGCTGACAGGACACCACTTTCGAATTAATAAGCAACCTTCTAATATATAAAACAATAAAGAAGCGGTAAATTCCTCGCTGCAGGCATAGTGCACTCATTCATTGTGCTTGTAATGTTTTACATGCTTTGCAGACCCCTGCATAAGGTATTATTTATGAGTAGAGAAAATTGAGCTGTTTTTCACTTCACTATGTACCATTTTGCAGCTTTGATTTGTGCATTAATACATGTTCCAAAATTGCACCTATTCGATTATTGATAACGTCAAAGTCAGAGTGATGCTGATAACAACTCTATAGCAGCTAATTCATTGCATCTGGAGGCAAACTCTGCACACACCCCCCCCCTCCAGCCAGTCCAATTATGAGAAAAAAGTATGTCTTCAACGCAAAAAAACAAAACAAAAACTTATTTATTTGATCATGTACATACATTGGTTGCAATAGATTAAAATGTGATAAACTGTCATAATTTTAACTGCTTTTCCTTGAAAATCATGGATTAATACAATTTATTATGGCAGCTAATTCATTGCAACTGGAGGCAAACTTTCTGCATTTTTTCCCCCTCCACCAGTCTAATTATGAAAATAGTATGGGCCTCCAACACACAAACAAATTTATTTGTTAATGTACAACTTGCAATAGATTAAAATGTGATAAACTGGCATAATTTTCCCTGCTTTTCCTTGAAAATCATGTATTAAGACAATTTAGTTTAGCACACAATTTAATCAAGTTCAAATGATTTATATAACAAAAAAAATGAATTAAAAAAATAAAAATAACATGTGTGGTCAGACCAATAGTGTAGTTTCGTGGAAAAAATATTGGATTTACCAAATTGTGACAGAAAGTTTCGGCCTAAAGCCAGCAATGTGCTGTTATCTGATTCTAAAGACTGTATGTAGGGAAACTCTGGTAGGTTGAGCCACCGCTAAGAAACCATTAAATAAATGAGCATATGACTCAAGGTTTAGGTGAAAGACTCCATTTCATGGAATCTGCGAAGGTAAGAGAGAGACGCACCACCAGTGAAAAGAAGGTGGCGCTAATGAACAAAAAATCAACAAGAACAGGTTTTTGGGTGCTAGTCTGAACTCTACTGTAATTTTAATATGTACAAGGCGCACCTGAGGTAATTTTGACGATGTATAAGTTAGACGGAGATCAATTCGATATACACTATATCTGATTTCTGTCCACATATGAGGAGGCCTGGGTCAGATTTTGAAAAAAAATTTAATCTCGCAAAGACAGCTACATTAAATCGTATTAGCAAATATTTAATATATAACAAAATAATTACTTATTTACTTACCTACTTGATATTAATTAATTCATTTGTGTTACTTGTTTTATCTGTTGTTACTGCATGAGTTTTTTTCTCTTCATTTTATGTAAAGCACTTTATATGCAGTGATGTTTTTTTTTTAAAGCCGTACAAAGCAAGTTCCAGTTTTTGTTGATTATGACGCCACCTAATGGACAAAGCGGTAGTGCTACCTTGAATGAAGACTACATTACCCATGAGGACCAGCCAGAGGTGGGAGTAAGTCATTGTTTTGCAAGTCCCGAGTCAAGTCCCAAGTCAAGACTGACAAGTCTCAAGTGATTCACAAGTCTTACACTTTGAGTTTCAAGTCCTTTTGAGTCATTTCAACAACATCATAGATTATATTATTTCAGGTTACCATCAAAGTAGGAGTCAGGGAGTCAGTTTTTGTACCCAAACAACTAGTGGTGCAATGGATCAAAAAAGTCACGGATCAGGTTGTTTTTAATAAACAAAAATAAAAAAAATGATAATGAAATCAGATAAATAGAACTTTGTCTTAATTTTTTTTTTTTACTGCTTTTGCCCATTGAATTTTAATAAATATATATAAACTCAATATGTATAATATGGCTATTAGGATTCAGGAACACAAGGCAAGATACATAATTATTTTATACATGGTCCATATATAAAATAACAAGGTGAAGGTAGTAGCCTGCCTTACGTTATATTGCACTTGTCATTACAAGTGGACTTGAAGTTGTGTTCCTAAAATCCAAATGGCCAAATTGGAAATTTTGAATGTTTGTTTTGTTTTTTTAAAGCTATTGTATTATAAAATAATTTTAAACGAAGGCAAAGTTCTATTGATTTATTTTTAATAATGAAAAATACATCTAAGTGCAATTTAAGGGACATTCCCGTCGTTTAAACAGGGAGAGTGGATTACAAAGTAGCATAGGTCCACAATAAGAAAAGCAAACGAGTCAAGCAACAGTTGTCAAACTACTGTTGCTAGTCAGGCACTCGATGCTAACGCTAACAGTTAGCTACTAGCCACGAACACCGTATTGTGCAATGACGGCGTAATTAATTAACAGTTTATTCGCATTAGGAAAGTAGTCAAGCGTGAACGCCACCATGCACAGACTTCAAAGTAAAATCCGCCAAGGCTGTTGCATTAGTGTCAATGTATTATTTGGTCAGCTTTATTTTGAAGTTTGCCTTAGCGTAGGCGGGGTGTGTTTGTGCCTTTGCAGCTTCCCTGACATGTCTGAATGGAGGCACTGTGCCAGCCCAGTTCGCACACGTACACACACACGCACACACACACGCACACACACCAAGAGAAACTTACTCGTTAACATATATTTTAATATTTTTGTTTTGGTGGAAGAAGCATATCTTTTCAAGTCAAAGAGCTCAAGTCCGAGTGAAGTCACAGATCATTGTTGGTAAAGTCCAAGTCGAGTTGCAAGTCTTTTAACATTTTGTCGAGTCGAGTCTAAAGTCGTCAAATTCATGACTTGAGTCTGACTTGAGTCCAAGTCACATGACTCAAGTCCACACCTCTGGGACCACCGCTTAGCGTAGTTAGCTCGGAGATGGATTGAAATACATTTCTGTTTGCAGCAGCTGTGTGAAGGATGGGGTGATTAATCTATTTTCTATTTTTTCTTTATACAGTACTGTAACACTTCTCAAGTATGCTAACAGCAGACGTTGCTTGATCTTGCTGTCTTAATTGTCAACACACAAACGGCTGCTCCCGTGACGCATTCGCAAGCACTCGTAAAGAAGAAAGCACACAACAACCTATAAACAACCACTAGCGGTTCGGAACAAACACAAAGTAACATTGTGTTTATGCAGCTGTGATGAAAGTGCCAAAGCCGTGAGAAACATACAAACCTAACATGGTGACACGGTAGACAAATGCATTGACGCTGCAATTAATTGTGTTCTTGCAGAATTACTCACAGTTTCCTTTTTGAAGAAGAACAGCGAGAAGCGTTTTGTGCATTTTTATCTGGTAAAGATGTTTGTGCTTTATTTTTCCCCCTACAATGACAATGACGACATTCATATCCATTGCCGTGATTGGTCAAAACAAATGTTTGGTAGACGTCCACAAGTTCATGCTTCGCCTTTCATTAGCAAATCACAGTGGAGCAGTTACAGATTGATATTGTTAAGAACTCCCTTGAGTGAATAACAATATCAAGCAAGGTTAGTTCCCACCATTCTCAAAGTTGTTTAGTGCAATTAAAAATGATACAAACCCCAGTCCATTTAATTTACCATTTTTCCAATACTTAGTTTGTTCTTGTATTTTTTTTTAGATTACGTTCAAGCCTGTCATAAATTGGGACAATTAAATGGAGGTTATTTTCTCAAATCCCTTTAAGACCTTAGCGATCTCTGCTGTGATGCTCAATCCTGGAAGGATCTCATCCGTGGGATGTAGCTAGAGGGTTAATGAAGACATATGAGGCTGCACAGCCTGCCGGAACCAAGCTGTATTGTCCACAATATAACTTGGGGTTTAAAGGGTGATGCAACAGGATAAAATTAGATCAGTGTTGAACTAAGCTTCTTCTACTAATTATATTTAAAAAGGCTGAAAAACGCCAGAAAATAAATTATAAAGCAGAAAGAGTGAAGGCAGTCATTTATTTGAATATATATATATATATATATATATATATATATATATATACAAATCAATGACAGCAAAAGACAACATTTCAGAGGTACTTAAGATTTCTGCTCATTACTTTTCACCAGACCAGACATATTATCACTTACTGACAGTGCCAGCAGCTGCCAACGTCTTAGTCATTGCCACTTCAACATTCCCCACAGGACATTAACCTTATCATGCACAGGTGCATTCAGAAGTATCACTGATTATATGACATGTCAGCACCCACAGACAACAATCCGGGCCAGGGGAGTGTAAACGCTCTGCATTACACTGGCAGCGACTTCAACGGACAGATAAGGCCAGTACGACTTGAGGCAGTATAAGGTCAAAGTGAGTGCAGGGTGCTTTTCATGGAGACTCAGCACAAAGTAAGGATTTAAAGACATTCATGAAATGTGCACTGTGGGACACATTGCTTTATCTATTGGATTCCAGAACAACAGCTTTTTGGAACCTCAAAATGCTTACCTTTTATAAACTTTTCAAAGATGCTCTTTTCCCCCCAGCATAATTCTAGAAAACAGATGTCTGTAAAAACGGATGACAGACGCTTGCAAGTGCAGTCTGGGCAAGTACATCACATTGAAAATAACAATGGCAGGCCACTGTGTTGTTCTGTTTGTACTGCTAATTAACCACTACTGTGAACAATACAGGACTATAATACACATACTGTAGGCTACATCACATTTTAAATCCACATTGATGCCAACAAATTCAAACAACAGTTTTGATTAAAAGGTCAGTCAATTGTTGCATATGTATGCAATTTGCATTTTTTTTTTTTTTTCAAATGAATTTGACAACAATGTCTTCTGTATTTTAAAGAAACACAAAAAAGTGTCGGGCAGCACGGTGGCTGACTGGTTAGCACGTCCGCCTCCCAGTGCAGAGGACGTGAGATCGAGTCCGGGCTTCGGCCTTCCTGGGTGGAGTTTGCATGTTCTCCCCGTGCTTGCGTGGGTTTTCACCGGGTACTCCGGTTTCCTCCCACATTCCAAAGACATGCATGGCAGGTTAATTGAACACTCCAAAATTGTCCCTAGGTGTGATTGTGAGAGTGGTTGTTCGTCTCTGTGTGCCCTGCGATTGGCTGGCAACCAGTTCAGGGTGTACCCCGCCTACTGCCCGAAGCCAGCTGGGATAGGCTCCAGCACCCCCCGCGACCCTTGTGAGGAAAAAGCGGCTAAGAAAATGGATGGATGGATGGACAAAAAAGTGTCCTCTAGCTAATTCGCATACACGCTTTCCATCATGCTTCTGCAGCTAGCTATGAGTAAGCTGGTGGTACAATGTAAGTAATTAGACCATATTAGTGTCAGTATTTGGCGTGTGTGTGTGGCGCGTGCGTGTTCGTGATATGGACACCCTTTAACAGCTCCATTGTGGCTAATAAAATGTTCTCTGATGTGTAAAACCAGCCATAATTTTAAATCAAATGTCAATTTTATTGGCTAATATATACCGGTAGATATATATATTTTTAAGTTAGTGCAGGTGTGTCAAGGGCTTCACTGGATAGCAAGGACCATAAAAATGCATTAACAAACATCATAATTGATTTAAAGCTCCTTTCAGCCAAAATTGATTTATTTAATCAGGCAGTTAAATTCCAAAGAGATGAAGTTTAGTACCAATTTGCATATTAGATATGATACTCTTTTTCACTCTTGAGAGAAGTATCAGAAAGCTTCAAACAAAAACATGTCTGTCAATTGCAGAGAATTACACTTGAGGACAACACGGTTTGGATCCCGTTGTCCACATCTGTGTTTTATTATTTCATTGTTAATACAAATATTTCCATATACAGATTACTTAACTATGGGGGCTTGAGTGTGCTTTTTCGGACATCATATGCATTCCATGGTGCCGGTGGCTCAACTTCCACGTAACTCAAATCATGTGTAAACATTCATAGTTTAAAAACACTTCATGAATGATTACTTTTTTGGGGTCAAGAAAACACAAAATTGCAGGAGTTTTTTTTCTATAAAGGGAAGATGAATAAATGTATTTTCCAAATGCTGCCTTATTCAAAATGTTGTAGTCTCTCTTCTACTCTGACAGGATTCCAGACCACACTTTCCCATAATTAATGCTCAGCAGTGATGAAATATTCCGTGCGTACTTGAAATTCATATCTCATATCCTCACTGGGGTCCTTCTCACCAGACGGCTCATCCATAGACTTTTGCTGTTTCCTTTTCTTATGCCCCTTGAAGATATACACTAACTTTACTTCGTATGTCCCGATACAACTTTTTGACTTCCGATACGATACCGACGTTGCAGCCGAGAGTGCTGTCCGATACCAATATTGATCCGTTTTCAGCAAGAACTATACATGCTTTACACTGTATTTTATTATGAAACGTTGGAAGAGTCTTGATTATGTGAAAATATTCAAACAAAAATTAGTCAGCAATATTCCAAACCTTTGGGTTACATAAATTCAACCTCAAAGATGAGAATGTACTGCACTTGAAGAAGTGGGCTCTGCATTCTAGATGCAGACACTGTTGGATTGAAGAGCAGGAGCGGAGTCTGGAATGGATTGGTTGTATATTAGTGCTAATATCGGAGATTTTGGACATAGATTGATATAATCTGATACTGTTTTTTGGCCGATATCGGATATCCAAAGTCAATATTAGATTGGGACACCCAAAAACCTTACCACCAATTTCCCACTGAATGATTATTGATTACTATGGTCCAGCATTTGCTACCCATATTTTGTCATATAGGCCTTTGTTATTTCCAGAGTTGGGTAAAGTAGCCAAAAATTGTACTTAAGTAAGAGTAGTGTTACTTCAAAATAATATTACTTATAAGTAAAAGTAAAAAGTAGACAAATAACAAGTACAAATAGCGGGTAACGACTCTAGTGTAGCCCAATATACCGGAGTAGGAGTAGTGGGTGCGGAGGGTCCCCGGGATTTGGGGGGTCGGGGGCTGGCGGTTGGTGGGGTGGGGTGGGTTTCGGGGTCTGGGTGCTGAGGGTGGGGGGGTGTCTGGGGCGGCTGGGGCTGGGTTGGGGTGGATGGGGGGCGGGGGGTCATGGGGGGAGCGGGGGCTGTGGACCAGTGGCTGCCTGGCGGGCCTGCCGTGCCCTGTCCTGCTGCGTTTAGTTGGGGGCGCGGGCCGTGTTGGGGTGGGGGGCGCTCCTGGTTCCTGGGTTTGCTCTCCGGCCGGTGGCCCCTGCGTTGCCCGGGGGTTGCGCCTGCTCTGTCCTGGCAGGGGTCCACGGCTCCCCTCTTTGGTGGAGATTTTCATGCATGCCAGATCCACCACACCACCATCTGTCGAAACTCAAACACAATCTGCTTCTTCCTCAGGTCGTTGAATCGGTGGAGTCTGGTGTCTGTGGATCTCACTCTGCTTCATCTGTCCTTCCTTCCTTTCCTCAGTCTCTCCTTTGGTCTCTTGAGGTCTCCCTAATTTGTTGGAATTTAGATGTTTCTGGGGTTGGTGAAAGACTCTGGTTGGTAACCCGGTGGGTAGTAGGTAATCTCTTGTCGGTGCTGGATTTCACTTTCCTTTCTTTTCTTTGATCCTTCCTCGGGTCTCCTGACAACCTCACGACTCTAGCTGGATTCTGAAGTATTCGGTTTAGGTGAACGGTATGGGATTTTTAATAGGTTTTAGATGAACTAATGAATACACACTCACTCATGCACGCACACATGCACGCACTCACGCACACTCACCCACATACAAAATAAAATTTAAAAAAAGAGAGCAATGATGATGACATGTCAAATCAGTAAAATTACCCAATGAACAATACTGAGCTCTCCAGAAAAAAAAAAAAAAAGTATGTTGAAGTTTCTTGGTCAATACCATTTGCATCCAGTCCTGCCCTAATTTCTTACTTAGTAGTTTTGGAAATAAAGACTCTCTGTTTTTCAATGTCTGTGTCCTGTCTGCTTATGGGTCCTAATTCCGCACCTTGCTTGACTCTAATGCTGTTACCCTAAATTGCATAATGTAGGCAAAATTATGGCAACACATCAGTCACAAAATAATTAAGACATTTCCATTCATTAAACTTATATAAAATTGTGCAATGAAAAGAGCATGAAGCAACTGGTGTGGACTAGCAACAGATTTTTTTTTTTAAATATTCATTAAATTCTTGTTTTTCTACAAAATTTGCCAACACACCATATTTTTCTTTTGTGTTTTAAAACATCATTAAATATAGCCACCATGTTACAGAATACTGTACAAACATATGCATTGCAAAGTAGACACTTGGCTCAAGCATCTACGGTTTCATTTCTCGCTTTGCTCTGCCAAACACATTGTGAAGATGCATAATTACGGCCCAAATTACATTTTCCTTCTCAATCTACAAGGGATTACTTATGAGGAACTGAATCAGGCTGATTGCTGTAGCACATTAGCAAAAATATACTCAACAAAATTATAAACGCTGAACTCAAAGATCTAAAACTTCATCCACATACAAAATATCAGCATTTCTCTCAAATATTGTTCACAAACCAGTCTAAATCTGTGATTGTGAGCACTTCTCCTTTGCCGAGGGGGTGGGGCAAAAAAAAAAAAAACAGTCAGTAAGTCAATTTTCTGGGTCTCCAGACCCCCCACCCAATAAAGCAAAACTGAACCTTTCAGAGTGGCCTTTTATTGTGGTCAACAGTCTAAGGCACACCTGTGCACTAATCATGGTGTCTAATCAGCATCTTGATATGGCACATCTGTGAGGTGGGATGGATTATCTTGGCAAAGGAGAAGTGCTCACTATCATAGATTTAGACTGGTTTGTGAACAATATTTGAGGAAATGGTGATTTAAAAAAAAAAAAAAAATCAAAATTTGTATTTCATCCTTTAAAAAAAATAAAAGGGGACAGAAAGAAGTAAAACTTATGATATCTGCCCCTGATCAAAACAAAATGAATGACAGCAAGCAGATATTGTGATTTTAAGTATGTGGAAGAAGTTTTGAGTTCATCTCATGAAAAATGGGAGTAAATAAAATATAAGACAATAAAAATAACTTTTGTGCCCGGAATACAAACTGTCATACAAATATTAGGTTGAAAGAAAGGGATACACGTCTGGACGTCCTGCATTAGTTTCTCCTGGGGGGGAATCAATGAATGAAGAAACACACAATTCACACACTGACAGCGTCACGTTTGAGTCATTGAAGTACTGCAATAAGGTATTTTCTTTTCTTTCATATCAGTTTTTTTCCCATTTCAATTCTTTGCAAATAAATACTATGTCAATAATGACATGATTATGAATAAGTCATATGGCCTGACAAGCGGTCTATCATAGGTAGTGGTCATACTCAGTCATCTCTTTGGGGCCTGTCAATCAGTTAGATGCTGCATTGGGGAGAGCATGACACATTTCAATTAATCCAAAAGACTTTTATGCAGGTACACCCAGCTAAGAGTTTTTTGACAGATGCGTGATCTTTTTTTTTTCTCTCTCTCTCTCGCTTTCTGACAAACTACCGTTTATCTGACTCATGACTTGTTCCGGAAGAATGACGGTGTTGTTTGGGAAGTTGGTTGAACTGTGCAATGTGCAATGAGCTGTGAATTGATTGAAACGAGAGTCAGGATAGTTGTCTGCTTGAAAAAGGTTTGTGCAAGGACTATGTGTTTGTTAGGTTTAAGAATTACTGCATGACAAGGTAGCCTTGGCTGTAACTCAACCATAACAATTTACTGTGGGTACATGGGAGAAAGTGATTCTATTGGCCTTTACGCCAACAGGGACACAATTTGTGCATCAGTGTTGATGGCCAGAACAAATATATGTTATTGTGTTGTTGTTTTTTTTACTGAGCAAGTACTTGTGTTCTATTGGTTCTTTTCAACACCAAGCTGTTGCTAACTATTGTTTGTATCACATATACAGTTAAAAGTGTGTGCTATGACATACATGTTAATTGAATTAATAACCATGAGAACAAATTGGTCCCACCCTAAGCTTCATTTTTCACCACCAAAAGACATTCTAGACAATCCTGTTACTTCCAACTTGATTAATACAGTGCAGAAAAAAGCTCTTCAGGCTAATGGGTTGCCTCATCTACACACAAGACAGGTTGATTAAAAGGAACTTGCATCTTTCTTCGAGTGCTAGACTCGACAGATAGCCATGTCACTTGGGGAAAAAGGTTCTTGCCAAGATCAGTTGCTTACAGGATTACAAATAAGATGACCCCTGCAGTGCTATATCAGTTATCTATAGTCTTTGCTCAGTGGAAGGAAAATACCTCTCCACAGCAGTTGGTGTCTGTAATCTGTTTCGCCATTCAAACACCTAAAAAAAATACCTCAGGGTAACCTCATTAAAGGAGACACAATATTATGTACATATAGACAGTAACACATTGCAAAAGTAACGTGTTGCAGTAACATATTACAGTCGGGCAGTAATGAGGTAATATACCAAGTTACTCAATATATTTTTAAATTTTTACTACAGTTACTGACTCCCATAGCGTGTTTACAATTTCGTGGCCACAAGAAAAAAACAATCACCATTTATAAGTGAAATACCCATTTATTACAATATTTATAACATGAGCTGCTAATTAAAACAATCATCAGGAAGCACACAAAATCTCACTTGTGACACCATTGCTTTATTTTGACAAGATAGTCAGCTCCGTACATGGCTGAGAAGTCACTCTTTGTGAGACCAATCACTGTCATGGTTTCATGAAATAAAAATGCCAGGCATTCAAAATACAAGCAGAAACAAAGTAAAACAAAAACTGAGTTGAGAACTGTGAAGAAGTAAGCGTCATTGTGTTTTTAGATGAGATTTGAATGAATGTGTCATCAGTTGCAGTATGAAGAACGAGTGAGTAAAATGCAAATCTGTTTATCTCTGAGCCAAGAGAGTGGCCGATGATGTCACGCTAAAGAAACTCTAATGGACAAACTACTGTACGCCACATTAAATAATTAGGCTATGTTCACACTGCTGGGCGTGCTGCCCAATTTAGATTATTATTATAAATATTTTATTTCAATGTACTCGTTCACATTAAGCACAAAGCAGTGACATACACCCAAAACACGACACCGCATGACATCGGTTAACGGAAGTATAGAGGGTCCCGCGTGGTGTCGGAGATCACCTTATCATATGGATTTATATGTCAGTCCATGCCTTATCAATCTCATATCGCCAAGTAGGCAGGAGGAGGCAGGAGGAGGTAGAAATGTTTTGGGGAGATGAGGCGACGTATGGAGAGTTGGAGCCGTGCATAATAAATGAAGTGCCTGCGGCTGAATTTCTATTATTGCCACAAATGCCAACTTAATACTTCAGGTTTCAATTTAGTTATCAATTATACTTTATCTATCACTATTATTTGTTAGACAAATTATTTATTTATTAGGTTTATTTTAATACGTGAAAAAAATACATTGTGTAACGGTTACTGTTATTAATAAAGAGAAACACACATTGGCTTTTGGCTATATAAACTCATCTTTCCCTTGTGTGTAAATTAATTTGAGTATGTTGAGAATTTTTTTATGGTGTACAGTCTGGTATTATTTATTTACTGGACCAAATATCAGTTCAAATATCTGAAAAATGCATCTTGATTACAAATATCAATCAAAGGCAGTGATCTCACACCATAGAGTGAAAATATTTCACATTATACATCTATATCTGTTATGATGTGTCTATCGTGCTTAGGTTTGTTGTTTTGGCTTTGTGCCCTGTCTTGCTTGTTAGGTTTTGTTTGCACCTGTACTCGTCATCCTGTTCCCTTCTCATCCAATCATCTCTCCCAGCCACCTGTGTCTTGTCCAGGTGTCTCTCGTTGTCTCGTCAGTTGGCTTGTATTTAGTTTCCAGGTTTCGTTCACTTTTGTGTTTTTTTGTTACTTTGATTTTTGGTCTTTTCCGAACTTTGTTGGTTTTGTTTATTTAGAGTTTTACCCAGTACCCCTGTTAGTGTTTTTGTTGAATAAATTGTGTTCAGTATTACATGCATCCCTGCCGAGGTTCTCCTGCCTCCCTGCATTTGGGTCCTCCACCCCAACGTGACAATATCGGTATACCGCTATATCGTTAAAGGTCCGGAGACTTCTGCCGCATCATACAATGACGGTGTAATTAATTAGAGGTTTCTTATCGTCCTAAATTAGCAATTGAACATGAGTTTGGGATAGCGTTGTGTTGATGTTGGTGGCAACTACAATGTCAATCAACTACAATAAAGAAACGTCTATAATGGAAGTCAAGCTAGCCATCACACCACGACGTGGGCGAATTTCAAAGTAAAAGTGTACTAAGACTATTTGTATTGCCATCAATGTATTACTGTATTTGGTAAAATTGATTTTGAAGTTAGGCTTAGCGTGTTACGTTGAGTATGTTTCAGCCTCCTTAACGTGTCAGAATGGTATCGACTGTGAATGCTTACTTCGTTTTTGTTTTTTTCCCCCACCAACCAATCCGCAGATCGGGCATGATCCGAACCGTGGGGCCTGATCCGAACCGACCATGGATCAATGATGATCCGTTGTATCACTAGTAACTAAAAATATGAAATATATTAGTAGTAGTTTTTTTTAAGTAACTTGCCCAACACTGCATGTAGATTAAAATATATACAGCTATAGTAAAATAGTTTTATTTATGGTTCAGACTTCTTTTTTGATGGAAAGCAAAAGCCATCCAACCATTATCTCAACATATTTGCAAACTTTGTTGGTGTGTTTTTACATACTTGGTCAATAAATCTGATTTTTAAAGTAAAAGAAAAAGTAAAATGTTAAGATAAGGCAATGGTGTCTGCAGGTAGGGGTGTGAGTGGTGTTTGATGTTTGTATTTTGATCTGCACAGAAGTTCATCAACAAGTTAGTGTAAGCCACAAACTGTTTTATGTTTAGGCTAGCAGCTAGGTCTTAACGTTAAAGTACCACTGATTGGGCATAAGGCAGGTGTCAACATGTTACTTAAATGCCTTGATGGTTACCAACAACATGTATCTTATTTTTAAGGTTATACCATGAAAATGATGACTTCTGGAATCACTCTCACCAAAATTAGAATATCGGTCTCAAATTCCTGTGCTGAATTTGGGGCCCAGTGTGTCCCTGGTACTGCCCCTGATGACAAACTGCATTATGACTCTGTGGTATGAGTGTATTAAATATCAGCCAGTGGCGAGCACACACGGTTGTTCAAGGTCAGTAAAAACCTCTCCTCTCTTGTTCAGTGGTCTTTTTCTCACACTTTCTTCTCCTCCTTTGCGACACTTTCATGAAACTAGCCCCCCAACACACAGACACACACACGCACACCTCCAACACATGCACACATAGATGAGCACAAAGTGACACCGCCTCCTTCTCATGTCTGAGCAAGGACACAGTCAAGCTGACTCACCCGGAATTGAGTTGTCATTTGTGTCACCTCAGGCTTGTACATGCTTGGAAATGCGTGTGTGTGTGTGTGTGTGTGTCACCTTGGGCTGGCAGTGTACTGTGGGAGGTTACTGTTAACATGCACAAGCTGGGGTGTACGAGCAGAGGAACAGGGCTTGATTTGATCATCATCATCATCGTCGTCTCGGAGACAAAGAACATGACTAATGTGGCGGCGTATGTGAGAGAAAGTCCTCTTGGTTGTCGGTGAGCAAACCATCCGCCCCCACACAAGAAATAGTCACAATGCCGTGCAGAATGAAGTCCCAAGTAGAAAGCGAATAATCCAAGTCATATTATATTGTAGCTTCATAGAGGATATTTGAATATTAAGCTACCCTTCTGTAATGCTGGGCGATATAGAAAAAAACTTTCATCACGATATAGGCTATTTTATATCACTATAACGATATACAACGATATATTTTCAGTTTTTCTATTAAACAAAAAATACAACACACTATGACTAAATTGCCTTTTCTCATTTTATTTTAAAGTGACATTAAATTGATCTGTATCAAAAGAGAAATTCTATATAGTGCTGCTATATTAAAGTATCAAATGTTCACAAAAGAGGTACAGTAACCACTGACATTTTTTTTTTTTTACAAATGTATTTATAATCTAAATAGGGGATACAAAAAATGGTTCAGACAGAAATTGTTTAAAAATAAAAAATGATGAGATCGACTGTCCGACTGGTGACACATGGTGGCCTGACACAACAGTGGAGATGCAGATTGCTGGCCCTTGTACTTCCTGGTGTGCGTGTCTCTATAGGCCCTGCCTGACCGCGGTTGCAGGAGCACCCGAGTCGCCGCATTTTGACACGTCGAGGCCTAAAATTTGGCGTTGTTGGCAGGATCGGGCTTGAGAGCACCTATGTGACCAAGGAGATTTTAAATCAGCATGATGATGATGCCAGTGTACCCGGGAGCCCCTTGGCTGCCAAAGTTTAAAGGTCCCAATGATGACTTGAAATATTTAGATTGGAAGGAACAAATGCAAGGTCTACTAGGGACACAAGAATTAAGAGGTTAAAAAGTTGAGTGTGTTGGGTGCACTTGCAGGAGAGGCCAAATGACAGGTATCTGTTTTGGAGGACGGTGAGCGAGATCAGATTAAGAGAGTTACACTGCAGGCTGTGGCAGCATGACCCGGATGAGCCTCCCTCTGACACTGCTCCACGAGACCAACTTCTGCTGGGGCTTCGTGACGGTTCGCTGGCTCGTGCCCTGAAACCTTATGCTCGCCAGAACCCCATGGACAGTTTTGCTGCCATCCGGGAAAAAAAGCGGTGCTGGCAAAAAAAAATAAATCTTGTCTACTTATCTACATCGTCCAGTACTTTTTCTTTTTTTAAGACAAAAAAAAGAAAGATCGAAAGAAAGAAAGGTATTTTTTGTCTTAAAAAGAAGCGGTGCTCTTCGATACAGAGCATGGAAGCCAACAATTTGAGGTAACCTGTGCTGGTATGCGTTAGTGATGTGTCGGTCGCGAACGAACCGGCTCTGAGAGCCGGATCTTTGACGTGAACGATGGCAGCCGGCTCCTGACTGGGAGCCGCTTTTTTTTTTCTCTCTCTCTTTTTGTTCTCTCTAAAGCAGCATTTGATTGGTGAGTATGTGTGTGTGTGACGTCTCTGTGTCTGCACTCAGCGCTGAGCAGCAGAGGGGGGAGGGGCACACCACAGCACGCTGCAAGCAGTCACACACACTCGAACGTGAACGGGAGGGAGGAGACGAGAGAGAGGAGGAGAGCGCTTGTATAAACGGAAAGGTAAAAAAAAACAGTTCAAAAATGAGTGACAAGAGAAAACACAGCAATATATGGACACATTTCAATATAACAACTGACAAAACTAGGGCAGAGTGTAAAGTCTGCAAGACTAAAATTTCATATCGGGGAGGCTCTACAAACAATTTACACCGGCACATGAGAACTACTCATCTTTTAGTTCAATTGGAGGAAAAAAGGCAAATAAATGAACCTGATAATGAAGGTGCTACTGCAACTGTTGCTGCTGCGGCTGCAGTGTCTTTAGCATCATCCAGTGCACCACCACAACAACGGAAAATTACAACCCAGAGCTCTCTGGGCCAATTTTTGCAAAAGTCAATGACTCCAGCAAGACAGAAGGCAATTGATGAAGAACTGGCTAAAATGATTGCATGTGATTTCCAACCATTTTCAGTTGTGGAGGACAAAGGATTCAGAAGGTTTATTCATTCACTCAATCCAATGTATGCACTTCCAAGTAGGAAAAAACTCTCCCAAAAAATCATCCCAGGCCTGTATGACAGAGAACGTGCTTCACTGCAAGAGAGGGTTAAAAAAGCCACAGCAGTTTGTCTAACAACGGACAGCTGGACTTCCAGAACCATCACAACCTACTTGTCAGTTACATGTCACTTTGTTGAAAGTTTCAAAATGGTGTCCTGCCTTCTGGATTGTTTTGAGTTCAGTGAGAGACACACTTCTGACAACTTAGCTGAGGAGCTGCTCAAAGTGGTTAGGGTTAACCCTAACCCTATTATTAACATTTTTAATTCTTTATTTCATATATTAACCATGTTGAAATGTTTTATAGATGTGTAGAGCAGGTGAAATAGTGTTGAAGTCAGTATAATTTGACCTTAACCTTGTTTTCGTCTAAAAAATTCCTTCTCAGTGTTTTGCGCACACATTCTGTTCGTGAGAACAGATTTTGCCACACACACATACCCTGAGAGCACCATCACTCACGGCCACTCAATTTGTTTGTGAGATATTGTTTTGGGACGAAAAGTACCCTGAGAGTATATTTTGTCTAAAAGATGAACACAGCTGCGGACTGTGTACGAAAATAATATTATGTAACATATTGTGTGAGAACCAGTCTGTTTTACTTATTCATGATGGGAGGAGAATAGGTGTTCTCTTACTGATTTGGATTCTTTAAAAGCTGTATTCCGCAAAAGAGGGGGCGCGCACTCTTGGATTGACACACTCTTTACGTGATATTCAAGATGGTGACCGGAGATCTCCGTAATAAATCATCCTTCAAAGGAGCTTTTGTCACAAAGAAGTCTCATCTCCAATTTTTGGAACACGCAAATGATGACAAATTATGGCGTCATCTAACAGTGGCAAAAGAGTGGGGCGTGGACAACAAAGTGGTTTGCTGTGTTAGTGACAATGCAGCTAACATAACCAAAGCAATTAAAAACCTTAAATGGACCCACCACCCATGTCTTGCACACACAATCAACCTGATTGTAAGAGATGCTCTGAAGGTGATGAAGCCTGCTGTGGACAAAGTGAAGGCGATAGTGGAGTTTTTGCACAGTAGCACAACAGGCACACACAAGCTCAAATCTACCCAACAACAGATGGGCATGCCTGAGCTGAAGCTCAAACAAGACTGTGTCACAAGGTGGAACTCCACCTTTTATATGATAAAATGGATTCTGGAGTCCAAGGATGCAGTCATCTCTACCCTTGCTCTTATGAATGCATCAGTTGATCCTCTGAGCCAAGAGGAATGGGAGGTACTGCAGGAGGCATGCACTGTTCTGGATCCATTTGAGCAGGTCACTGTGGAGTTCAGTGCAGACAGGTAAAGTGTACAAATGTTATTACATTATTCTCATTGTTTTTATTATTAGCTGTTGTTGCATTATTGGTATAAAACGCGGATTAGACATTACCAGAAGTAATAATATATGCTAAATAAAATAAAGCATAATTCTAACACTTATTGTTTACTCTTTTTCAGCTATGTTACAGCCTCCAAAGTGTTAATCATGTGCAAAGGTCTGTAGAGAGTGACAGCTGAACACCAGACCAGAGTAACCACAAGGAAAGTGACAGAGTTAGTGGCTGCTCTCTGTGCATCCATGGACAGAAAGTTCCACCGAATTGAATACAACACTGTTCTCTCAGAATCCATCATTCTTGACCCCAGATTCAAGAAGCTGGCCTTTAATGATAACAGAGTGGTTGATGAAGCTCTTCAGAGAGTAACTGCAGCCGCAGCAAGATCCAGCCAGCCAGCTTCACTGCCAGAGGGTCAAGAGGGAGAAGGGGCAGAGCATGAACAAGAGGAGCCACAAGCATCTGCTGTTTGGAGGTTCTTTGAAGAACGGGCAAGTGGAGACACTAAAAGAAGGAATCCTTCAGCCGATTCAATTCTGGAAGTGAGATCCTACCTTGAGGAGCCCCTTCTCCAGAGAAGTGCAGACCCACTGAGCTGGTGGGAGACCAAGTCTTTCATTTACCCACGACTTGCACATGTCATGTCACGGAGACTGTGCATTGTTGCCACTTCAGTCCCATCTGAAAGAATCTTCTCAAAAGCAGGACAGATATTAACGGAGAGAAGAAATAGGATCAGCCCCTCAAAGATGAGGCACTTAGCATTTCTGAATGTAAATCTAGACTGAAGAACACTGTTTTCTGGATGCAGATTTTTTCTTTTATTTTTATTTTACACATTTTAATTTATATTTTGCTGTTTGTCTGTTGTTTCACTTGAAAATTGTTATTGTTAAACCTTATTTAAGTTCATTTGTAAATAGTTAAATGTTTGTATCTAATTTGTTTCTATTTTCTTTTTTTATAACTGTCGTTTATAAATAAAAGTGTATTTTATACAACAAACATTTGATATAGTGCAATTTTTTCACATTAGTAATTCATATTGCGCATAGTTTTAAATTGTTGTTGGTAAAATATTTATTTAAGCGACAAAAAATCTAAAGAGCCATTTTGGAGCCGAAAGAGCTCTTTTTAGTGAGCCGAACCAAAAGAGCCGGTTCCCTAAAAAGAGCCGGAATTCCCATCACTAGTATGCGTAACAGTGTGCCCCTACTACCTCAGGTGGCAGATTTTGAGACTCTTAAAGAGATGGATGGACAAGGTAGGTTTATCCGCCGCCAATGTGGATTAGCTGGTCATAAAACTAGATTATGTAGGGGCCAATAAGCTTCTCGGTCAAGGGGTAGTGGTAGACTGTGCACAAGAGGAGACAAGGGCTAGGGAAGCATTTATTGGACATTGTCCAAGCATGAAAATATAAAAGGAGGGTCTGGAATTGTCTGGGCTTTGAGACACAGGGTCACGGATCGCATTGCTGCATGAGAGTCTCTTGGAGCAACATTTTACCCAAACTATGCTGGGGACGGCCCTGTAGTCCGGTTCGTTACGAGTAGCCAATGGCTGAAAGATCCTTTACACCAGCTATGCGGTGTTGGATCTAGAAGTGGAAGGTATTTAACTCTTTGACTGCCAGACGTTTTCAAAAACGGGTTGTCGCCAGTGCCAGCCGATTTAAGCATTTTGAGTGATCTTTCAAGGTCCACAGAAAATGTTGTGTTTGGACTATGGAAACACACATACTACCAAATGAAAGATTGGACTCTCAGCTTTCATCAGAAAAAAAAAGTTTGTTTCTACCTTATTCCGTTCTTCAGTAATCAACAATAGAAAATGGTTACTTTCACCGAAATTCTCTCTTTTGAAACAAAAAACGGAGAAAATGAGCTTTTTGTGAAACGATGTTATTTCATGCACTCTAGTGAATTGTACACTTCTTTTTGTCCATGAATGATGCCACAAACACCTAAATAGTGCTTTACTTCTGTAAAACGCTTTCACCAACAATGAAAAAGTGTTTTTTGATTGCAAAATACGTTTATTTCCATTCAACAGTGTAACAATTTGACAAAACAATTTCGCAAACTATTTACAAATGTGTGCAACTGTGGTACTACTTACAATTATGTGGATGTTTCAAATACAGTTTTTCCTTTTGTAACGCTCTCCTGCGTGCAAGGAGACGCCAGGACTCGCACAACAGTTTACTTTCACTTTCACATTGGTCCGTTTTGCGTGCAAACATTACACTTTCTTGACGGCCTTTTTTTCCGGGGAATAAAAAGCAAGTAGCAGACTGTACACACTTCCTCCGATGAATATGCATTGGACTCGGGGCACTCTCCGTCGTCCGATCGAACGTCCGCCTGTGCGTGCACGGTTGCGCTCCGCGTTACGACACCGTCATAGCCGCCGCGTCAGCGGTTCCAATTTCGCCGTCAAGCTCGGATTCACCTTCATCATCATCGTCATCAATGTACTCTTTTAGCGTTGGTCGATGCCTTTTGTCTTGTAAGTGTAGAGCTGCTTGCAAACGCTCGCCATTGCCCGTTCCCTCCTCCATCTAGCTCCATCTAACGTCTTCTACTGCCGCGTCAATGCTTTCCAACCACGGAGTCACCATCATCTTCATCATCGATGATGATCATCGTCATCAACAATGTGCTTTTTAGCGATGCTTTTGGTCTTTGAAAAAAACGGCTCTGGCGTTAGCTCCTCGCGACCGGCCGCCATTTTTCCTTTGTTTTCCATTCTGATCTCCTGCTCAACGCTCTAGCTCCGCCTCTACTGACGCCCACCCGATCTTGTCAAAAGAGAGTCATCGCTGCCCTCTAGGGGCCAAAAATAGTCATTAGGCTCACGAGACCTGCTTAAAACTTTCAGGAGAGCTCCTCAAGCCTTCCCAGCACCCGTTTCAAAAAAAAAAAAAAAATAAATGGGAGGACGTCTTTTAACGTCTTTGGCGCTCCTCCGTAGGTTTTTGCAGAACGTCATTTAACGTCTTTGGCAGTAAAAGAGTTAAGATACCAAGCCAAGGCAAGATGATTGTGAAAGATGCCCATTGTACAAATTCCCTCGTGATTGGAATTATAGAAAGATCATTTTTTTGGAATATGTGTCTCGTTATTCTGGTCAAAGTGTAAATCAGCATTTTAGTAAAAGAACATCATACCACAGCAATGGTGGTATAGTGTAATGGTCTGGGTCTGCTCTGCTAATTCAGGATCTGGATGACTTGAGGTGAATTCTGTTCTTGACCAGAAATTACATCAGCCAATAAATAGTTTGTGACCTCAAGCTGAAGCGCATTTGGGTTGTGCATCACAACAACACATCAACAAGTCAACTTCTGAAAGGCTTCAACAAACAAAATGAAGGTTTTGATTTGAACTGTTTTTCACGTCAAATGCTAAAGTTGCATATTTACCACCACAAAGGCAACCTGAAGTTTATCACACATGTGAAAAAGACAAAGTGACACATGCTGGCCCGGCGGCTACTGCGCTAAATCTACTAATTCTGTCTGAGAATCATATCCCTGGTGCCAAATTCGGAAATTCTTGGGCACAACCAACAAAACTCGCAATACCTCAATTCTTTAAATTATTATATCCTTCCCGCTTATAAACCTGTTTCCTTAATTCAGAAAAGGCCTTACAGATACATTTTTATACATGTCATAGTTGCACGAAAGGCAAAAAAAAAAAAAAAAATCAGGTGTTAGGCAAGACCGGTCCGAACAACAGTGGCAACGCCATTTTAGCGTTTTTCCTCGGCATTCATTATTGTCGTCTGGCAGTCGGGGTAGTGCCAAACAAACAAAAAATAAAGACAATCGCTTGCCTCTTCGAGACGGCGGTGGCCGGCAAGAGCATGATTATCATCGTAGGAGCATGCATGCATGCCAACCAACAACATGTTTACTACATATGAAGGTGAAAAGCTCACTTCGCTGGCCTTAAACAGGTCTTTTAGGCGTCCGCACAAGTTGATCCACGTTCACATTTATCCCTCTGAAGTTTTGGCTTCGGGAAATGAATAAAGAATACATCCTTCATATGTGGACGGTCGTAGTGTCTGGAGTCGTTTCTGCAAATTCCATAACAGCTGTGTTTACTTTCATATTTGACCTAATTCCGGTTCAAGCTGCTGAAGTCACGTGACCTTGCGGCCTAAAAATAGCATTCGTGCGGAACCCCATTAATGTCAGTTTCACAATAACGTTACGGTTAGCATAGCATGGCTTCTATGTCTTTTCCTCATTTATCACGCCTTGTAATCTGTTCGTGAGAACTTCAATACTTGTAACAGAAGAAGTGCTTCTATACGCCGCCACAGACGCTGTGATTACCAACTTGGGAGCGAAAGCGCAACGTGTTTATGTGCAGTATTAGCGAGCCGAAGCTCGTTACTATGCTGCGCCGTAAGTAGTAGAACCAATCTCGCCTCAACTTGAGTACCCCCCGCTTATAGGTAACGTAAGCATCCCAGCGAAGCTTTTGGGGGCTTTCTTCGTCGTTCAATTTTCAGAAAAATTTAAAAATCTGTGTTTTAATTATGCTAAAACTGCCCATTTAGACCCGCAAACTGCTATGCTTGTTTCACACAGCTCTCACTAGGTTATTTTAATAAGCCAAAAGGAGTACCCAGCATGCTTTGAGGTAGGCTTTAAAAAATAAAAATAAAAACGTTAATTAATAATTACAGGTTTGTTGTTGTAGTTAAGTTTTTCAAAGTAGTAGTATTATTTGCATTTACCCACCTCGTTTTCTATAAATTTTCATTGACTACAAGCAGTTCAGATAATGGATGGATGTTAGATTCACACCGTAAGCTTGTAATGTATGACAACTATGTATCATTCATTGCCATGTCCACTTGATCAGGTTACCACCTGGTGACAGCTGTGTGAAACAAGCATGTAGAATGAATGCTTTTGTATGTCAAACAAGCGTTCTCTGTCACTTATTTTGTTTGCTTTTTGCTCTAAGTGACAAATGACGATAGACACGATAGGAAGAAAATGACACGATATTTTTTTCCCCTATCGTCTTCAAGATAAATATCGTCATATTGCCCAGTCATTCCAAAGTTAGCATTTCCCACCTTGTGCAGGCCAGTTACAACAATTTGAGCGTTTTTTCCCCCGATACCTTTCACACAAACGTTCCCAATGAGCATCTGGGCACCAGACAAGCCTTTTAGCCCCACGGCCTCGCAGTGCCAAAATAACAACTGCAGCATATGTTTGTGTAATAATTGCATTAATGTTGAACATGGCTCTCCAGGGGGTTGCTGTAGTCAAAGAGTTGCTGCTTCTGATTGCATACAATTAGAAAGAAATGAGTAATAGAATTAACGATGCTGCAGCAAATAATATCTAAATGTATGGTTGTGGTAACCTGCCCACCTGTTCCTCATGCTGAAGTGTATTCCCACATAGGTGATAACGTACATTTGGGGCATATATGCAAAGCAGTTCAGAGAATAGATGGATATTTTTAGTTTTTAATGTCAAAATATCTTTTCCAGTATTGTCCCAAATGACATGTCATTACTTGCCACATGTTTTCTGAAGATGCTAATTAAATTTTTGGATATAAAACATACCCATACAGTAGGGCTGCTCAATTATGAAGAAAATATTCATCACGATTATTTTGGCAATAATTGAAATCACAATTAGGACAATCATTTCTTTTTTTAGTACAAAACAAGAAAATGTTTAAACGTAAAAATTATTAGGACAAATAAAATTAATTGAAACTATAATGATGCAAGTTCCTTTTGGATGAAACAAAAATTATTAAATTAGTTATGTTAAAATCCCTAAAAAAGGTGCAAACATAAATTTAACAACTCAAAATTAGTTTCAGTTATCTTTTTTACGATAAAGCTGATTTTGTAATTGTGGAGTGTAATAATTGAAATTCTAATTGAATTTTAATTAATTGCACAACCCTAACATACAGCATACTTATGGTTCGGCACCAGTAGATTCACCTGTTGACAGTTTTGTTTTGTTTTTCGACATGTTATCATTGGCAATAAATCCCTACTTATTCAATTATTTTAGGTAAGAGAGCCTTGTAGCTCCTCTTTTCTTGATTATTTAGGTTTGAATATACATAGTTTGCTGTGTGTCTTTTCTATTTGGGGCAGCACTTGTTACCAAAAAGACTTGACAATACTAAACCAATTACCTGTTTCTAAGCTTTGTAGCAATCAGGCTGTAATTTTGCAAATGGATTTGGACATATAAAGAAAATTAAATTAAATTTTTAATAAAGTAAATATCAACTTTAACAGTGAAATCTAACTTAAGTCGAAAAATCGCCAGCGTAGGAACGGAACTCATCCGTCACTTGAGGACTCCCTGTCATGCATAAGCAACATTTCAAGTCATTCCAAATATGCACTGTGAGCAGTAGGAGTGAAGGGGGTGGGGGAGTCGCGCTTGGGACCGACCAAATGTGATCGTCTTTGCATCTGCAAAGCTGGGAAGCATAACATTATAACTTACATTTAGATAGTAAGTTGAGGACCTGTACTTATATTACATCTGGTTGTTTTAGTCAAGATTAAACTACAACATATTTTCCCCAACTGTATTTAAGTTCCTTGTTAAGGGTCAAACTTCAATTGTATTTATTTATTCCCATAAATTCCCTTCAATTCCCATTGAAAGTGTCCAACTTCTTGGAATTTTGCAACCTTATGACTGCCACCAAACCTGATTGTGGTGGACCTTGAAATTTCTTCCGTTCCAGGTAGTCCAATTTAGTTACTTGCTTAACAGGATAGTGAGTCGATATACTGACTTCGCAGACAAATATCCAAATGAAAGTAGTTTTGTCTCTGATGGGCTGATGTAACCTTGAAAACTGTTTAGCTGGAGGTACAGTTCACATTGATTTTACAGTACTGGTAATTAAGAGATATACAGAATGGAAAACAAAACAAACAAATGAAAATGAAAGACTAAATCAACTTTGACCTGATGAAACAAAGAGAGTGGGTGGAAGCATAATAGGAAGCAAAAGCAGCAAGCACGGCAGAAAAGCAGTTGTCAACCCCTCATTGAAAGATGATGAAGTTAGAAATTGCATTTGCACCCTCCGGCTAAACATAATGATACAAACCAAAACAATGGCAGCATGGCGAATTTGCATGTGGACCCTACCTTAACCACTGCGGTACAAATGCACACTTTCAATTACAGCCATCCACCCCCTGGTAAATATTAATTCATTGGCAGAATGGCATTAAAGCAATCAACGGGCCAGTATTTCTGATAACATGCTAAAATAAAGACAATAGACCAAAATGTACTTTGAACTGCAAGAGGCTGTAATTTAATAGTCTCTCACTTTTAGTGAAAGAACATCATTATAGCATTGAAGATACTGTTCATTGCTGTAACTGTTTGTGCTATAGAAACCCGGTAGCTGCGGAACATTGACACACATGGCAAGCCTTTTGAGCATTTCTTCCATATCCTTGATATCAGACAGTAGTGTTTCTCACTAGTTCAGTTTTTGTCAGCACTAGTTGGACAATTAGCCACACTGGCTATGAACTTTGTCATACTAGTTGCACAGAAACTCTTGACTAGTCGCTCATTTTCAGCAACGTGTTAATTACTCAAACGTGAATTCTTCTCACTAGTGACGTGTCCTATGATTTCCTTTCACTAGTTAGGTTGTGAGAGCTGAAACACCCACTAGTTAACTAGTGAAATACAAAACACTGACAAGTTAACTATTGAAGGGCTCTTGAAGTCTACATGTTGAACTAGCGACACGCAAATGTTTTACTGGTTAACTAGTGATGCCCCAAATATCCACTAGTTACACTAGTGAGACATTTTGACTGAACTAGTTCAACTAGTGAGGTCCAAAACGTTCACTAGTAGAACTAGTGGATGCCAACATGCGAACTAGTAAACTAGTTACACCCCAAAAAAATTAATGAGGAGGTGGGGCCGACGTGCATCCAGGGTTCCTATTGGCTCTGCAGTTAAAATACACCAAGCTACTGCCTTCCGGCAGAAGATTCATGGCCCCCAGAACCAGGCTGAACCGCTCCAAGAACTCATTCCTGCCGACATCCATCAAACTGCTTAACAACCGACATTAACCCAGTGCAATAAGATATATGGTGCAATGTTGTGTGTGTGTAATATATGCAACCATGCTGTACATACTCATGTGTATATATATATATATATATATATATATATATATATATATATATAGGAGTGTGTGTGTGTATATGGGTGTGTGCAGTCCTCATGTATGTACTTCTCTACACATGTACACTTCTGTGAAGACTTCTGGGAAGTCTTCTACTTATTGCTGCACTTCTTATTTATTTAATTTTATCTCTTTCTATTCTGTTGTTTTCTCTTTACTGTAAACTGCAGCTGGACGGAGTCCAGGAAAAAGTTCCCCACGGGGAAAATAAAAGTATATCGTATCGTATCGTATCGTATCGTAATATTCAGATTTTGTCATTATCCCACCCCCGTTTTACACTAGTTTACAATTTGTCCTAAGGAATTGGAGCTCGTTCACAAGTGAATGCCTTTTACGGTTACATGTTAACTAGTGAATGCAGAAACCCAGACTACACAACTACTTGCATCTATTTATAACTTACAAGCTAACTAGTGAGGCTCAAAATGTTCACCAGTTAACTAGTAAATGCAGAGCTATCCTCTAGTTACACAAGTTGGGCTCATTATGATGCCACTTGTTAACTAGTGAAACACGTGTTTTCCTACAAGTAAACTATCTGGGTACTGAGTGAGTACCTAGTAATCTAGTGACACAGATTTTCTTATCACTAGTTTACTAGTAGAAGGTATTTTGTCTCACGTGTCGGCCTCAAGACTGAACTTGTACACACTTTGACTGTGCAAGTTTCACACAATTGCTCACTAGCTGGCATGTGCACACAACTAGTTAACCAGTGAAAATAATTTCACTATTTGACATGTTTACCAGTTACAACACTTCGCAAGTTCACTAGTTGTGCGCACATGTCAACTAGTAAGAATTTTTGTTAAACTAGTATGATGTAAATGACGCCTATTATACTAGAAATATTACCTAGTGCAACAAAATTCATTGCATGTTAGATATTTGTTATACTAGTTGTGTACAGTTGCTTACCAGTGCTACATAAGGGTCCACTAGTTAAAAGACACGCCCAACATGTAGGAAAAATGTCTAACGTGTTCTGTCAAATCTTGAACAAGTTCATTTCTTGGTCTGACTTGTGAAAAAAATGCCTTTCACTAGTTAACAAGTTAAATAAACATCAGTGTCACTAGTTAACTAGTGACTCAGTCTGAATGTAACTACCTTGCAAGAGAGAAACCAAGTGATTCACTAGTTAACAAGTGAGGTCAAAACGAGCCCAACCAGTGCCACAAGTGGGTATATTTGCCTTTACTTAGCTCAATGTAAGCTTACATGTTAGCATGTAAGCTCAATGTAAGCTGAAGACATTTAACATTTTCAATTTATATTTTTACTGTTTTTGAATTTACTTAGAAGTATATAGATGCCATATAAACTGTGTAGTGAAAAGAAGATCAACTGTGATAATGTTGTTGTGAAATATATTGGAACTTTTACTCCCTTCCAGTTCTCATGAAGATAAGAAAGAATGTCAGTCAAAATGCTTAAATCGGCTGGCACTGGCAACATCCCGTTTCTGAAAACGTCTGGCAGTCAAAGAGTTAACGTCCTTGGCGGCCCTCCGTAGGTTTTTACTAAACGTCATTTAACGTTTTTGGCAGTAAAAGAGTTAACATTTTTTTAATAGTTGAATATTTTAACTCTTTGACTGCCAGACGTTTTCAAAAACGGGTTGTCGCCAGTGCCAGCCGATTTAAGCATTTTGAGTGATCTTTCAAGGTCCACAGAAAATGTTGTGTTTGGACTATGGAAACACACATCCGACCAAATGAAAGATTGGACTCTCATCTTTCATCAGAAAAAAAAAAGTTTGTTTCTACCTTATTCCGTTCTTCAGTAATCAACAATAGAAAATGGTTACTTTCACCGAAATTCTCTCTTTTGAAACAAAAAACGGAGAAAATGAGCTTTTTGTGAAACAATGTTATTTCATGCACTCTAGTGAATTGTACACTTCTTTTTGTCCATGAATGATGCCACAAACACCTAAATAGTGCTTTACTTCTGTAAAACGCTTTCACCAACAATGAAAAAGTGTTTTTTGATTGCAAAATGCGTTTATTTCCATTCAACAGTGTAACAATTTGACAAAACAATTTCGCAAACTATTTACAAATGTGTGCAACTGTGGTACTACTTACAATTATGTGGATGTTTCAAATACAGTTTTTCTTTTTGTAACGCTCTCCTGCGTGCAAGGAGACGCCAGGACTCGCACACAGTTTACTTTCACTTTCGCATTGGTCCATTTTGCGTGCAAACGTTACAGTTTCTTGACGGCCTTTTTTTCCGGGGAATAAAAAGCAAGTAGCAGACTGTACACACTTCCTCCGATGAATATGCATTGGACTCGGGGCACTCTCCGTCGTCCGATCGAACGTCCGCCTGTGCGTGCTCGGTTGCGCTCCGCGTTACGACACCGTCATAGCCGCCGCGTCAGCGGTTCCAATTTCGCCGTCAAGCTCGGATTCACCTTCATCATCATCGTCATCAATGTACTCTTTTAGCGTTGGTCGATGCCTTTTGTCTTGTAAGTGTAGAGCTGCTTGCAAACGCTCGCCATTGCCCGTTCCCCCCTCCATCTAGCTCCATCTAACGTCTTCTACTGCCGCGTCAATGCTTTCCAACCACGGAGTCACCATCATCTTCATCATCGATGATGATCATCTTCATCAACAATGTGCTCTTTTAGCGATGCTTTTGGTCTTTGAAAAAAACAGCTCTGGCGTTAGCTCCTCGCGACCGGCCGCCATTTTTCCTTTGTTTTCCATTCTGATCTCCTGCTCAACGCTCTAGCTCCGCCTCTACTGACGCCCACCCGATCTTGTCAAAAGAGAGTCATCGCTGCCCTCTAGGGGCCAAAAATAGTCATTAGGCTCACGAGACCTGCTTAAAACTTTCAGGAGAGCTCCGCTAGCCTTCCCAGCACCCGTTTCAAAAAAAAAAAATAAAAATGGGAGGACGTCTTTTAACGTCTTTGGTGCTCCTCCGTAGGTTTTTGCAGAACGTCATTTAACGTCTTTGGCAGTAAAAGAGTTAATGTAAATTTGTTTTTGTTTTTTTTCTTTTCTTTATTATTTTTTATATATATATATTTTTTTTGTCGTCTTAGACCTTTGTTTCCCCTCCCTGAGTGTATTATTTCAAATCTGGTGTTCGCTTCCAAAGCAGACGAGGAGGCTGCGGCTTTTGTTGATCGGGCCCTTACTGATTACACTCTGAAAACAGGACACGCCCCTACGGCCTCCACCTTGCATTCGCAAGTGTTCCGAGCAGCCATTTTGAAGGGCGTTCCCAAGTCTGTGGCACAGGCCATGGAGGCCAGTCGGGATCTTCCCGGTTCTGAGGTTGACCGGTGGTTGTCACATCTTAAACATCATTTAAGGAGACATGCTAAAGAAAAAGAGTCTAAGGTAGACAAACACAAAAGTACAGAAACACAACTTGCTATGGTGCAGTTGCAAAATTTGAAAAAGCAGGAAGAAAACACTCTTGCTGTGATCTCATCTCCCTCTGTAGATTCCAAGTGCATGATGTATTAAGCAGGTTCATTCATGGGTCAAGGTGCGCCCCCTGGGTGGCCTAACATGTGCTTCAATTGTGAACGGCCTGGTCATTGGGCCCGCGATTGCAGACAGCGACCTCAAGCGTCTGGGAGGAGAGGCAGAGGCCAACAAACTGCACGCCGCAGCAACAACATTCCCCGGTGCCAAACCAACAGTATCTGCCTCCATCCGGTGAACAGTTTCCACAATGATGGTGCCCTGAATCCACATGCTCAGTGACTGTTCAATGTTTTTTCACAGACTCTTTTGCATTCTTTTGTGTTTGCACCTAACTGTCCAGTCAATCTTTTGGGGAGAGATCTCTTCATCGCCACATGCCCTCTCATCAAATGCAGCCCTGATGGACTTATCCTGGAATTTCCGGATGATAACACCTACTGCTGCTCTGCCTCGTCTGCCTCCAGTGCCACCTCCCAGTTCCCGCTTGTTGAACAATGCCCTGTGGCATGCGCCACTGCCGACATCTACTGGCCAAGAGTGAATATTAATTGGTATCCAGTAATTGGCTCGAAGCTGAGCTCTCTGGTGACTTTGGGTTCGTAACCTCAGATCTTATGATATGGTAACTGATTGTATGCATTGCACTCTGTACTATGACAGATCAGGGGATGAGATCTATAGCGAGGCATTTCAGGAAATTGAAAACAACATATGGTAATTGAACATGGGTGATTTGTTTGCAGACAAACCAGGTGTCGCCTTTTCGGTGTCCCTGAGACCTGAACAACTCCCACATGTCTCCTTGATGATCTCGCCTCAGCACAGAGTGAAGGATCTCGGTCCGTTTGTCCTGGCATGCACACAGGCCACTGATTGGCAAAATTTATTTCACTCTTAACTCTTTGACCGCCAAAAACGTTTAATAACGTTTAGTAAAATCCAAATGAGTGCCGCCAAAAACGTTAAAAGATGTTAACTATGTTTTTTTTTGGGGGGGGGGGGGGGGGTTATTCAAGCCTTGGCCAGCTTTGCTGAAAGTATCAAGCAGATCGAGTTAGTATATTGACTATTTATGGGCACTAGATGGCAGCGATGACTCTCTTTGGACAAGATCGGGTAGGAGTCAGTAGTAGAACACGTGAGGCGGAGCTAGAGTGTTAAGGGAAGAATGGCTGAGGAAACGAAAATGGCGACCGGTTGCAAGCAGCTCACGCTTGAGCATTTTTTTTCAAAGAAGAAAAGCATCGACCAATGCTCAAGAGCACATTGATGACGATGATGATGATGGTGACTCCAAGTTTGACGCCGAAGTTGAAGCGTTGACGCGGCGGCTTCAACCACGTCGTAAAGCCTCATCGGCTAGCAATGCTTACGCCGGAAAACGTGGCGCACAACCGAGCACTTTTGCACAGGCGGACATTAAATCGGACGATGAAGAATACTCTGAGTCCAATGGATATTCTTCGGAGGAGTGGGTACAGTCTGATCACGGAGACACTGATTCGGACAGTCTTTCATCCTCAGAAGACTGTGAAGGTAAGCACAAACTTGCTGTGAGATTTCTAGTTATCTAACTTGTCTAACTTTTCCGGCGAGGTGCTAGCAGCGTGTGTAACGTGAATGTAGAATTCATAGATCGTGGATCGTGCTCACAGCGACGTCCCACTGCAGTTTCTACGACAAAGAGAGGTATAAAAAAAAGTGTTTTCAATACACTGCAACAACAAAATAAAACAGTCTTTCGATATTATTGTAATTGTATATATTTCTTTCAGCTGTAGCTCATAGGGCTCAAAGTGACGCTTCTCACAGTGAGCAGAATAAAGGTAAAAAAAAAAAAAAAAAAGATTCTCCAACACAGCACTAATAAAATATTTGATGGAAAATGTCTTCTATAATTTACAGAATGTACATCAGACAGTGCATCCAAGAAAAAAGGTAAACATATATATTTTTATATATATATTGCATCACACTGATCTAAAATGAATATTATATGATATTGAAATGTATATTTGCAGATCCCAAAAATTCTGGCTGGCATGAAGCAGGCTGGCAGCCAAACACTTTCTCCTTTACTGCAAAACCAGGACCAAGGGGTGCCGCAGCAGAGCTGAATTCGACCCTGCCAGCTGACTTCCTGCAGTTGTTCATCACGGACGAACTTCTCCAGCACATTGCTGACCAGACAAACCTCTATGCACGTCAGTCTATCCAGAAGCAGACTGAAAGTCTGCCACACCGTAGGAGTCGCGCTTGGAAGCCAGTGTCTGTGTCCGAACTAAAAACTTTTTTTGCACTCCAATTTCTTATTGGGTATATAAACAAGCCCAGTATAGAAATGTATTGGACTCAAGACGAAATAGAAACGACACCATTTTTCAGTCACGCGATGCCTCGAAACCGCTTTCAGCTCATCTGGAGTTTCCTTCATTTCAACAACAACGAAACACATAGTTCAGACGACAAACTATTCAAAATCCGTCCTCTTTTCAACCACATTGTCCAGAAATTCAAAGAACTGTTCCAACCCGGGAGGAATGGCTGTATTGATTAGGGATGATGAGCTTTCAGGGACATCTTTCATTCAAAGTATACAACCCCCCAAAAATGATAAAATATGGGCTCAAGTCATACATCCTGTGTGACTCCCAAACGGGGTATTGCTTCAATATGCAACCCTATGTAGGTACCAGTTGTTCTCTGCCTGATACAGTTTTCAATTTACTAGATCGATAGATAGATTTTTATAATTCTATTGGCTTGTGTGAACGTCTCCTGGCAGCACGTATCAATGTATGTGGAACACTGAAGAAAAACGGGTGAACCCAGTGAGATCACTTGCCTAACAAACACTGGCCTTGGGGTGGTGAAGACATTTAACATTTTCAATTTGTGCTTTTACTGTTTTTTGAATTTACTTATAGGCATATCAATGTGATATAATCATGAGTGTTTAAAAGAATACAGTGGGATGGTGATTTTGTGAACTCTTATTGATCTTTGTACCCCCAAAGCTATTGAAGATAGAATGTGCATGATGTTATCAGAGTCTTTTGTCATTAGAGACTAAAAGTCTGGGGTCAGATCCTGATTGCATTTGTTCCCCCAGTCAAGAAGGGGAACTATATGTAAATGTCTGTTTACTAATAACATTACACCTTTGTTTAACCTGGAGTCGACATGTCTGTATGTAAACGTCTGCTTACTAACCTTTTATCTTTTGAGTATAAATGAGTCGATGTTCTGTAGATTGTTACAGACTTGGGGCCCCGCGTTGCATTCAGATGTGGTGTCCTGACTTTGTCTTTAGAAGCTTCTAAATAAATCCTTGCAAGGAACCTTCTTCATCAGATCTCGAATACAATTATTTTGGACATGCAAAGATTTCACTTAATATAGTAATCAAAATATTCCTTCAGTGGGAGGGAAACTGGTAAGACACAACACAAAGGTTTTGGTTGTGGCATGGCAGGACAAACGTTTATTGAGGATGGTGACTACTTTTCACAAAGATGAAATACGGACAGTGGATGTGTGGCGGAAGGCACAGAAAAAAAGAGTGCCTTTCCAGAAACCAGTGTGTGTTCTGGACTACAATGCCACCATGAATGGAGTAGATAAGATGGATCAGAACATCTCTTACCACCCATTCACGCGGAAAACATTGAAATGGCACAAAAAATTTGTTGCCTATCTTTTTCAAATATGCATGTTCAATGCATATATCCTGCACAAAACTAAAAATCCTGGGAAGTGTCAACACTTTTTGGAGTTTATTCAGCAGGTGGTGAGAGAGGGTGGCTGTTACCACAAGATAAGGAGGAGGAGGAAGTTGTTGCAAGTATAGGAACGGAAGGACATGAGGAAGCCAGACGTAACACCAGGTCACCGTATAATGATCCTGAAAGTAGGCTTGATGGCAACATGGCCAAACACACACTGCAGTACATACCTGCTACTCCCCGGAAAAAAAGGCCGTCAAGAAAGTGTAGGGTCTGCAAGCGAAGGGGCAATCGCAGTGAAATCCTGCTGCGTCTCCTTGCACGCAGGGGAGTGTTACACAATATACCACACAAAAAGAAAAATTGTGTAGTTGAAACATCCACACGATTGTAAATAGTAACACATACACACACCACACATGCACAGTTGCACACATTTGTAAATAGTTTACCAAATTGTTTTGTCAAATTGTTATACTGTTGAATGTAAATAAACTTATTTTGCTATCAAAAAACACTTTTTCATTGTTGGTGGTAGTGTTTTATAGAATTAAAGCACTGTTTAGGTGTTTGTGGCATCATTCATGGACAAAAAGAAGTGTCAAATTCACTAGAGTGCATGAAATAATATCGTTTCACAAAAAGCTTGATTTCTCTGTATTTTGGTCCAAAACAAAGCATTTGGGTGAAACTAACCTATTTTCTATTGTTGATTGCTGAAAAAGTGAATAAGGTAGAAACAAACTTTTTTTTTCTGATGAAAGATGAGAGTTCAATCTTTCATTTGGTAGTCATCTGTGTTTCCAAATTTTCTGTGGACCTTGAAAGATCAGTCAAAATGCTCTAAATCAGCTGGCACCCACATGTTCTCTTTTCTGAAGACGGTTGGCAGTCAAAGAGTTAATTGCTCTATTTCCCGACACTTGATGCTTATTGGATTCAGTCTAATACATTTTTACCCACTTCCGTTTTGGAGCACCAGCTTCTGGATAGGCACCATGGAAGTAAAACAACCGACAACAATTTTGCTGGTTACCTTCTTGATTTCTTTCCCACAACGCTGTGGTCCATGGATCCCACTGATGTTGGTCTCTGTAACGTCTCACCTGTTGTGTTTCAGATGAAACCAGGACAAATATATGTTCCCCAATACTCTGTAAAAGAGGCTGGGATGATTGGCATTTCGGAAACAATTGACGGTTTGCTCAAAGCAGGAGTTTTGTGTGAAATTTCCGGCTCTGATTATAACACGCCTATTTTACCCGTTGAGAAGAAAGATACTGGAAAGTTTTGCATTGTTCATGACCTGCGAGTGATTAATACGGCCATCTTAACTCCTACTTTGTCTGAAGTATAGAATTCACTAGAGTGCATGAAATAACATCGTTTCACAAAAAGCTCTTTTTCTCCGCTTTGAAAGATCAGTCAAAATGCTTAAATCGGCTGGCACTGGCGACGTCTGGCAGTCAAAGAGTTAACATGTAAGCTTACATTGAGCTTATATGTTAACATGTAAGCTGACTTTGAGCATACATGTTAACATGTAAGCTTACATTGAGCGTACATGTTAACATATAAGCTTACATTGAGCTTACATGTTAACATGTAAGCTTTTATTAGGTGTACATGTTAACAAGTAAGCTTACATTGAGCGTACATGTTAACATGTAAGCTTACATTGAGTTTACATGCTAACATGTAAGCTTACATTGAGCTAAGTAAAGGCAAATATACCCACTTGTGGCACTGGTTGGGCTCGTTTTGACCTCACTTGTTAACTAGTGAATCACTTGGTTTCTCTCTTGCAAGGTAGTTACATCCAGACTGAGTCACTAGTTAACTAGTGACACTGATGTTTATTTAACTAGTTAACTAGTGAAAGGCATTTTCTTTCACAAGTCAGACCAAGAAATGAACTTGTTCAAGATTTGACAGAACACGTTAGACATTTTTCCTACATGTTGGGCGTGTCTTTTAACTCTTTTACTGCCAAAAACGTTAAATGACGTTTAGTAAAAACCTACGGAGGAGCGCCAAAGACGTTAAAAGATGTTCACCAAGTTTTTTTTGTTTTTTTGGGGAAACGGGTGGAGGAAAGCCTTGGCCAGCTGTGCTGAAAGTATCAAGCAGATCTAGTTAGTATAATGCCTATTTTTGGCCCCTAGATGGCAGCAATGACTCTCTTTGGACAAGATTGTGTAGGCGTCAGTAGAAGACGTGAGGCAGAGTTAGAGTGTTGAGGGGACAATGGCTGAGGAAGCCATAATGGCGACCGGTTGCAAGCAGCTCACGCTTGAGCATTTTTTTCAAAGACGAAAAGCATCGACCAATGCTAAAGAGCACATTGATGACGACGATGATGATGATGGTGACTCCGAGGTTGACGGCGAAGTTGGAAGCGTTGACGCGGCGGCTATGATCATGTCATAAAGCCTCACTGGCTAGCGATGCTAACGCCGGAAAACGCGGAGCAAAACCGAGCACGCTCAGGCGGACGTTTAATCGGACGACGAAGAGTGCCCCGAGTCCAATGCATATTCATCGGAGGAGTGGGTACAGTCTGATCACGGAGAAGATACTGGTTATGGACTACGATGCCACCATGAATGGAGCGGATAAGATGGATCAACCACCCGGTATAGGAACTGAAGGGCATGAGGAAGCCAGACGTAACACCACCGTAACGTCACCGTATCATGATCCTGAGAGTAGACTTGATGGCAACATAGCCAAACACACACTGCAGTATATACTTGCTATTCTCCGGAAAAAAAAAGCCAGCAAAAAAGTGTAGCGTCTGCACGCTAAGGGGCCATCGCAGTGAAACTAATCTGTTGTGCAAATCCTGCTGCGTCACCTTGCACGCAGGGGAGTGTTACAAAAAGAAAAACTGTATTTGAAACATCCACACAATTGTAAATAGTACCATGGTTGCACACATTTGTAAATAGTTTGCCAAATTGTTTTGTCAAATTGTTACACTGTTGAATGCAAATAAACGTATTTTGCTATCAAAAAACACTTTTTCATTGTTGGCGTTGCGAGTGATTAATACGGCCGTCTTAACTCCTACTTTGTCTGTCCCGAACCTTCACTCGGCATTGTCCAAATTACATCAACCCACACTCATTTCACTTGCATTGACCTGGTTAATGCTTTCTTTTGTATTTCACTCCACCCTTCAATGAAGCCATTTTTTGCTTTCACTTGGAATGGTGTTTGCTACTCCTACAATCGCCTGCCTCAAGGCTTTGTCCTTTCACCTGGACTCTTCGACGACTGTCTCCGCCAGTTGCTGTCTCCACTTGAACTGCCCCCTGTTGTTCTCGTGGTGCAGTATGTGGATCACCTCTTGCTGGCAGCTCCATCGGAAACTTCTTGTCTTGAAGCCACCAGGTCTTTGCTCTTCATCTCCTTGAAACAGCATCTTTCCACTGCTGCAGCTTTTGTGATTCCTGATTACAGTCGCATGTTCTATCTTGACGTGTCTGAAAAGGTCAGCAGTGTTTCTGCTGCCCTTTATCAGAAGGGGGAAGGAAGAAGTCAACAAGTTTGTCTGTATGCATCAACTCCATTGGAAAAATACGAGCAAAGACACCCAATTTGCGATATCTATTGACAACCCGGACTTGATTCTTTTCACAGATGGATGTTGCTTCAAAGGCAACGATGGCCTACAATCTGGATTGGCAGTAACCCAACCCACAGAAACAGGTTTTGAAGAAGTCCAAGCAGAAAGAATTTTAGGCTCTCAGTCAACACAAAGAGCTGAAATTTTGGCATTAACAGCAGCTCTCAGATTGGCAGAAAACTAGTCAGTAAATATTTACACAGATTCGGCGTATGCACACATGACAGTTCATGTTGCATTAAAAGAATGGTAGCGAAACGATTTCCAAACTGTAACCGGTACACCCATTAAACATCAGGATGATATTCTTAAATTGCGAGATGCTTTAATGCTCCCAAAAGCGGTGGCAGTAATAAAATGTAAAGGTTACTCTGGAACTAATGATTTTGTATCAGCAGGAACCGAATCAGCAGATCGAACAAAAAAAAAAAGGTTGTGGGGTACCGACCTACACTCCAACCAACTGTAAGTGAGTCTGAATGTGACAATCCACAGGAGGTGACAGAGGTGTAGAAACAGCTAGGTTGTGGTAGGGAGTGTTTGCAGCAGGTATAACAGTATGCCTACATCTAAACCTCCCCAGGGCACTCACGATCCGGACGTGACTGCTACTGGTCAGGTGGTTTTGATGGATTTCACTGGCATGATAAAACCAGTGTCAGGATATAGATATTTGCTGGTAATAGTGGATTCCTTTTCAGGATGGCCAGAGGCATATCCCTGCAAATCTGAAACAGCAAATATCATGGTAAAACATCTGATTAATCATTACATACCATCACATGGGTTTCCTAGAAAAAATAGATCAGACAATGGAACCCATTTAAAAAACAAACATCTACAAGCAGTAGAAAAAGCATTGGGGCTAAAACACACATTTGGTTCAGTGTATCATCCCCAATCCCAAGGACAGGTTGAGTAAATGAATAGAAATATTAAAGAAAAATTGGCTAAAGCACAGGCCTCATCAAATTGGAATTGGCTACAAGCTCTTCCTGTTGCATTAATGAATGTGCAAATGTCACTGAACTCAACTAAGGGTTGGACTCCGTTTGAATGCCACGCCAATAGACCATTTCCGGCTCCAACAGCTCCATTGGAAGAGACGCACGTTCCAGGACCTCCAGAACTCAAACAACTAACATTTACTAACAAAAAAACAACCACATGCTCCTTCAGAAATAAATGATTGTGAATATGTATGGTTGAAAGTGATTAAACGAAAATGGTCTGAGCCCAGGTGGACAGGACCCCACAAGGAGGACATCTTCTGCAGTTCGCCTGCACGGAAAAGGTGATACGTGGTATCACATCTCCTCCACCCGACCGGCAAGGACACCGGCTGGAGCCATTGTCCCTGCACCAGGCAATCACCCAACAACAACCGAGAAGCAAGCCGGCTCCCACTGACATCGTTCTATTAAAGGTTGAGTTCACGGTATACGGGCAGAATAATCCCGGTGACTCATCCTGGGACCAGGCAGTGTAGCCTAAGGTCCTGAAGAAGCTGACAGCGCCCTCCAGCAGCAACCCAAGATCATCATCTCATCCGATGAAGAGGACGAAGATCCCGCTGGGATTTTTCTCTGAAAATGTTTATCTGCTTGTGTCGGACTCTTTTGAGTCCGAAAGAGGGATTGAAGAGGGTCTTCTGCCCAGATTTAGTCATAACTATTTTAATTTCCTTATTTCCTCAGTAGAGCTTTTTTCTGCGGATGTATCTTTGTGAGTGTTATCGCAATTTCTGCCAGGTGCCGTCATGTCTGAAAAACCTCCTCTATTTCCACAACAATAGGCCATTGTCTGTGGTTAAAGTCAATGTGTTTGAATGATGTCTTTGAAGTCCTATCTCATGTCCGGTGAACTCCGGGTGGGCTGTTTGCTGGGGACTTTGTGGTACCGCCCTTCAAGATAGTATAAGAATGCTGTAAGTCCTCTGTAATCTTCACACTTGTGAGAGGCTGCAGCCATTGTCTGTAACTCACTTGTGCCCGGAATATTCTGTAGAAATAAAAGCTTCGAAATAACTGTTCATCGATCTCCAACCTGTATTCGGATAACCAACATTCTCACTACCCGAAAGAAAACGAACACGCGGAGGAAAAGATCTGCCTCCTAACAATGTTACCATGTACACTCAATAAAAGCTTACTTGTTAACATGTACACTCAGTGTCAGCTTACTTTTTAACATGTAAGCTCAATGTAAGCTTACTTGTACACTCAATATCAGCTTACTTGTTAACATGTACGCTCAGTGTAAGCTTACTTGTACACTCAATGTCAGCTTACTTGTTAACATGTACGCTCAGTGTAAGCTTACATGTTAACATGTACACTCAATAAAAGCTTACTTGTTAACATGTACACTCAATAAAACCTTACTTGTTAACATGTATGCTCAATGTAAGCGTACTTGTACACTCAATGTCAGCTTACTTGTTAACATGTACGCTCAATGTAAGCTTACTTGTTAACATGTACACTCAATAAAACCTTACTTGTTAACATGTAAGCTCAATGTAAGCGTACTTGTACACTCAATGTCAGCTTACTTGTTAATATGTACGCTCAATGTAAGCTTACTTGTTAACATGTAAGCTTACTTGTTAACATGTACACTCAATAAAACCTTACTTGTTAACATGTATGCTCAATGTAAGCGTAATCGTTATCTTGTAAGGTCAATGTAATGTGTCTACTAGCCTACTAGTGGGCACGCTGAGGTTGATATCACAGATATCAAGCTCGGTGTGCATGTTGACATCCTTGTGTGAATGTTGACATGCTTGATATCCTTGATATAGTGGACACTGAAGGCATTATTTGATTACTAAGTGTAATCTTTTGCATGTTCAAATAAATCAGAATTGAGATCGTATGAAAAAGTTCCTTGCAAGGAGTTTATTAAGAGCTCTTAAGACACACGAGAATAGCTTACATTCGAAAGGTGATGTTAAGCTTCCAGTGTGTCGAATATGAAAACACACAGTTGCTTTATACTTGTAAAAAGAATACTCCCGCCCTTAGACTTGACAAAGAATTAGTGTTCTTAACTCTTTGACTGCCAGACGTTTTCAGAAACGGGATGTCGCCAGTGCCAGACGATTTAAGCATTTTGACTGATCTTTCAAGGTCCACAGAAAATGTTGTGTTTGGACTATGGAAACACACATCCTACCAAATGAAAGATTGAACTCTCATCTTTCATCAGAAAAAAAAGTTTGTTTCTACCTTATTCCGTTCTTCAGTAATCAACAATAGAAAATGGTTAGTTTCACCGAAATGCTCTGTTTTGAAACGAGCTTTTTGTGAAACGATGTTATTTCATGCACTCTAGTGAATTGTACACTTCTTTTTGTCCATGAATGATGCCACAAACACCTAAACAGTGCTTTACTTCTGTAAAACGCTTTCACCAACAATGAAAAAGTGTTTTTAGTTTGCAAAATACGTTTATTTCCATTCAACAGTGTAACAATTTGACAAAACAATTTCGCAAACTATTTACAAATGTGTGCAACTGTGGTACTACTTACAATTATGTGGATGTTTCAAATACAGTTTTTCTTTTTGTAACGCTCTCCTGCGTGCAAGGAGAGGGAGCAGGATTCGCACAACAGATTACTTTCACTTTCATTGTCCGTTTCACGTGCAGACATTACACTTTCTTGACGGCCTTTTTTTCCGGGGAATAAATATCAAGTAGCAGACTAGTACCCACTCCTCCGATGAATATGCATTGGACTCGGGGCACTCTTCGTCATCTGATTGAACGTCCGCCTGAACGTCCGCCTGAACGTCCGCCTGAGCGTGGTCGGTTTTGCTCCGCGTTTTCCGGTGTCAGCATCGCTAGCCCGTGAACCTTTATAACGTCGTCATAGCCGCCGCGTCAACGCTTCCAACTTCGCCGTCAACCTCGGAGTCACCATCATCATCATCGATGATAATCATCGTCGTCATCAATGTGCTCTTTAGCGTTGAAAATTCCCAACTGTGAGCTGCTTGCAACATTGTCCGCTTCCTCCTCCATCTAGCTCCGCCTAACGTATTCTACTGCCGCGTCAATGCTTCCAACCACGGAGTCACCATCATCATCATCATCGATGATGATCATCGTCTTCATCAATGTGCTCTTTATCGTTGGTCGATGCTTTTCGTCTTTGAAAAAAACGGCTCTAGCGTGAGCTGCTTGCAACCGCCATTATGGCTTCTTCAGCCATTGTCCCCTCAACACTCTAGCCCCGCCTTACGTCTTCTGCTGACGCCCACCCGATCTTGTCAAAAGAAAGTCATCGCTGCCCTCTAGGGGCCAAAAATAGTAATTAGGCTCACTAGACCTGCTTGAAACTTTCAGCGCAGCTCCGCAAGGCTTCCCTGCAGCCGTTTCAAAAAATAAAAAATAAAAAAAATGGGTGGACGTCTTTTAACGTCTTTGGTGCTCCTCCGTAGGTTTTTGCAGAACGTCATTTAACGTCTTTGGCAGTAAAAGAGTTAATAAGCAGACACATGATACACCGATATGTTTATCTCAGCTCTCCACCAGCCTCGGAGAAATGATGTAGACAGGCTTTGACCTTGGACCTTCAATTTTTACGACCAAATGACTAATGACATGAGAACTTGACAACTTTTAAAACATACACATTCTTATCTCAAGAGCTGGAAGGGAGTGAGAGATTCCAATATATTTCACAAAAACATTATCACAGTGTTATTCATTTAACTACACATAGTTATATGGCATCTATATACTTATAAGTAAATTCAAAAACAGTAAAAATATGAATTGAAAATGTTAAATGTCAACAACACTTTAAGGAATAAATATACAAAGTGCTTGCCGGCAAGCACTTTGAACACTTATTCATCCAGACAAGTTCTTACTCCGCCTTTATTACCCAGGTTGCACCAGACAAGATCTGTGTGACTTCGGACAGCCAATCAGCCAATCATGATACATTTCCTACCACCAGCAGTTTGAACAGATTTAACAACAAATGACAATTCAAATCCTCAAGAAGGGCGAATTTATTTCAGAACTGTTGCACTGGATTCCTTTTTATTTAGTATAGCATATAAAGTGGTAAGTGATTGCACTGTATTGATTTTGAATAAATACAAGGGGCATTAAATGACTGTGGAAGCTTAAATTCAGGCTTTACGGGGTTAAAATTTTCCTGGGTTGAGCTCTGATCATAGAGCCAATAGGAGTTACCCACTTATGGCATTGTCCGGCCTCCTGATTAGCATGTAGCGTAACTAGTGCCACTAGTGAGCAATTTGGTTTTCACCTGTTCTACTAGTGAACATTTGGGCATCATAGCTACCTAACAAATTCAAAAGACTGTAAAACTAGTTGACTAGTGAGCATGTTGGCGTCCACTAGTTCTACTAGTGAACATTTTGGACCTCACTAGTCTCACTAGTGTAACTCGTGGAAATTTTGGGCATCACTAGTTAACTAGTAAAAACGTTTGAGTGTCACTAGTTTAACATGTAGACTTAAAGAGGCTTTCACTAGTTAACATGTCAGTGTTTTGTCATTCACTAGTTAACAAGTAGGTATTTCAACTCTCACTAGTAAGCTAGTGGAGGAAATCAGAAGTAACTAGTTAACATGTTAAAATAATTCACGGTCAACTAGTGAACATGTTAGAGCTTTTGTGCCTTACTAGTTAACTTATAAGACTTTGAACATTACTTGTTTGGTCCAGTGGGGAACTAGTGCATACAAAAGCTGACTAGCTGCGAGTTGGGCACTACATGCATGCTTGCATGTGTCACTAGTTATACTTGTGTCAGCACTAGTTGGATTAAAGTGGCACAAGTTGCAAAAAATGGGTGACATGTCAGTGTTTTTGTACAAGTGGTACGACAAAGCGCATAACTAGTATGGCTGAATGTCCACCTAGTTCTGACAAAGGCTGCACTGGTTAGTAAACACTACTGTCTGCTATCAAGGATATGGAATAAATGCTCAAAGGGCTTGCCATACACACAACCCCTTTGCCATTCTCACAAAGCTGGTGCACCTAAATCCAATTTGTGCATGTCTTTGGCAGACAGCTTTCAATCATCCTCAGCAAATCTGTGTCGCAGGCGCTTTCTTGCTATTTGCAAAGAAATATGAAGTGTGCAATTTGTATAAGCAATGCATGCTATAGAGGACTGTGGCTGTTTTTGCGCTATGGTGTCACACTGTTGAATTTTGATTTTTTTGCTTTGTGTTCCGGTGATGACTGAAGACATTTAATATTTTCAATTTGATGTTTTACTGTTTTTGAATTTACTTATAGGCATATCAATGTGATATAAGCATGAGTGTTTAAAAGAATACAGTGGAGTAATGATTTTGTGAACTTTATTTGATCTTTGTACCCTCAAATGCTGTTGGAGGGGCAATGTGCATGATGTGTCAGAGTCTTTTGGCATTAGAGACTAAAAGTCTGGGGTTAGATCCTAATTGCATTTCTCCCCCAGTCAAGAAGGGGAACTGTATGTAAATGTCTGTTTACTAATAACATCACGTCTGTTTGCTAATAACATCACACATTTGGGCACTAGGAGATGACATGTCTGCCCTTTGTTCAATCAAGAGCCAGGAGGAGGAACCTTTTATCTTTTTTGTATAAATGAGTCGATGTTCATACAATTGTCACACACTTGGAATCATCACGTTGCATTCTGATGTGATATTCTGACTGTGTCTTTAGAGGCCTCTAAATAAATTCTTGCAGGAAAACTTCTTCATCAGATCCTGAATACAATTATTTGGACACGCAAAGATTACACTTAAAATAGTAATCAAAATATTCCTTCAAAATGGTGACGCCGACGTGGACTTATTGAGACGTTTTTCAACAGCTGTGATTGATCCTGAACACCGGATTTCTAAAGCGCAAAAATATTAACAAGGTGAGTGGACATTTTATCCACGTAGAGAAATTCTGGTTGTTTGGGATCAATACAGTTGCATTTCGTCTGTGCTAAGTTGTATTTGGGATCTGTGAACAAGTTAGGGGGGTTGTAGTAGTATTTCTTACGGTGGGACGGAAAGTCCTCGATTTTGAAAATTACTACGACATTGAACCATGCATGGGAGTTTTTTCCGCGGTGGAATAGGTTGTGTTTTTATTTCTTCGTATGAATAAGCCGTCAGTATATAAGATACTGGGAGTGCGGAGTGGATTAGCCGCCTGTGTGGTAACAAGGTGTGTGCTGTGTGGAGTTATTGAACCGAGGGACATAATTCCTCGGTGAGTGTCTGTTGTGTTAAATCAGAAGCCGGGAAAATATTAAGTCGCGCATGGAAATGCCCCGTGTTTACGGAAGTGACGTCAAGTCGAAGCGCTTCGCCGTTTAAAACGGCATGTGACATTGAGTACCACGGGGGATTGGCTGTTGGGTTGATTGTAGTTGTGTTATTAGCCGCTAAGTGTTGATCACACTTAAGTGAGTGCTGTTGTGTGTTGTGTTTTAAGCGGCCTGTGTTGATCACACAAGGCGTCTGCTGTGTTGAACACCCGTATATTAACGGTGTGTGGTGTAATATTAGCCGTCCGTACATTGTTACGTTCGAGAGCTGTGTGGTTTAAGCCGCCCGTGAAGATCCGGATATATTTGTTGAAGTCGCGCAAAAGGTATTTAATATCTGTTTCGTTTTCGTCTTGTTTGTGTTTGTCTGAAAAAAAAAATATATATATATTTTTTTTTGGGGGGGATTAATGAGAATACTTTTGATCTGTTATATCGTAGTATAATAAGTGAGACGTCACTGACTTTATAAATATTAAAAACGACTAATTACTACATATTATGGACGAAAAAATTGACCGTAACTAAGGAGGTTTGCATAGACTTCCGGTCGAGAGTCAGAATTGGTCGCTAAGCGAACAGTGAGTTCATGATGCTGGACGCATTTCCACCACAGCGTCAACGTAAGTATGAAACTCTTTTAAATGTATGAATGCGCACGAATTGTGATAGTGGTTGGTTCTCACCGTTGTAAAGTGTGGTGTGTTTGTGGAATTTGATTGTGTAAACAGCGCCAGACGCTGATTACCTCCGTGAAAAACACTTCTATAAGTTTCTTCGAATGGAAGAAAAGTTAGACGTGTGGGGTCGTGAGCCAAATGTTGGTTTGTGCTAGAATGTTAGCGTTGGATAGCTCTGTGAAAGTTGCGCAAATGACGATGTTAAGTGATTTTGAGAATGAGGAAACTGATGCTAAGCTAGCGGCTCTGACAGCGTACGAGGTTTGCGCAGGAGATGAGTTTTTGGTAAGATGCTACCGTGCGAATCTGTTTTTAAGGCTAAGGATGAGTTAGCTGCGGGCAGCCGCATCTGTTAAGAAATTGGAACATAAATTGGATGAAGTGTTGACTGTGAAAGATGACCCGGGGGGAAAATTTGAACCAAGCGAGAGCTCTTGGCTTAGAAATGAATTGTTGAGTGAACGCGTTTGTTTGTTTGTTAAGCTCCATGGTGTGTTGTGGCCACGCGGTTTTTCGTTGGTTGTCTTACAATGTGCGCGACGTGTCTGTGTCGCAGCCGTAACGTTGCGATGGATTGTGCGCGAATAAGTCGACATTTGAGCTATAAGTACGTGGTGAAGTTATTATTAGACGAATAAACGGTGTATTTTACAAATGAGTGCGCACTTCGGAGAGGTTTGTGTTCGTCTGTGGTTCAACAACTGAGACGCCACTGAATTAAGTTGAGGAGTGTGTGTTGTGTGAGTGTTTGTTGAAACTATGAATATGTGAAGCATGTGTGAATTGTGAGTTTAAAGGGGGGATTTGATTTCTTCTTGTTTTTGTGTTTTTTCTCCTCAATGCCTTTATGACAAGGGAGAGGAAACTGAAGTTACAGTAAGTGAAAGAAGGACTGAGTTTGTTGGAAGGTAGGTATTTTGTGTCTCCAAAAATGAGCGAGATAAGATAGGATGTATATGAATGGCGTTTTGTAGGAAAGAAAGAAAAGATGGGTGGAAAGTAATTTTTTCCCTCCAAAATTCTTTGTCCTCAAAAAAGGGTGAAAAAGAATGGTAAGCAGGAAATCTGCATATTTTGAAAGTAGGGGAGAATTCTGCCTTTGTCTGTGACAATTTTTAAAGCTCTTCCCCCCACGCTTGATTAGGGACTAAAGGTCTGTGAGGATGGGGGCCGTGAGCTGCTGTTTTAAGAAGGTGGTGATTTGTACTGTTGTCTGTTAAAATTAAATTAAACTAAATAAAAAGGAAAGGGGGTGTGATAAGTTTAGTCCTCTCTTCCATTGTCTCCATTTGGGAGACTTGTAGTCTGTTGTGTGTGAATAGCAGGGGTCTTCTGATGCTAATCTGTTAAAATCAAATTGGTCCTGCTATGCGGAAGGATATAGAGGTCTAGGTGTTAACTACAGGCCACTATCATATTATTTTTAAAATCAGATCTGTGTTTTTATAGTTGAATGAGTAATAAAACCAAATTTTAATATAGTTGAATAAGTAATAAAACCAAATTTTAATTGAAATAGACTTTTCATTTTTGATTTTATATTTCCCCTGCATCTCTGATAACTTATTCGTAAGTGTGAAAATGATTTAACCTTTGTCTTTATCTGAGTCCCATTCTAGAAGTCTGGAAAGGACTTCCATCCAAGTGGCCAGGGTGACAGCTGTCACATTTTCTTAAATTTGAGGTAACACGTAATGAAGATGTCTATGGTAGACATATGCGTAAATATGGTACTACTACTAGCTATAGTGTAGTGATCAACTTCAAATAAAACCACAAAATAAATAAATGAATAAATTAGGGGTTTGGAAAACAAAATATTTTGGGGAAATTTTTTATTTTATTTTTTCTTGGAAATTAAATGACAACAAGCAGTGTTCTCTTGCTGTGATCTCATCTCCCTCTGTCTGTTCCGAGTGTATAAATGTTTCAGGCAGGTTCAATCTTTGACTGAAAGGTGTTTCACTTGGGTGACTCTACCAAAAAGTGCTGGAAATGGAATGAACAGCATTCTCCTGCTATGCTTGATGTTCAGAGTGGACGGCGAACTGAACAATGGTCACTTTCGGGGGGGAAGTGACCACACGGACTGCAAAAAGGATGGTACACTGTAAATCCGCTCGTCCTGTGACTGTTCAATGACTCTTATGCATTGTTTGAGCATAATGTCCAGCAACTTTTTGAGCCGACAGGATAATCATCGATTCTGCCATGATGAACTTTTCCTGAGAACTCCAGTACACAAAGCCCAGTGCCTGCTTTGAACTTTGCCCTGCATAAACTGCTATCGACAAGGACAGGAAGGAATATGAATTCCAGTTGTGGACTCAAAGTTCTGGAATCATCTGAGTTTGGTGCCTGAGGTCGTATGTTGTATTCTGTTTGTAGACATTTGCACTCTGTACTATGTCAGAAAGGAGATGTGATCTATAGCAACGCAGTTTCGGAAATTGAGAACAGCTTATGTGAATTAGGGTAGTACAAAATTCATTCTAATCCTTAAATACTATATTTTCCGTTGTTTGATGCTTGTTGAATTTGGCCTTCTAGTTTTTTTTCCCATTTCTCTTTTATAACTTTGGCTTCTCAGAGTGGACTCAGATATGGAACACTTACGCCGAAGTTGCTGGTTAAATTTTTAATTTTCGATTTAGGTCGCAGCACTGATTTTAATTGGGTCATGATCTGCAAAGTTGCCTGCTGTGTTTTACAAGCCCCCACTACTCTGTAGAAGAGGTGAGGTTAGTTAGCATCTTAAGAATACTTTTTGGTTGGTTTAAAGTAGGGATTTTGTTTTGTTTTTCTGATTATAACTCGTTTCTTTTACTAGTTGAGATGGCAGATATTTGGAAGATTTGTGACCTGCAATAGATTAATGGGGTTGTTTAAAAAAAAAAAAAAAGATTTTCTTCTTTTCCTGACCCTAAAAGTCCTCCGCTGCAGTATCTTAATTTACATCTGCTTAAGTTGGTTGTTTTTCTAATCTACAGGATTCAAATTTACATTACAAACTCTTGCCTCAAAGACTTTTGTTTTTATGGCTCCTGGCTAGCTCAGCTGGAGATCTTTTTATAGTTCTGGTGTTGGCCAAATTGTCACAATTTGGTTGTTTTTTAATCTACAGGACACAAGGTGTCTGTTTTTCCTCTTTGAAGCAGCAATTTGGAAGCGGCTGCAGTTTTCACATTCAGGTCTGAAATGATCAAAATTGATCTTTATCAGATGGGGGAATGATTGGTCTGTCTGAGTTTGTTGAAAAGGAAGTCTGATGTGAGAATGATTGGTCTGTCTGATGTGAGAATGACTGGTCTGTCTGTGTATCAAAAGGAAGTCTGATGTGAGAATGAAGTTTGGTGTGAGGAATTTACAGGCAGCGAATGGGGAGGATTTGACTTGGAGGAAAAGTAAGTTCTACAAAGATGACAAAAGACGACCCTTATAGCAGAAATACGGTAAGTATGTTCCATCTCAGAAACGATTGAAAAGTATAATTTCTAGAGCCCATGGAATATGCCATTTAGGTGTGGAAGGAACATTGACACACCTGGGTGACATTTTTTCATGAGACAAGTTGTTAAAAATGAACTGCAGTGTTTATTTAAGGTATAAGTATAAATCTCTTCTCAGACTGTTCATGGCCCGGCCGGACATGAATAGTTCTGAGTTAAGATGATGTTGTTTTTAAATGATTTACACTGCTATAATAAGAAACCAGCGTTAAAAATACAGAAATTTGATGTACGACAAAGAGCACATTTATGCTAAAATCTACAACAGTAAATATCATGGTAAAATATTTGATTAATCATTATCTACCATCATGAGGGTTTCCTAGGATGATTGGATCGGACGAACCCACTTGAAAAAACAAAACTTCATAAGATATAGAAAAGGCATTGAGATTAAAACATATTAGATTTAGTATATTATCTCTGATCTCAAGGACATTAAAGAAAAATAGAAATATTAAACAATTGGCCTCATAAAGTTTCAATGGCAACAAGACTTTCATTATTATGCCATTGAATGTACAAATGTCATTACACGGATTCTGTTTGAATGCCACAACAAAAATAACTTTTTCCGTGTCCAACAGCATGTTTCAGGACCTACAGAACTTAAACAATTAACATTTGCTAAAAAATACCAGGTGCTCTTTTCAAAGTAAAGAATGAAGACTATGTATGTTATGAGTGACTAAATGAAAATGATTTTGCACACAGATTGGTTTGCTGATCATAATGGTGGGGGCCACATCCACCACGTGAGCCAAGAGGTCCCAGGCTCATCAAATCACATCAATTGAAACCGACTGAGGGGGATGACTAAGCTGCTGATTTGCGTCCACACCAATTGGAGCCATCTAACGGATCCCACCACACCCGGTTCCAGTGTCTACCTGACAAGCTGCCCAAGGACGCAGAGGAAAGAAGATTCATTGGAGTGCCTTTTCCCTGGGCACGGATTGACACAGTTGGAAAAGCTGATCAAGTGTCAATCTGCTGTTTGAAAGGGGGAAATCACTCAAATCCCCTTTTCATCAATTCACAAGGATTGAGTCACACTGGGAATGAAGTCCCGTGACCTTTCCTGCGATCTCTGGCAGTGAGCCAGGGTTCGGAAAGAGGCTGACAAACGCCTCTTCTTAAAAAAATTTTTTTGACCAACTGTCGAACGCACTTTTCATTCAACAAGACCTTCATCAGGAGATGGCTTCGAGGGACGGACACATCTGCTATTGCGTCGTGACACTTAACCACATCACATAGGGTTATGCCTCACATTTATTATGACCCTTCCACTGAATTTTTTAATGAATCAAACTGAATTTTGACTGCTAAGCCCCTCTATCTTTCTCTCTCTCACCTGCTATTCTTATTTTCTGAACTCCACACATAAACATTGCTTCATTTTGCGACGATCAAGATCCGCGCTGGACTTTCTCTCTAGACTATTGTGGGATTAAATGTCCGGTTTTTGAACTTATAGAAGTTCAATGGTAGGACTGAAGACATTTAATATTTTCAATTTGATGTTTTACTGTTTTTGAATTTACTTATAGGCATATCAATGTGATATAAGCATGAGTGTTTAAAAGAATACAGTGGAGTAATGATTTTGTGAACTTTATTTGATCTTTGTACCCTCAAATGCTGTTGGAGGGGCAATGTGCATGATGTGTCAGAGTCTTTTGGCATTAGAGACTAAAAGTCTGGGGTTAGATCCTAATTGCATTTCTCCCCCAGTCAAGAAGGGGAACTGTATGTAAATGTCTGTTTACTAATAACATCACGTCTGTTTGCTAATAACATCACACATTTGGGCACTAGGAGATGACATGTCTGCCCTTTGTTCAATCAAGAGCCAGGAGGAGGAACCTTTTATCTTTTTTGTATAAATGAGTCGATGTTCATACAATTGTCACACACTTGGAATCATCACGTTGCATTCTGATGTGATATTCTGACTGTGTCTTTAGAGGCCTCTAAATAAATTCTTGCAGGAAAACTTCTTCATCAGATCCTGAATACAATTATTTGGACACGCAAAGATTACACTTAAAATAGTAATCAAAATATTCCTTCATGACATAATGCAAAGAATTGACTTACTTGATGCAGTGAAATATCAAGTTGACATTGATGTGTATAAGCTGGGTTTACATGGAGCCATGCATTACGATGAGAATAAATCTGAACGGCCAAACGGAATGAAAATGCTCCAGGGATATATTTGTTTGTTTGTACAGTTCGGCCCAGAAATATTTGGACAGTGACACAATTTTCATGATTTGGGCTCTGCATGCCACCACATTGGATTCAAACAGAAACAACTACAAAGGAATTTAAGTTCAGACTTTAAGCTTTAATTCAAGGGGTTGAACAGAAATGTATGATTAAGTATGTAGGAATTGTAGCTGTTTTTATGCAAATGCTCCTTATTTCAGTGGCTCAAATAAACATAACGTAGAGTAAAATGGTACTTTTCAATAATTCGTTGAGAATCCTTTGCAGGCAATGACTGCCTGAAGTCTGGAACCCATGGACATCACCAAAACCTGTTAAGTTTTGTCTTGAGCAAGTTAAATGTATGCTCATTGGGTAGAGATCTGGTGATTGACCAGTTATTGCAGAATATTACACTTATTTGCTTAAAAAAACTCCTGGGTTGGTTTTGCAGTATGTTTTGGATCATTGTCTATCTGTACTGTGAAGCACCGTTCAATCAACTTTGCTGCATTTGGCTGAATCAGAGCAGAAATTAAATCCCTAGACATTTCAGAATGTATCCGGCTGCTTCTGCCTTTTGCCACATCATCAATAAACACAAGTGACGCAGTACTATTGAAAGCTATGCATGCCCATGCCATCACACTAACACCACCATGTTTTACAGAAGATGTGATGTGCTTTGGATCATAACCTGTTCCAATTATTCTCCAAATTTTATTCTTCTCATTATTCTGGTACAGGTTGATCTTAGTCTCATCCTTTCAAAGAGTGCTGTTCCAAAACTGGGCTGGCTTCGTCAGGTGTTTTATTTTTTATTGAGTTTATTCTGGCCTTTCTATTTTTGAGGCTGATTAATGGTTTGCACCTTGTGGTGAATCCTTTGTATTTACTCTCATGACGCCTTCTCTTTATGATAGACTTAGATACTACCTGGAGAGTGTTCTTCACTTGAGTGGATCTTGTGAAGTGGGTTTTCTTCACCATGGAAAAGATTCTGCAATCATCCACCCCTGTTGTCTTCCGTGGATGTCCAGGCCTTTATGAGCTGCTCTACAAGCTCACCAGTGCACTCTGTCTTTCTCACAATGTACCAAACTGTTGATTTGGCCACTCTTAACATTTCTGCTCTCTGATGGTTTTCTTCTTTTTTGTCAGCCTCAGGGTCATCTGTTTCACCCCCGTTGCAAGCTCCTTTGACAGCATGCTGTGTGTTCACAGTAACAGCTTCCAAATGCAAACGCTACACCTAGAATCAACTCCAGACCTTTTAACTGCGTAATTGATGACAGGTTTATGAGGGAAGAGTCCATGCAGCCTTTTTTTTTTTTTGCAGCCTTCAATTGTCCAGTTACTTTTGCTCCCTTGAAAAAGAGACTATTACATATTAAAGTGCTGTAATTTCTAAACCCTTGCTCCAATTTGGATGTGAATGCTCTCAAATTAAAGCTGAGAGTCTGCACTTTAATTATACATTGAATATGTGAATGTGTATCATCAATATGTTTTTGTCAACAGCTAAAATAACAAAACTTGTGTCACTGTCCAAAGATTTTTGGGCCTTACTGTATAATCTATGTTACGGCCTCTTTGGTTCAATAAATAACCACAACATATAAAGGACGCCAGACAACAATGAGTGAGATAAAGAAAACCACAAGCTTTATTTAGCACAATCAAAAAGAAGTTTAAACGTAAAAACAAAAGGACTGACCAAAATGAAAATAAGTAGGGCCAACACTTGACCAACCCAGTTGAAGGCTGTCAGATCCAGTGTTGTCCCCCTAACCTAGAAAAAGACAAAATACAAAATCAGTTAAAGTACCACACCCACCGAAGTGGGGCAATTTTTTTTCTCCGCATTTGACCCTTCTCTGAGGGAGCGATGAGCAGCAGCTGGAGCCGTGCTCAGGAATCATTTGGTGATCTATTCCCCAATTCCAACCCTTAATGCTGAGTGTCAAGCAGGGAGGCAAATGGGTCCCATTTTTAGTCTTTGGTATGACCCAGCCAGGATTGAAACTACAACCTCCCAGTCTCAGGGCGGACATTTGACCACAAGGCCGCTGAGCTGGTTAATCAACAAAGGAACAACGAATGAATGGGGCTACCGGCGGTCACCAGCCCAATCTAAAACTAGGAAAGCACACCAGCATGCTACTCATGACCAGAGGTGGGCAGCTGTTGGAAAAGAGAAAAGACAAAAGGTTAAATAATGCAAAAACAGGCAACCTCACCATTGACAATAAGCCATGTTGTGTCAAAAGGAAAAAATGCACCTCACTTTCTCACCACTCCACTATGTATCCCCCTAATAATGACTAATTGCTACGAGGAGTTATAGCCAAAAGAAAACGAAAGCACCTAATGGCGGCCAGAGGGAATGCAGGCTGATCATCAAGGCCACCCGTAACAGTAGTATTTATTTTTCATTACTTATTTCACTGTTTATAAAAATAAAATGTAAATTGAAAAATTTGATCACCAAAAAAAAAAGATGTTGACGAATATCATCTAGCAACCTTGGAGGCAGTGTTTTTAAAAATATTAGTCACTTGCACTTGAAAGGAAAGGCAGCTCTAGGAAGGTGTCAAGGATATAATAGCAATAAATTAGTTTTACACGTTTGAATACATGATAGTGTTAGATTACGTGTTTTTGTAATCTTTTGCGTGTTCAAATAAATCAGAGTTGAGATCTCATGAAGAGGGTCCTTGCAAGGTTTTTTAATCAGAAAGTTTCTGATGACACAAAGGAATTTCACCAAGCCATGTTTCTGTCCAAATGTGTGTCCTCTCTCTCGGACACGGGACTTTTATTAGAAAAAACAATGTTTCCCAGGAAAACGCCTCTCCCCTCCCTTTAAGTACAAAAATAAGATTACTTTCTCCCAGTATGCTAGCTCGTCCTTGAACTTTCAAAAAACGGATTTCTAACGAACAGAAACTAGACTTCTTAGATAAATAAAATAAACTTATTAACTTTCTCATTTCTGGGAAAAGAGAACAGATAACAAAGAGGACAAAAGCATTACTCATCAAGCTATATTGAGTTAACATAGTTATATCTACATCTACACAGCTATAACTAAATTCAAAACAGTTAAAATATAAAATAAAATGTTAAAATGTCAACAATAGCACCACACGCTTTAAATGATACAGGCAATAATAATAATACTGCTATTGGCTGGCAACCAGTTCAGGGTGTACCCCGCCTACTGCCCAAAGCCAACTGGGATAGGCTCCAGCGCCCCCTGCAACCCTTGTGAGGAAAAGCGGTTAAAAAAATGGATGGATGGATGGATAATAATAATAATAATAATAATAATAATAATAATACTGTTCTCATCTACTCATACTTTCTTGTTTTTCTCCTGATAATCTCTTCTTCCATGACTGTTCCACATGTCAATGCCCCCTTTTTTCAGACGGTTTGGTAATAAATCTGTGATCATCATACCAAACTGCCATTTCAGTTTTAATCTTGTGCAAACACAAGAGAGCACAGTTTGGGAATCCCTAGACAATTTGGCAAAAAAAAAAAAAAAGAGTCACAGCCCCCTCAGAAAGCCGAAAAGGGTTCAAATTTAGGCGAAATTGGACAAAATCTGCTCCTCCCTATGTTTGTTTTCACTGTCCTCATTCTGTTTTCCACAGCTTGTCCATCTCGGTACAGGCTGCTGCTGCTCTTAGTAATCACATTGGTTTGCTGTCATTATTTACTGTCAAAAAGTTGACAGAATGTTGTCTTGATGCTAAAAATATCACATGGACGACATTTGTATGCGGATTAGTCTTTGACATAGCCACACTCATCTTTACACTAAGAGCACATTGGTCCTTTGCCCACCTGTAACATCTCCTAAATGTGTGCTTTTTGGGTCAGTGTTTGTCTGCATGTTAGAGAATTAAAGAGTCATCACTCTTAATTTCCCCAAACTGGGGCAAGCCGTATTATGTAAAGCTCTGAATTATAAATCAAATCTTCATTCCACACGGTTTTGGGCCAAAGGAGTGTGGTAAAAGAAGAAAAGGATTTACACTGACTTTTCTCTTCTATCTGTTTTCACCCTGCACATATGCACTGTCTATTTGCATATGTATAAACTCAATAAGAACACACATACATGCATGCTTGAGCTGACAGATGGGAAGCACCAGATGATGAGCATCACCCGATTTGTCGTTGGAACCACTGCTGACACCATTTAAGCTGAGAGAACACTCAGGCTTACATTAGCACCCTAAATGTCTCCTGTGTGTGCGTGCGTGCGTGCATACACGAGAACGAGACCGAGAGAGGGGAAAAAAAGCCTACATGATGCAATATATTACCAAGAGAATCAACTGCCGGTTGATTTAGAGAGCGTAACCTGTAGAATGCAAGTTCACAACCACTGGGTATCATTGTAAACATAAATAATGGATACATTACTAAATTAATGGGTTTCTCGTCATATGATCATTTTAAAAAAAGGAAGTACTTGTGCTCAGAAAAATGCAATCTCATCCAAATGCATAATAAAGTATTCACTTTATATACATATATATACACATATACATATATATACACGTATACATATATACATATATATAAACACAAATACATTTTTGTAGACATAAAGTGATAAGGCAGCCTATTTAAGGTAAACTAAAAGTAAATCGTTCAGATATAGCAAATACTAATGTTTTGGAGGTGAAATCAGAATGTCAGCGGTTGCTGATGCTGCTGTGCACTCGAGTTGATGGCATAATAATTGGCAGGTGCATTGTGGAGTTTAAAATGTTACTGTTAAAGCTTGCATGCATGCTCAACCAAGTTTAAAGTTAATCTGCTGCATTTATCTACTTATGTCTACTAATAAACTGGGTTTATTAAAAATAAATAAATAATTAGCACACTGAGGGACAAATTGATTAAAGGCTTGCGTGTCTTTTGCATGGTGCTAACCCTGTAAAAATGGAGCAAACAGGTAGTGTCTAATTCACAAAGCATGCGCAGATGGTAGAATGTGTCATTAACTGCACTGTTACTACGGTGAGCCTGTATTATTTGTGTATAGTTAAATGAGGTGATAATATACATATCGCTGGCATAGGTTGAAACCTCATCTCACAATTTAGTAAAATTTATATTGTTTCCATAAATCTATACTATTGGTCATTCCACGCGCATGGGGGTTATTTTCTAAATTGTTGAAAATGGCTTACTCTCTTTGAGATTGCAATGTTAATGGTTGAATAAACATTCCATTTTTGGGATCGCCTGAAAAATAACAATTTTGAGGGTTCAGCCCTACACTAGAAATATATTTAGTGGATAAATTGCCCACCATTATACAAATGACTGAGCCTCATTGATAAACGTCTAATTCACTAACACAAAAAGGACCTTTCCAGGGTTCCGGCTGACGTGATCCTCATGTATAAAAGGGGATCGTAGCCGCAACCGAGTCTCTTTGACCTTCTCGCGTGGTCACTCACGGCGTTTACCGCCGTTCTTCGTCGTCGTTGCTGGTGGCTGGTTCCGCCCCCCTTGGTTGCGACGGCTTGTGTATTTGGACTTTTGGAATTTATGTATAGACGTTGGAGCTCCCCTTTCATCTTTACATGATCTCCGCTCCTCATCGCTGAGTGCGGCTTCAAGTTTGTCAGTATGCCTGGTGGACGTCAGCCACTGTTGACGTCTTGCCTGCGGTTATTTTGACTTGTTTTGAATACAACCCGCTACTATTTCGTATCCTTTCCTAGCTTGTATTGCCTCGAAACTTAGGCGGCTCCGTCCGTGGGTCGCCAGCCGCCTTGATGCTGTTTGATGGCTTTGATATTGTCTGTTATAACTTCTGCTAGTTTATGACATCACAGACGTTCACTTATGTGTTGCTGTGAGCACTTGTGAATTTCATTGTTCCGTTGGTGAAGAGGCCGGTTTTTCGCCTCCTCTCCCACACGAAGATAGCAGACTGTTGACTTGCGCACTCATTGTGCGTCGATTGGTGGCTGCTATGGACGACGACGCTTGCCGGAAGCACTGTGGCGGCTTTTTCTTGCCCGAAGACTGCTGTTTCGACTGCCACACTCTGGTGAACACAACTGATGTTGCGCCTCACCAGGACGCAGCGGCTCTCCAGGGACGGTCATCGTCGACGGTGGCAATCGGTCCACCACCCTCGCGGGGGTCGGGCAAAACGCAAGTCTGTTGAGCCGTTCGCAGGCGAGTGTTATGGCACTACAGGCAGTGGTGTTGCTCTATGCATTGGTGGACATGCCAGATGCAACACTCCAATTGCCCTCCCAAGCAGACGACGTCACCGGGAATTCCCGTCTCCATCCAGGATTCTGAGGCATGTTCGGGTATGGACTGTTTCCACTGCCCCCGTCTTCTCCTACTTCTGAACGATTTTCAGCTGGAGCGGAATTGGTGCGCACTGTTATGTTTAGCACGTTCCGATGTTTTAAGTTGGATATGACTGGCTTTTCTCAGCCTCCTATTGAGTGAGACCTCTCTCTGATGGACTACTCAACCGAGTCTTTTTGCATCCCGGAATTTCGTCTTTTTTAACAGACCTTCATTCCTGCTGGTCTAATTCTAGTGTTTATCCTCGGCTCCCGGCGTAAATAGCGACCTACCTCACCAAGTCCGCTATCGAAGCAGTTGATCCTTTGGCTCATCCAGGGGATTCTATTCCCCCTGCTTCCTCATTCCAAAAAAGACAGGCTATCTTAGATCTTAGAGGTCTCAACCTTTACCTCAGGGTGTTGCCCTTCCGTATGCTAACTACGTCGGCCGTGTTGAGGACGATCGCCTGAGGGGAATGGTTCACAGCAATCGATCTGAAGGACACTTACTTCCCCGTCCCTATTGCTCTTCAGCACAGGAAGTTTCTCTGCTTTGCCTACAGGGGTCGCCACTGGCAGTTCAGAGTACTCCCATTTGGGCTGTCACTCTCTCCGAGTGTTCACACGTGTAGTGAAGGCGGCACTCGCACCCCTGCAGTCGAGGGACATAAAGGTTCCCCCTTACTTGGACGACTGGCTGATATGCGCTCCGTCCAAGGATCAGGCAATCCGAGAAACGTCTACGCTTCTACAGCAGGTGTCACGACTTGGGCTCAAGGTCAACCTTTTGAAGTCCTATCTTGTTCCCTCTCAGCAGACTCTGTTCATTTGAATGTCATTGGACACCACCTCCATGACTGCTCGGCCATCCCCACGGTGGGTTGACGATGGGCTCTCATGTGTGTCTCATCTCTCTCTTCCCTGCCAATGGGATGCTGCCTTATGTCCTTTTTCTGCGTTTGCTGGGCAAGTTAACGTCCCTGACAGCACTTGTGCAATTGGGCCTGCTGTCACTTCCGGCTCAACCCGCTGCTGGACAGTCGGTTCTTGGGTGCTCTCGCATCTTGGGGTCGCCGGTCTGTTCAATCAGCGGGAGTCCTGTTGGGGGTGGTACCTACACGTTACAAAGTTGCCACCACCGATACCAGCCTGAGTGGATGGTGTGCAGTTTGGCAACACAGGACAGCTCAAGGCCTGTGGTCTGCAGGGGACAGATCGCTGCACATAAATGTGCTGGAGCTGCGGGCTGTGCATCTAGCCCTGATTTCTTTTCTGCCCTTGGTGGCAGGGCGCCATGTCCTGGCACGATCGGACAACACCTCTACTGTGTATCACATCAATCATCAGGGCGGGACAAGGTCCGCCCAGCTGCTACGGGCCTCATGGAGGCTTTCAGATGGGCCGCTCCCGTCTTGCCAGTCTGCGGGCCATGTTTCTCCCGGGCATTGCCAACCAGTCGGCGGATTCCCTCTCCCGCCGTCGTCCGCCTCAGGGGGATTGGCATCTTCACCCGGAGGCAATGATGTCATCTACTGGTGGTTGGGCATCAGTAAAGTTGTTTCCAAGTTTGACATTTATAGTGGAGCATAATCAGATTCTCCTTCATCTAGCCCTGCTAAAAAAAAAAAAAAAAGACAAATATACTTATGGTAGGGATTAATGAGACTGTAAATTTACACATAGCAAACACAATAATCTGTTGCACCACTCATTGTTCACCCCTGACTCCTACTTTGATGGTGACAGAAAATAATAATAATTTACGATGTTGTCAAAATTAATCGAAAGGACTTGAAACTCAAGGTGTAGGACTTGTGAATCTACTTGAGACTTGTCAGTCTTGATTCGGGACTTGACTCGGGACTTGTCAGTCTTGACTTGGCACTTGAGGGCAAAGACTTGAGACTAGTGATTTGCAAAATAACGACTTACCCCCACCTCTGCAACACCTGCCATTATTTGCTATGATCTATTTAAAAAAACTGGTTGATCATTGATTGATTTAATGCATGGGTGCCCAAGTCCGGTTCTCGAGAATCCCTATCCAACCTATTTTCCGTGTTTTGCCCCACGAACACACCTGATTTACAATCAGGATCGTTATCAGATCGTTATCTACAATTTATCTTTATGCAATTTATCTTTATGCAATTTCTAAAAGAGTCTGTCCAAAGTATTTTTAGTTCAAAACAACAACACTTTGACGTTTTTGTGCTGGAAACATTAATAAAGAATGAAGACGGGTAAAGCTTGGATGAGAGTGTGTGTGTCTAGAGGTCAACAGTTGAAGGGGAACTGAGTGAGCAGGTGAGCATGAAGGCAAGTGAGATGACACAAACATTTCTTTGCAGCTTATCCTCAAGCAAGCCCATTGCAAAGTCACATTACAGCCTGTATAGAAATCTTACTTTCCCACACTTACCCATTGCCACTTGAGTTTTAAGCCCATTGGTTATACTGAAGATTATAGTTCACATGAAGTGCTTGAGGTGTGCAGTTCTAGCTTTGAGTCTCAATGATCACTTAATTGCATCTTTGGGAAAATGGGAAACGTACGTAAGCTGACCGTGGACAAACATTTGAAGAGGAATAAAGGAATTTTGTCCTCTTTGCGTGTTCCAAAAATGAGGATAGGTTTAATGCAAGAAAAATACACCTTTGCAAAAATCTCTGGAGACAGATAACAGCTTCCGATTACATCACTTAAAGAACGTGGGATTTCAGAGCGTCAAATGTGCTCTTCTACGTGTACAATAGCTTCTTATAGTTAAAAAGACCTCCTCCTTTTCATTTGTAGACTAAACATACTCTCTGGTACTTTTCCGTGAGCAGATGGCGTAAACAAGGTCAGGTTGATGTTTTTGAGACAGAATGTGTTATATAGTTGAAGGATTTTCCCATAGCAAAATCTCACAAACAAGTTGAACCAAATTTACGGTGGCCGTGACTGATGAAGAAAGTAAAGAGTGTGTGTGTGTGTGTTATTTCAAAGCAAATTTTGTTTTCAAGACCGAAATGAGCGTGTACAAAGCGCTGAGAAGGAACTTTTTTAGACTAAATAATATGACCCAGTTTAGGTCAGATTATACCGAGATCAACACCTTCTGCTCTACTAAGGACACAAAACATCTCGACAAGAATAAAATAAAGAATTGGAATGTTAATAATGTGTAACAATGGTTGATATATGAAATTAGGTATTAAAAATGTTATATCTTTCAGTCCGCCCTTTGGGCTTATTTAAAATGAAGCCCAATAACTAAATATTTAAACATTTTTACCAAAGGATTCCAGCAGGATTTTCATCATCGCAATGGCAGGTGCAACATAGGAAGAGGAAAAATGAAAACATTCTTTTTAGCAGGAGAGGAGGTCAGTCATATGTCAAAACAATGTGATTCATTAAAAGATTTTTTGTTTTTGTTTTTTTGTGGGGGTTTTTTCCAGTAAAATAAGCATATCATATATGAAAACAGTGTGTTGTGATTATGTTCAAAATTTGTGTTGGGGGATCCCAGAAATAGCAAATTGGCATGACAGTCAGTATGAGAAAGAGTGTCATTATGTACGTGCAATTGGAGACGCGATTGAAGACTTGTTGTCGTTTGGGCTAGGGAAGGTTTTGTTGACGTTTGTCAGTTCTGTTTTCGTTCTTGCGTTTTTTTTTTTTTAACCGAGTCCTTCAGCTTTGCGATTGGCTGGCAACCTCTTCAGGTTGTACTCCGCCTACTGCCCGAAGCCAGTTGGGATAGGCTCCAGTACCCTCACAATCCTTGTGAGGACAAGTGGTCAAGGGAATGGATGGATGGATCCTTCAGCCCACATCTACTGCCAGAGATGATCACCGGGCCCAAGGTGTGACTCATTCTTTGTGGAACGCCCCGGAAAAGGGACACATTCCTCCTCTCTCCATTGGGTAATCCTCAGGTCGTCTGGTGGGAACTGGAAGCAGTTGAATGGCCTCTCAGCTGGCACGTCTGGTCACTCAGTTGGCTCCCGCTGGTGGCTGGCTCCTGAAGGTGGGGGTTGAGTAGAAGGCGGACCTCCGGCTGGTCTAATAGGCAAGATGTGGAACCAGGTGCCCCGTGGACTGGACTAGATTGACCTTTTCATCACCTCATCTGGGTGCAAAATATTTTCATTTAGTCACTAATAAACATTTATTCACATCCCTTCTTTTTGAAAGAGCATTTTGGTAGTGTTATTAGTTAGGAGTTAGTAAATGTTAGTAAAGTTCTGTAGGCCTGTCTTGTGGGAAAAAATCTGTTGTGATATTCAATTAGGATCCAGCCTTTGGCTGACTTTCATGACCTGAGCACATTCTTAAATGCAAAAAATTCAAATCTTTAGCCAGTTCAAATCTGACGAGGCCAATTTTGTTTACAGAATGTAATAATTATTGGAATGTTTTATTATAATATTTAATGTTATAGATATAGCATGGATGTGCTTCCGGCCATTAAATAAATGCAACTTTCGTCAACAAATAAAATCAAAAAATAACATCTAACCCCAGGGCCCCAGGGAAAAATAGAAATAGAAATGGAACATATTCACCTTATTTTCGCCGTCTCTGCCAAAACTTACTCCTTCTCCATGGTCAAGGAAATCCCCAATTGTCCTCCTGTAAAATTCATTCTCACGGACTATCTATAATTATCGCATTAAGATTAACTTTTAATTTTAAATTTATTTATTTAACATGGACTGTTTGTGTCCTTTGCGACGATATACCCAGACCGACCAATAATTCCCCCATCTGAAAAAGATCGCTTTAGTGAATTTTTCAGACTAATATATAAAGTTTTGCAGTAAATAAATTTTGCTTGCTTTTTGTTTAGAAAGAGGGGAAAATTTTACATTTAACCAGTAAATTCGACCATGCGTCCCAAGCAACTATTTAAATTTCAAAAGAGAATTCGGGAAAACACTAGAAGACCAAACTTAACAAAAGTAAAATATAATAATTAAGATTGAAATAAATTGTATCTTATCTGTATTCATATTAGCTGTTTTCAATTTCTGAAACCGCACGAAATTTACCTGTATTATCTTTTGTACTATAAAAATATTATAGCTTATGCCAAAGAATTTCAGTTTTCAGCCAATCCATCAAATATTATTAATACATAAAGTTGCCCTTAGTTTTAATGTTACCATTAAGCTTGCTAGTCTCCCTTGTTGATGTTTGTCCAAAAAGCTGACTGTTTTAAAATAGACAGAGATAAACAAATCAGATCAAATCAAAATAGACATCAGACGTTTTTAAAATGTAATAAATCTGTGTGTATATAGTGTTGTCAATCAGTTCGTTATATTTACGAAATGTTTTGCTGTAAATGTTATCACCTTATATCTGTCAAAAATAGAGTGCAGTGTAAACAGTCAGTATTACATCATATGGTCTGGTATCACTAACCAAAACATGCACATGAGACAAATGGTGCATTTCGCCAAGCCGATTTATACTGCGCTAAGGCTTCTATTGTGAAAGGGGCTAGAAAATAACGTATGTATACTTATCATCTGAGTATTTGGGGGCAGATTCTCTCATTCACACTTAAAGGGACAGTCAGTGATCCCTAGCGTCATCTAGTGGTGAATTAGTAATTCATTCATTTTAAAAAACGACTGTTTATGTCAATAGCATAAAAAATGTATCGCATAAACATATACTTTTTTAAATACATAATCGTAGGTCTAGTTTAAGTGTTGCCAGTGTTACTCTATAGTCTCTACCTAGCTCTGTCGTCTCTATAGCTGTGTAGTCTTACCGATTAAAATGTCCTGTCTTTATCTGTCTCTAATATTTGTTTACTACATCCCCTATATGCTTAAACAATAAACATAGGATATACATAAAATAAAATGTGATAATGAGCAGTAGCTGGTGCTTTTGTGTCACACATTCTCACACAGTTAACTGTGTGTGTGTTAATTGACAGCTACCCATCTACCTTTTCCATTAGCGAGAGTATTAAACAAAACAGACACCGTAATGGCATCAAAAAGTTATCTCAGCGGCGCAGGAGAACAGAAGAAAAAAAAACTGAAGAAGAAAAATGGTCAAAAGAGAAAGGTAAAAAAGGCAAAACTTATTTTATTTTTAGCACATTTGTTTATTTATTTTGCTTGCCAGCTCGCTAGCCTCAGGCATTTATTTATTGATGTTAACCTTCCCTTGGCCAGCCCCTAGTTCAACTGGTATATGTAAATAATTGTAGAAAATGCTTAAAAGTGACAAATTTGCAATTGTGTACAAGCTTTAAAGAGACACTGTACATCACAATTTTTTATATAAAAATATTAATTTTAATATTCTCTACCGCAATATTACTGTAATTTCACTCAGGGTCTATTTGTTTGATAACCCTTGCCATTTGCCCAAAACACTCAAAAGCTGTTTTATTTATTGACGTAAAGAGGACTGTCAACTTAAGATGTTTCATTTTAACTGTAGTCTGTTTTGCTTAATAAATAGGGCCGGGTTTAAAAAAAATCAAATAATTGCTATTGAATCGATTATCCCATAAATTCATAAAATAATGAAATTAAATTTAAAGGCCTTTTTTTTTATCTTAGGATTTTCTTGAAATCTGCTGTACACATACATTTAATTATATTGTCTTACACTTATGAAAGACCTGACTTATATATTCACAATTATTGAATTTGAATCATGAAAATATTTTATCCTTATCTTTATCTTAATATCTCATCCTTGCTGATGTCAATGTTTGTGTAACACTTAAGTGATTATAACATGTATGGTGTTACTTTAATTAATATACTATTTAATTCATCCGCAAAATATTATTTGAAATTTAATGTTTGTGGAGTTCTTATGTCCATGTTTTTATGTTCATGTCCTTAATAGTTAAGAAGAATGAATGTTCCATAATTAATCAATTTCGATTTAATTGAAGTGAATCGAATCGAACTGAACTCTTGTGAATCAAAATTTAATTGATTGAGGAAATTTGAATCGATTCCCAGCCCTATCATAAAGTCAAATAAATTGTGGTATTTTAACAGACCATCTAAAGGGTTTAGGAATCTCTTCATTGTAGTTTGGCAAACTAGGGGCCCCCAAGCAGCATCTTGCCTAGGGAACCCCTGAAGCTAGAAATGGCCCTGTTTGGTCGGCATGATGCAGCCGTCACCAGGGGGGCACGGAAGCAGATAATTGAATCCAAACGTGCAATATGGGTGTTCTTTGTACAGCTTTCTGATTGTGCAAGAGGAAAGATGCTTGTCTCTGGGAGAATATGTGCACCGCTACATTTGACAGGGAACACCCTCATTTATTTTTTTATTTTTTGGGAGGGCTCATAGTTATTCATTCAGCAGCTGTAGTGGCTAAGTTTGTCTTTGACATTTGAAGTGTTTGACGCGCTTGATCGCTTTGGTGGAAAAACAAATCTCTTATTGTGTTGCCTTCAAGATTATTATTTTCTCACTTTAACAAGCTTCTTGTGCTACAATGTACATTCAAATCTTTCCAATAATAAATACAATGTGCCCCACTCCTAGCGACCTTAACAGCGGTCTAAAAACTAGATTGCTCCAAGTCTAATGACACACCTGTGACTGATGAGCACCTTTTGGCTTAAATAGGCTTAAGTAGGAAACAAGGGTGACACCTAACAGCCATCTTGGTGACCCACATGCCACAACACGAAATGGCTCCTACAGCAGCCTTCCTGAGTTAACATGTCATTATCATCGCTCTACTTTTTTTCTTTCTTGCGTGCATGCGTGTCCGTGCATGAGGGTGAGTTCTTTAATTAACCTGAAACCTGTTATAAATCCCAGACCCTTCACCTTAACCGGATACTTCAGAGTCTCGCCAGAATCGTGAAGTTGTCAGGAGACCAGAGGAAGCACAATCAAAGGAAAGAAAGATAAAACCAAGTGAAATCCAGCAACAACCAAACACCACCTACCACCCACAGTTACAAAACCAGAATATTTCACCAACCCCAGAAAACATCAAACCCCAGAAAACAACAAATTCCAACAGATAAGGGAGACCTCAAGAGACCAGAGGAAAGACTAAAGGAAGGAAGGATAGATGAAGTAGAGCATAGGTGTCCAGTCCTCAAGGGCCGCAGTCTTGCAGGTTTTGGGGGTTTCCCTCTTCCAACACAAGCTGATTCCAATCAGCAGGATCGTTATCAGGCTTGTGCAGAGCTTGCTGATGAGCTGATCATATATCAGCTGTGTTGAAGAAAGGAAACATCCAAAACCTGCAGGACTCCGGCCCTCGAGGACCAGCGTTTGACACCTATGAAGTAGAGTGCGATCCACAAACACCAGCCTCCACTGATATAGCGACCAATGGGAAAAGCAGATTCTGTTTGAGTTTCAGCCCCGACAAGGCAGGCCAAGTTAGTTGAAGTGATACTTCTCTGTGAAACCATCAATACACAGGGCTCTACTTTCAGAGTGAACGTGTGTTTGCTGTAAAAATTGGCACATCTTGGTTATCATGCCAGGACAAGTCTAGTTGACCATGTTTGGAAATTTGGCAGGCCGTGCTGCCCCATGCTGGGTTTTCTGGCAGCCCGAGGGAGTTTCCCTCTACATGCCTGCACACGTGACAATTTGGTGACTGAAAGCAGACACACTTAAATCCAGCTTTGAGCAAGTTCGCACTTCGCAGCAGTGATCAGTGATCGCTCTGCCAACTTTGCTGTAGTGTACATTAGCCACCCGTGGAGGTGTGCTTGTAGCTCCTTATAAATGTATTTTGCGCCCTCCGATCTTTTGCATGGACTCCAGCGAGTCTATTTCTGCTTCTGAAATGTCAAAGACTGTACACCTATCGCACAATGATTTTAAAGGGAAGGAAAGGAGTCTTTGCATTGTCCAGGAAATAAATCAGCTGTGTTCACACCCACAATGGCGCAACCGCCTCTTTTGAGATGTGCCCGTCCACGAAAATATCATTAGATAGAAAATTCTACCCGCATGCAGTTAGGCTGTGCTTTGTGCTAGACTTGAAATGGGCATTAAAATAGGTCTTAGAGAATCATCACTAAATTGGGAAGAACACAAGAGGCACTTATTCTTAAAGAAGGCTTGTCTACTTGTAATCCACAGCCACATGCCAAGAGTAAAAAACTGAAAATGCTAGATGTGTTTCATTGTTATTCATTTTCTTTACTGTGTTGTATTTCTCAATTTTGTTTAATTAGTTGGCAGGTTACACTGTATGACGTCTTGTGACAAGACTCTTGTCTCTTGCATATTGGGGCAAGAACATAAAGCTGATTGAAAATGTTGCGATAGATAGATAGATGGATAGATAAATTTCAGTTTTTTTATTATTATTTTGTATACAAAGAATTTATTTCAGTCATTTGTAAAAAGACAATATAAAACAATATTCTTCATCGTTGAATGAAATCGAGCAGAAAGAAGACAAGTCTTACTAAGGTTCAAACCACTCAAGCAGCACATCAACGTTTATAGTCAGCCAATATTCGGGTTAAAGTCAGAATTACGATTTGTGAAACAATCAAGGTAAAACGTTTACATGCGTGGCGGTCTGGCGGACCAAGTTACTCTCGTTTTGGTCATGTGTGTTCTCTTGGAATATCCCATTCGGACCGCAACGCGTAGACAACATAATTACATGCAGTAAATAATGTCATTTCCGCATTTAACTACGTTCAATAAAAGACATTATATTTATGTCACTCACCACGCTAAATAAAGTAGTCAGTTTCCTCCTCACTCCAGAAGTGTAGTTCTTTGCTGCGAGCGTCATGTTAGTTGACACCGGCTTGAGTATTTCTGATGTGTTACACACCAGAAGCACGGAGTTATATACTTGTATATATGTGTATATAGGCACACACATTTTCACAAGCATTTTTGCTGTAGAAACACAAACGTGAAAATGCCGCGAATGTATTCAAGCGAGGCTTCTTTATGCTACGTTCACACCAAACTGAAAATATCGCAACGCTACGCTGGTTTTCGCACAAGTTTGTTTGACACGATTGGCTGTCGCTGACGCGATGGCGCCAAATGTTAAATCAAGCCAACGGCGATGAAATGGGCGAAGTAGCGAAATCCTCGCCGGAAACGTGCCAAACGTGCCAACCGGCATGCAATCGTGAAGTCCATTGACTACAACGCAATCACACCGCCGGAAACACCTTCCCCGCTGTTTGTGTGAATGTTGCATTATGGAGTGCTCCGTAGCTACGGATACAAGCCTAGAGATGGGAATCGAAATCCGGTTCTTGTTGAGAACCGGCTCCCAGTGTTTCGATTTCGATTGGTTCCGTGTGGGATGACATCAATGCGCTCGCGCGACATTTCTGTTCACACCGAGCAACAAACATGGCACTACGCTCGAAAGTTTGCTGACATCTTCCAAGAAAAGTTTGCAACTAAGGGAGGAAACACTACCACTATGCAAACGCATTTGCACACACAGCATGCGATGACTGTCTGTCGTGTTTGTGAGCGCTCCGGAGTCAACACAGAAGCAACGGCAGCAATGCAAGCGTTCTCTCCTATAAACACGCCAGGTACGGGTAGTAATATATTGGCAGTTTGCCTTTTTGTGAAACGTGCCTTTAGTAACTGCTAATGTTAAAGCCTAAATGACGCCAGCTTGCGAGGGTAAATGCTGCGGACCGCGAGTGTTGTGTTCTTTTTTTTCCCATCAGGGTTCATTCAAGGTTGCAAAACGTGCAAAGATGTACAGAACGAACCATGACTTAAAAGCAACACTCGCTACTTCCACACGACCACACTGACTCTGCTCATGGGAGTCACACACCAGTCTACTGGCTGTGTCTGTTTTGATTGAGACAGGGAGGAGGAGTTGTTTTTGAGTGCTCAGAGTTCATCTTAGTGTTGAAATGTTACTGGAGTTGGACATTATTGTCACAAAATAATCTAGGTTATAGTTTGTAAATTTCTACAGAGAATGATTAAAACATTTTTTTTGTTGTGTTTGTTTTAAAATCTTTTTTTTTCTTTTTTTCTGGGGACCCCATGGCACCCCACTGAGTCCTCGATGTGGACCTTCACCTTCATTGTTGTTTACAGACTCAACTAAGACATAAAAAAGTGGATGCTAATCTATGTTTATTCATCCCCCCCCCCCAAAAAAAAATCAACAAAGAATCGAATCGTTAAACAGAATCAACTTTGAACCATGTAACAGAGAAGGTTATTATATACCATTAGCATATCGTATATCATTTAGTGCTGATTACTGTGTACAAGTATCAGCATATATTTGCAGGACAATGATTTGTTTCACCAAATGTAATGTCCATCATATCAACTTTTGTGCTAGAATATATAAAATGACATAAGTATAAAGAGTGAAATTTGGATCTACCCCAGATTCCTTGCACATGATGTGGTCCCTCATACAAACATGTTTTACGATTTTGGTATGAGTACAAAATGCATAGCGTGATTTTTATGTCCTGTATTTTATGGGCTCCCAAGTGCGATCAAACGTTATGCATATCGGTCCCAAAGCCTCATCAGCACCATGGGGTTCATCTTACCATCAGCACCCTCGGGCAGACTGTGCACACTCTAAGATTGAAAGAAGAATGGCCTCTGTAGTTTTACAAGATGGAGATAAGATTGTGTAATTAATTTACACTGTGTGAATTTTCCCCAGGTCATTGACTGTTAAAAAAAAGAACTTTGTTATTTGAAAATATTGGCCTTGTAATTATAACACAATACACCTACTTCTCATTTGAACGAGCTACAGTCTATTTGTAAATTGTGTTAATGCTTTATAAAAATGTGCATGATCAGTGGTAGGTATAATCAATCAAGGACCATCAGTGCTATTGACTGCAACGTTGTTGTTCTGTGGAGCTTTGGCACAGTAGTAACCAAAGAAAGTAATGGCCATTTAGACAAGGTTGCACAAGAGCTGAGAGTTGTAAAAAAAAATAAAAATAACATGCACACACAGAATGAGTTAAATAAATCCACCATTGCCATTTAAGCAGCTCATCTGAGCAACCCAAGCTGAGAATTCAATTAAATCTTGCAGCAAGCAATCTAGGGGGAAAGCCTAAAGCACCCTTTCTCCTCTGCTAATCAGCCTAACAAGGCACATGTTGCTAAAGTGCTAATATTCTTTATAGTGCTAACCGACAAGGGGTTCCGAGCCACACCGACACAAAGACATTTGAAGCTTAATTGATGATGTTACTTAGACCTTATGATAAAATTCCTTATCACATAAGCTAGGCGAGACCTGAGTAGAAAGTTCACATCCCTCAGATGAACCATTCAAACGATTCCCTTCTTGCGGCCATAATGAAATCCGAAGCTCATTGTCTTGATTCATTAGCTGCCTCTACTTGGTTTTCCAACCTTGATCAATTATGCGCACGCGTATCGCAACGTAGCCCTTCAGTTAACACTGTCACGTCGCTATTGCCTGGAAGCTGCAGAACCAATTGAGAGTCGGTGTGTTATCATTCCACATGTTGATTAGGGAAACCTTAATGGCTGCCTTAAAAGTGGTAACACTAAAAACAGACAAGTATTTAGTTTCATGTCTAGACACAGAATCATGGAACCCTCTCCAAACTGTTAGAATTAATTCAAGTCTGACACTAATTAATTCAACTGGAGAGATTTATTTTTGGCGCACTGTTCAATGCGGCTGAAACTTAGGAAGTAATGCTATTGCTGTCTAATCAAAACATGTCATAAAGGAAGCATTACCCAAGAATAATGGTTATATTTTTGCACAAAGGATGTTTTGTAAAATGACTTTGCATTGCCTGTATGACCATAGTCTATACAAACAACAAAAATATAAACTCAACACTTTTGTTTTTGCTCTAATTTTTATGAGATAAACTCAAAAATCTAAAACATCTTCCACATACACAATATCACCATTTCTCTCAAATATTATTCACAAACCAGTCTAAGGCCCCGTCCAGACAGAAGCAAAGCCGGTTTCATTCCTCAAACAAACTCGTATGCACAGAAGCATTTCAAGACTTGCGTGTGTCCAAAAGAAGACGCTGAGGACGTTTAACGGCTGTAATGTATATGCCAAGTCTAGAGTGGCGCTGTAGCGCAGCCACAGGGAGTTAACGGAAAGCTTAGAAGAAGAAGAAGACGAACACTTTTTTCCCCTTAACTTTATTGCAATCTACAGAACAAACATGGCTTTGCACGTATCAATGTAACAATGGCGGGTGATTCAAGTACAACACCGATGGTTGAACGTGGGAATAAAGAAGCAAAATATTTTGCTGCAAAAGCATATAAGCAAGCTAAGGAAGTTGCACAAAACGACTACGACACGACTATCCGCCATTGTTGTTGACAGACTGACAGTTCGCGCGCAGGCACGCGAGAATTGCCGCATATGTCATCAATCTGCGACAATAAATCGTCATTGAGCTGCGACCATTACGTCATCACTGGAGGGGTCTCCTACATATGGTGTCCAGAAGGACGCGTACGGAGCCCGTTTTGAAATCGTTCCACTCTGGAGCCTCGTTTCAAAAGTGATCGGTTTCAAGCTCCGAAACCGCGCCGTCATGTTGACGAACGGCCTAAACGGTAAGAAACTTTTAAGGATACATTGAAACTGGCTTTCGTGTGGACGGGGCCTAAATCTGTGATAGTGAGCACTTCTCCTTTGCTGAGATAATCCATCCCACCTCACAGGTGTGCCATATCAAGATGCTGATTAGACACCATGGTTAGTGCAGAGGTGTGTCTAGACGTCACTGCTCACAATAAATGGCCACTCTGTAAAGTATGTGTGTGTATGTGTATATATATATATATATATATATATATATATATCCTTTTCCTTTTGGCTTTTCCCTTCAGGGGTCGCCACAGTGAATCAGTTGCCTCCATCTAACCCTGTTCTCAGCATCCTCTGCTCTCACACCAACTACCATCATGTCCTCTTTAACTACATCCATAAACCTCCTCTTTGGTCTTCCTCTAGACCTTCTGCCTGGCATTTGGAAACATTTTCCTAGCATTTTCCTCATTCATCAACTCTTCAAAGTACTCTTTCCATCTTCCCATCACACTACTGGCATCTGTCAACACACTTCCATCGCTATCCTTTATTACCCTAACCTGTTGCACATCTTTCCCATGTCTCTTTGCCTTGCCGACCTGTATAGATCAGTCTCTCCCTCCTTACTATCCAACCTAGCATACAAGTCATTGTAAGCCCCTTGTTTGGCCTTTGCCACTTCTACTTTCACCTTACGCTGCATTTCCCTGTACTCCTGTCTACGTTCTTCAGTCCTCTCTGTGTCCCACTTCTTAGCTAACCTCTTTCTCTGGATCCACCTTTGCACCTTCTCATTCCACCACCAAGTCTCCTTATCTCCTTTCCTTCCAAATGACACACCAAGGACTGTCCTACCTGTCTCCCTGATCACATTTGCTGTAGTTGTCCATTCATTTGGAAGCGCCTCCTAACCATCCAGAGTCTCAACTCCTTCCTGAAAGCCAAACAACACTCTTCGTTTTTCAGCTTCCACCATTTCGTCCTCTGCTCTGCCTTTGAGTCATCCTACACACTACCATCCTATGCTGTCTGGCTACACTCTCACCTACCACTACTTTGCAGTCGCTGATCTCCTGCAAATTACACCTTCTACACAAGATGTAGTCTACCTGTATACTCCTACCTCCACTCTTGTAGGTCACCCTATGTTCCTGCCTCTTCTGGAAGAAAGTATTCACGACAGCCATTCTTTTTGCAAAGTCAACCACCATCTGTCCTTCTGCTTTCCTCTCCTGGATACTGAAGGTATTATTTGATTACTATATTAAATGTAATCTTTGCGTGTTCGAAATAATTGCATATGAGATCTGATGAAGAAGCTTCTTTTGCAAAAGATTTATTTTAGGACCTCCTAAAAGACACAAGACATGCTTACATTCAAAGGTGATGTTAAGCCTCGAGTGTGTCAATATGAAAACACACAGTCGTTTTATAGATGAAAAAAGCATACTCCTCCTCTGAGGCTGGACAAAGGGTTAGTAATTATAATAGACAGACAAGTGATTTACTGACATGTTTACTCCATTTCCCCGTCCAAAGCCGGAAATATATGATTAGACAGGTAATGCCATGCGACCTAGACTCCCTCAGACCCACAGTGTTATCACCATGAGAACTTGAGAACTTGACTCCCATGTACATTCCTATCTCACCAGCTGGAAGGGAGTGAAAAGTGTTATTCATTACAATACAGTTAATATGTCCAATATATTTCACACAAACATTATCACAGTTATATGGCATCTATATACTATAAGTAAATTCATAAACAGTAAAAATATGCATAGAAAATGTTAAATGTCTTCAATACCAAACTTGCCAGTCACCTCCTCATCGCCTCTGTTTCCTGCACCAACGGGTCCATTGAAGTGTGCACTAATGACAACTCTCTCACTCCTAGGGATGCTCTGCATCATTTCATCAAGGTCCAACCAAAAGTTTTTCTTCTCCTCCATCTCACATCCTACCTGTGGCGCATACCCACCAACAACATTGATCATCACACCTTCGATTCCTAGCTTCAGGCTCATCACTCTATCTGACACTCTTTTTACCTTCAGGACATTCCTAACAAACTTCTCCTTCACAATAACTCCTACTCCATTTCTCTTCCTATCTACCTAAATGATAGAATAACTTGAACCCAGCTCCTAATCGTCTAGCTTTGCTCGCTTTCCACCAGGTCTCCTGAACACACAATATGTCCACCTTCCTCTTCTGCATGTCAACCAGCTCTCTAATTTTCCTGTCATAGTTCCAACAATCAAAGTCCCTACTCCCAGTCCTAGACTCTTGGTGTTCCACTTCTCTTTCCTCCTACGAACACACCTTCCTCCTCTCCTTCTTCGACCAACAGTAGTCCAGTTTCCGCCGGCACCCTGTAGGTCAACAACAGCACCAATGGCGGTTGTTGTTAACCCGGGCCTCGACAGATCCGATAGGGAAGTCATATATTTGATTCCCATGATTGATTTAGCCAAAGTTTTTACGTTGGGTGCCCTTCCTGACACAACCCTCTGTATTTATCCGGGCTTGGGATCGGCACAAGAAGACACTGGCTTGTGCCCCCTTGCGGCTAAATATATATATATATATATATATATATATATAAATTAAATTTTATTGTATGTTATTTCTGGGCACTGGCACATTGAAGGGTTATACCAAGGAGTTGTTTTCCCCAGTAAACACACAGTCTTATTTATAGAGGCAGCAGTTAGTGATAAACATAAAAATCCAGACATACCTGATGAAAGACCAACACAGATGCAAACAGCACAAGAGACAGAGAAAAGATAAAGCAGCAAACAATCGTGACAACAAGCAGCTGTGCGGTGAACACATCTGCTGATACTGAGGGAACAATAAATGCAGTTTTGCAATTTTGTGTGAAGGCCGTTTGCGGATAAAACAAATTCATGAGCATCTTCATGTTAGCATCAAATTCCCTGAACTGGAGGGTTTTATTTTTCAGACATGCAATACTGACAAAAACTGCAATTAAAATTCTTATCAGTTTTTTCCCCTTTGTCTACTGTAATACTACTTAATGTTCAGTAGTCCTTGTATTGACAAAGCTTATACAATTTTTTTGTATCAGATACAATTTTCATTCTTTAAATGCACACATTACACACATGGTTTTGGATTGTAAATTTAGATTATAATGTAATCATCAGCACATTGATTAGATTTTTGACCCTGCTATCTTGGTCATCTCATGGCGTGAATCATCCTAACTCTACCAAGGTAATCAAAATTGGAAGAGCAGTGGAAAAGGTGGTTTAGTTAATCCCCCAGTGACTGCACAAGATACAATGTACAGAAATGTGTTTTTGGATGGATGTAAGTTGGTATTAAATTGTGTCACAACAGCAACTATAAAGGTACTGTAAGATAAAATGAAGTGATAAGAGAAGCCTTTGGCTTCAAGTACACATTGTGACCTGTGGACAGTTCAACAGACAACCTCCAAATGCTTACTTGCACTGTCGCAAACATATTTTACTGCTTCTCTGCTATCACAAACATAACCACCGAGAAACATATTTCTGGAAAAGATAGCAGTGTGAAGACTGCTGTCATTTTTTGGTTATCATAACTGATGAGAAAGGCTAGTGTGTGGGAGCGAACAGCAGGGATTTATGTCCTTGGCAGGATTTGCTGTGGTCTAATCTGAGTCAGTGTGAGATAAGAAATATTCATAAAGGTTATTTATCAGGTGGCTTTATTTGATAGTTGACCGCATTAAACTAGAGGAACAGAGGAGGATGACTTCCTGCAGGTTCCCTGAGGATAAACCTGACCATTGCACCACAAAAGTTACTCCTCGTGGTTCCATTTAGACATGCTTCTGACTGGCAGACCTCACGTCTTCTCAAATGACTAATTTAAAGCAAAGGTGTGACTGGAGGCAGAAGAACGTGTGAAATCCATTGGTTCAAACTTGTCAATCAAGATCATGTCTTCCTACGCGGCTAAATATTACATTCAGTGCAAGTTGGACAAATATTGCGACCTTTAATGACTCAGTTGCTTTCAAACCCACGTTGCATTTGATTTCATTACGGAGTATATTGGTGTTGTCCCATGGCAACATGGCCTGACATACTTTGCCTTTATGCATCATGACTTTTATTGATCTCTTTTCTTTATGATGTGGCCTCAGAGTAAAGTATCCCATTTTTGGTGATGACACTAACACATTCACAATAAATGCCACATTTGCATACAGCAATACGCCGGTGGAGAGAATTGTTTATGGATCTTATAACCCCGTGAAGTTGCTTGATGAGCGTTAGCTCAGTCTTGACCGGAATTACTTTCAGCTGAGCCTGCATGCACACACACACACACACACACACACACACACACACACACACGCACACACACACACACACACATACCTGTTTATATGGTATAGACTGACAAATTTCAGAAACAGGCCCGGTGGTGATTTAAGTTGACACACCTTTTAAAAGGGTTTAGAATGATGGGAGTAAGGCTAAATCACTTCAAAAAAATTGAGAAGAATTTAGCACCCTTCAGAGCTTAGAAAAGAGGTTAACAACCTGAGATATCAGACCTGACAAAATGGTGGTTTGGGACGACACTTGAATTGTGGTTTACAAGGACAAAACAGGATTAAGGTGACTTTAAAGGGACAAGGTAGTCACGCCCCCCACCACCCAAAATTAACATAAATACACCACCTGACACCACTATGCATTAGGTGAACAGAACCAAAAGAGAGCAATTGGATATAGATGGATGATGAATTCACCCCTGTAAGTGTTTCTTCATGACTAATACAAAAAATACGACAGTAATGAGCATCAACATTATTGAGACTTTAAAAAGACAATTACCTCACATTTGCAGCCACACAAATTAAGACGCAACTGCACAAAGAATGTAGGAAAGTGTCTATTTAATGACACAGGCTCCTTTAAACCTCAGAAATTAGCAACCCCACACTTACCAAGCTGTAATATCACAAACGTAAAAACATACAAACGCAATCTAAATTAAAGTAAACACAGATGTTTTATTAACAAGTATGACTGGTCTAGACACTGTACACTGTTTTCTACAAAGTCCTTTCTAATCAAGGTGTTCCGAGCCACTACGCACTACGTGTTGGTGTGCCATTTTTATCCTACTGAAAATTCAGAGCCTTGTAGTTTAATATTCCAATATAGAGTTTATAGTAGTAGTGATAGACAGTGCCGACACCATACTGATTATTTTTAGTCAAAGAGGCCAATAACCACATTTGGAGCTGATATTCATTTGTAGCAAAAGAAAAAAATGGGGTCAAAATTAATATTTTTTTAAATGTTGAAATGCTATTAAGCATGTTTATAACTTTCAAATTTGTTAAAGGCTTTTAGTTTAATTTTAAACATTAAGTTTTAAAACAAATTGGTCTATTTGCTAACAAAAAGTGCTGGGTGCTGCCAGGGTCATTAGCTTGTGTTAAGGTCAATTGAAAATTAGGCAAGTAAATGGGGTATATGCCACGGGGAAAGCGGGACTTGCAACTTCCGTAAGTCACACACCTACGCTGATACCAGTTATTGTAGCGCCATATAGGCCGTGCCCCATACTCGCACTTCCACCCTTATGTTGCAACAGTAACCAGAAACAGCGTGTGTGTGACCTACAGAAGTCGTAAGTCCCACCTCCTTTGTGGCATATACTTCAGATCTCCCTTAAGATTTTTGTTTTAATTTCTAAGAGAAAAAGTGCAGGGAGTTCTTAGTGTCTGAAGCATTAAGTGAAAATATAATTAAATACATAAATAAAAAGTTCCCTGAATTTAGTTTTAAATGAAACTCTCATTCTGGTATCTCACTGAGTGATGAATGCTTGGGTAAATAGCAAATTTGTTTTTTTTTTGTCACGGTTCATAAAAGGTTTCAGAAGATGCTTGCAAAAAGTGAAAAACTGTCTGAACATGTTAAAAAAAAACTTTGCGACAGGAAAAACTGACAAGTGAAAACTGAACATTTCTGCAACCTTTTATGAATCCCGACAAAAACTCCAAATTCTCTATGTTCGCAAGCATTCGTTGCTCAGTGAGATACCAGCAAATAGGTTTACCGTCTCTTCTGGGCCTGCCTTTTGGCTGTGGTTATTCGGTTTCTCACAAAGTCTCTAATATTCTGTACAGTCCGTTGTGACAGCACAGGGTCCTCTGCCCGCTTACACTGGCTGCATTCAACTTTGGAGGCAAGTTTTCCTTTTTTTATGTGGCTTCCAAAATGTCGCATCACTGCAGCGACCTCGGCTTTGCTCCACATTTTCTTTGGCTGTCTCCTTGCCTCACTTTCTTGATCAGCATCGTCTTTTCCTGAGAGGACTGTAAGTAAACAAAACAAAAAATACATATATATATATATATATATTTACAGATACTTGAACAATCAGAAGGTAAATCTAACTAATGTCACAGATTATTTGTCAATTACAGTGGCTGCAACACAAAAACAGGAAGTAGATAGTACTCTCCACAGCCATTATTTATGGCCTAATGCAGGCTATTGTGTGGCTGCAGGATGGCAAAAGAAAAGACCATTACCGACTGCATCTAGTCTTAAGCAGTTACGTGACTTTATTTTATGTTTTTTTTTAGCTCATTTCATTGCTCAGGAGGCCTTACATCATTGCATATTTTCATAACATAATCCAAAGATCCTAAAGCTTGTCTTACCGCCAGTTGAAGGGACTGTGTCTCCTACTGTAGACGTCACATGTGACAGCTTATCTGGTAAAAACAAAAACGACGTGTGAAAATTGTCTCATCAACAAATACTGATACCGGGCGGCCTTTGTTGCCCCGTCTGCTGAGAGAAAATTTGTAAAGTAGACAGAGAACCTACCTTGGCCACCAGAGTTCTGTTCCTGCTCAAGGATCATAGAGTCTGAGGCTGGATCCAGGTCTTTGCCATCTTCACAAAGTGGTCCTCCGACCTCTGTGCCGCTGCCCTCTGAGTCACTGCCTTCATTATTTTCATTCTCACTGAATGATAAGTTACCTAGAAAAAGATAGTCATAATAAAAGATCAGTGAGGCATCAGACCCCAAGGCATCAAGTTTTAGAATTGGCCAGAAGTACAGCTGTAACAGATGCAAGATGGAAAGGATGCCACATCTAGTAGTAGGGGTGAGAACGATAATTTTTTTTTTTTCATGCATCAATCGTCGTATTAAAAAGATTCTGCTTCGATTCAGAGTTACCGATACTAAAAATAGATTTTTAAAGTTTACATAAAAATAAAAAGCCACTGTTGTCTTCTGCATATTGCACTGGGAGAAGTTAAACATTTGTTACAGCAAACGCTGCCATTGGCACTTTTTGAAATGTGTGTTGACACACTATTGTAAACCAGGTTGCCTTGCCACTTTAATAAAAGTCAGTATGAAATATAAATCTTTGCTCTTCCTTGAGTTCTGCAATTGTTTTAAAAATACAAATGTACTAATGATGCATCGGAAGTGAATCAAATCTTGAGGTACCCATATTTTCCCACCCCTACTAAACATGATCATCTGACATTCTGAACACTCACCTTCAATTTCAATTTCAGCATAGTTTTTCGGTGTTGCTTCCTCCATCAAGTTACTAACAGCACTGTCAGCAGTCTTCTGAAGGTACTGGTGAAGTACCTGGATATCCTCTGTAAAGGGCAGTGTTGTTGGCTTATTATACTTGGCACTGCTCAATGTGCTCAGAGCTTTGTTGGAAATCAACTCACACCACTTGGAGGTATATAGTTTCCTAAATGTTTCAGTTGCCTTCACCAGTGCTGCATCTTCTGCCATTAGTGCACGACAATGAATGATGTCGCAGATTTTGTTTAGTGTGTGCCCCAATTTCAAAGCCAGGCTTGGTGTATGGTAGGAGAGGCTTTCTTCGTCAAATCCAGCAACTTGCTTCACTGCTTGAACAACTGTTTGAGAGTTTGAGGGCTTTATGGCTTCCTCCAGGCTGTGTACAGAGTAGTTTGCTCGCAGACATACCAGCAGTCGTCCCACTTCTCGGAGCTTTTGTCGAATATGTTTGTACTTTGTGGGATCTTGACCATGTTTATTGTACAGGGACTGGGCCAAATGAACAATAGATAGGTCATTTCGTACAGCAAGGCCAATGTCATCCGTCTTCATTGTGCTAAGAAGCTTCCACATTCCACTCGAGAAGTGTTGACTGAATACGGTATCTTGGGCTGTAGCAAAACACAGAACTCTGGCTCTTCCAGCTTGTTTATCCAGATTGCGATTTTCTGGCCTTAACGAACATCTTCGGACATGTCTCCACAGTTCTTTGCGTGCGTATAAGCCCTGGCAGTGCATACAATGCACAAAGTTTCCAGCCACTGCAGTAGATTTTAGCACCCTTTTCACTTTTAATTGTCCATTTTCACCTTGGAGTATGGCAATGTTATGATGAAAGTTTCCTCTGTTTCGCATTTTTTCAAACAAAGTCTTGCGCTCCTGAGAGTGACCAGGGAGGTAAAATGCATATGAAACTTCTGGGTGAGACATGTGTACTTTCAGGTGGCGAGTCAGTCTGCTTTGTGGCTTACCACAAACAAAACAGTCATTTCTATTGGTCAAATTGAGATGTTCTAGAGATTTTTTATCTTTGTTCTTCACATGCTTATTTGATGAGTCTTTGCTAGAAATTTCTGAATCTGACGTTTCGCCAGCAATGACATCTGTGAGCAAACATTTTGATGTGCCAGCGTCATTTGGAAAATGTGTGTCCAAACTGTTAGAGTTGTTAGTGGGTAAGGCTGGTATTCCTTCCTTCTGTCGTACTTTAGACTGATGAGGCACCAAAGTCATGCTTGAATCTGAATCCTCATCTGAATCAGGGACATATTTGCTTCCAGAGTTCTGCTCCTCATCCGAGTCTAATATTTCATCCTCTGCTTTCTTTCGTCTGTAGCAGGACAGATGCCAGACTCTTGAACATGCTGTGAACAGAGTTAGAAAATGTTGGGTCAAACAAACAGTGCCAGTTACAGTTTCAACATAACTTCTTTAAACAATTTTCTTCTCTGTACCAATCAGTGCTGTATTTTATATTGTGTAAGAAGAGTTGCCAGTAATTAAATTGTTACATCATGTCCACAATGCAGACAACTGTTCGGTGGCCAATGGCATCATTTGTTTGGTTTCTGGCTGTATCGTCTAAATTTGGACTCAAAGCAATGCTATCAATATATGGTTTACCTTTGCATCTGTATCCAGTCCATGTAAAAGAAGATATATGTCCCAAGCATAGAACACACTTGTCAAAGGGTGACAGTGTTGAGACCTCAAGAAGGTGTTTCCAACAGTCCTGGGGGGGGGGGGGGGGGGGGTATTTATTTAAAAAGTGTTAGCAAAATATTTAATAAGCATATGGGATTGCTAGCAGAAAAAAAACTTAGATGAACAAATATGTACAAACTCTGACTTCAATTATCAAGCATCCAATGAAGTTTCTCAGAGCACAAAAATATTGCTGATGACTTGACATGCACAGGAAACAATTGTTGACCGTTAACTGTAATTGTACTTTTAATTACACTCATTAAAGAAGAAGTAATTTACCTTTTGAGAACTGGTCTGAGGCTCAAGTGCTGGACTAAGGTCACCCTGGCACAAGGTCAACGTGGAGTCACTTGTCTCCATCATGCACTGAAAAAAAAAATACAGAGAAAATACACACAGGTGTAATCAGACTGTTTAATTACTACAAATTCACTGAAGTTGCAGAAATATGCATGACTTTGACAGTTTTTAATTGCCAGATGGCGTTGAAATTTATTTAACAACCATATATACCTGTTCAATACCTTCAACCTCTAATGGTTGGGCGGACCTCTCTGTGTCGGTATGCTGCAAAAGAGACAGGAAGGAAACATTAAACATAGACATACCTTCATAAAGACAACGCTTTACATCACATTGCTGATTCAGAGTGATGCAGGATCAAGAAACATTGAGTTTATGTTAGGTAATTTCAAAAACAACAGCCTACCAATTATATTGATATACTGTATGTATAGTGATTCAACTCCACAGAAAGGTGACATTGGGTGACTGTAAGACTTAAAGATACAATGAGGTTAAATGTCCCTCTAAACCATGAGATTATGTGAACACACACACACACAAGTAGGTGAGTGCGACAACTTCTACAGCAAATGCTTTCTCGGCGAAAGTCAGTGTATGCCAGTGTCAGTCTATGCCATACTTGGTCACAACACACACACACACACACATTCAAACCTATGGATGAGGTTGTGACTTAAAACTTGAAAATACTATCACGAAATGTGTCAGTCCAATACACAATAAATCTAGGTGATAACACACACAAACACTCGGTCTATTCAAAATATTATCAAGCCTTCAAAAAGTTTCTCTGTACAACAAAATATTACTGGTAACTTGATAGAGCACTGCAAACAATTACTGTAGTTGGATGCTAAATGACACTCATTAATGATGAAGTAATTTACCTTTTGAGAATTGTTGAGTGGCTCACGACGTACTGGACTCAGGTCACTCTGGCTCAAACTCATTGAAGAGTGCCTTGTCTCCATCATGCACTGAAAGAGAAAAATAAAAAGACAATACACACAGGTGCCATCAGACTGTTTGATTACAAATTTGTTTCAAGTTGCAGAAATATGCATGAGCGGTAAACTTTGTCGGTTTTTAATTGCCAGATGGCATTGATATCCATTTAACAACCACATGTACCTGTTCAATATCTTCAACGTCTGAGGGTTGGGTTGACCTCTCTGCATCAGAATGCTGCAAAAGAGACAGGAAGGAAACATTAAACATAGACATACCTTCATTGAGACAACGCTTTACATTACGTTGCTGATTCAGAGTGATGCAGGATCAAGAAACACAGAGTTTATGTTAGGTCATTTAAACAACAGCCTACCAAGTATATTTATATACTGTATGTACAGGTATAGTGATTCAACTCCACAGAAAGGTGACATTGGGTGACTATAAGACTTAAAGATACAATGAGGTTAAATGTCCCTCTAAACCATGAGATTATGTGAACACACACACACACAAGTAGGTGAGTGCGACAACTTCTACAGCAAATGCTTTCTCGGCGAAAGTCAGTGTATGCCAGTGTCAGTCTATGCCATACTTGGACACAACACACACACACACACATTCAAACCTATGGATGAGGTTGTCACTTAAAACTTGAAAATACTATCATGAAATGTGTCAGTCCAATACACAATAAATCTAGGTGATAACACACACACACACACACACACACACTCGGTCTATTCAGAATATTATCAAGCCTTCAATAAGTTTCTCTGTACACCAAAATATTACTGGTAACTTGATAGAGCACTGCAAACAATTACTGTAGTTGGATGCTAAATGACACTTATTAGTGATAAAGTAATTTACCTTTTGAGAATTGTTGAGTGGCTCACGACGTACTGGACTCAGGTCACTCTGGCTCAAACTCATTGAGGAGTGCCTTGTCTCCATCATGCACTGAAAGAGAAAAATAAAAAGACAATACACACAGGTGCCATCAGACTGTTTGATTACAAATTTGTTTCAAGTTCCAGAAATATGCATGAGCGGTAAACTTTGACAGTTTTTAATTGCCAGATGGCATTGATATCCATTTAACAACCACATGTACCTGTTCAATATCTTCAACCTCTGAGGGTTGGGCTGACCTCTCTGCGTCAGAATGCTGCAAAAGAGACAGGAAGGAAACATTAAACATAGACATACCTTCATTGAGACAACGCTTTACATTACGTTGCTGATTCAGAGTGATGCAGGATCAAGAAACACAGAGTTTATGTTAGGTCATTTAAACAATAGCCTACCAAGTATATTTATATACTGTATGTATAGTGATTCAACTCCACAGAAAGGTGATATTGGGTGACTGTAAGACTTAAAGATACAATGAGGTTAAATGTCCCTCTAAACCATGAGATTATGTGAACACACACACACACAAGTAGGTGAGTGCGACAACTTCTACAGGAAATGCTTTCTCGGCGAAAGTCAGTGTATGCCAGTGTCAGTCTATGCCATACTTGGACACAACACACACACACACATTCAAACCTATGGATGAGGTTGTGACTTAAAACTTGAAAATACTATCACGAAATGTGTCAGTCCAATACACAATAAATCTGGGTGATAACACACGCACACATACACTCGGTCCATTCAAAATATTATCAAGCCTTCAATAAGTTTCTCTGTACACCAAAATATTACTGGTAACTTGATAGAGCACTGCAAACAATTACTGTAGTTGGATGCTAAATGACACTCATTAGTGATAAAGTAATTTACCTTTTGAGAACTATTGTGCGGTGGACTCAGGTCATTCTGGCTCAAACTCATTGAGGAGTGCCTTGTCTCCATCATGCACTGAAAGAGAAAAATACAGAGACAATACACACAGAAATGATGTTTGATTACAAATTCACTGAAAGTGCAGAAATATGCATACAGTTTTTAACTGCCAGATGGCGTTGAAATCTATTGAACAACTACATGTACCTGTTCAATGTGTTCAACTCTGGAGGTTTGGGCAGACTTCTCTGCGTCAGAATGCTGCAAAAGAGACAGGAAGGAAACATTTAACACAGACATGTATGAGTGGTAAACTTTGTGTGTTTTTTTAAGAGTTAAAGATGGCGTTAAAATCCATTCACGTTGTGTACTTTTAATAGGGTTGTCAAAAGTATCAATACTTTTCAAACACGTCGTATCCGGATACAATATCTCTTTGTAATGGTATCAATACTATCGATACATGGTAGCGTTCCTGCAGCGTCAGCCGTGCACACTCCACTAGCATCGCTGCCTCGGAAGACAGGCTCCCGCACCCAGGAGAGCCCACACTGCAACCTTGCTTGTTCAGCTATGTTTTACAGCTGCTTAGTATGACCAGTGTGGTGGCAGGAGGGCTAAACGTGCCAGTTTTGGTGGACAAGAAAAAGCCAGATGCCTTGTTGTTTTGTTATTAGCCGTTAGCTGGCTACCGCGGTTAGACTTATGCTCAGTAAGTGACTGTTGTTTTATTATTAGCCATTAGCCGCGGCCTCATGGTTAGCTTAGTGTGCTCGTGCATTGCTGCTTCAAGTTGTGCCTCATTTTTAGTAAATTCAGGGCTCATTTGCAAGCCAAGAAGGGCACAGGAGCACATTGACATGCTTGTCTTTAAAAAACAAAACAAAAAAAAACTTCCAACCGCAAAGAAAATTAAGACCAGTGATACGACAGGCTCAGACAGTCATTCGTAGAATAAAGTGGCATTTTTTAATATGGCGTATTCTTTCATTTGTTTAAATTATTTATTTGCATGTGAAAAAATGATTGTCTTAATTATTTTTGTTATTTTAGGATTAGTATATCTTTTGGTATGGTATTGAAAGGTATTAAGCATCAAGTATTTTCCTGGGTATCGATATTGAGTTTGAAATTTTAGTATTGTGACAACCCTAACCTGTACATAGCGTATGGACTGTAAAAGAGCACTAAAATAGTGTACATGATTTACCTCTTGAAAAGATTTCAGAGCATCTGTGGGCGCTGTAGATGTAGTTTCCTCCACGGTGAGCTTGGATGTGGATGTGTTTTGTTGGCCAGATTCCTGAGGTTTAAATTGACAAACATCATGAGTTTAATTCAGTCAATACAGATTTTCAGATCACTAACCACTCATCACATTCTGATATGATTACCTTGCTTCTCCATGGCCAGTCAGAGTCACCATAATTATATGTAATCTCCTCTCCTGGGTCAATGTCCCGTGTCGCAAATAAACACAGATGGGGCTTTCCTTGCACATTTAAATACTTCATTGTGGCATTTGGGTTGATGTGGTCATCATTGACCAGTCTTCCTAGTGACCCATCCTCTGTTGCTGCATCAACACTTCAAATAGAAAACCAATTATTAATATTATATAGTTAGAACTCGGTAGTGTTGATTTTCTTGATTTAAGATCCCATTCGGGTTTTGACTCAAAGCTAATGAGTCTAAACAAATTATGGACTTTTAATATGGACTAATTAAATGGAGCATGGACTTAATACGCACCAGCAAGTTCTTCCGTCAAAGTGAAACTCAAACATGAATGCTTTCATTTTGTCATGGTACAATCTCTGTCTCCTCTCACATTCTTGTTTGCTTAGAAGTGCACCATGATATTCTAGCAGGAAGTTTCCTTTTTCAAAAGAAGCACAAGCAAAGACCCCTCTCCCTAGTAATGACAAAAATAATAATGAAGTCAGGTGGAAGATTCACTTTTTAGTTAACTGTTATTGTTAGATGTATCTTACCTTTGAATTCACTGATGTATTTCACATCAAGTCCATGTTTGTCTCTTCCGGTATCGATATAAAGCATTGCTTCTTTTTTTGGATTCAAACACCTTTGCCTTGGCATGTTTTTCTTTTTTAAATCAAGAGCCTCTGTACCCAAAGAAAAAGTAAATATTCAAAAAATTAAATGATTGTTATAAACAATAATATAAACATCTCATATTTTAAAATCAAAATAATCCTCACAAATCAAACTACAACGATCCAAAGTCTAATGCTTTTCAATGAGAGATGACGTCACCTCGGAATTGTCAATACGTGAAAATGCTCAAGCTCGCTCATTAATTAAGTAACAGATGGCCAAAGATAAATACAAACGTTAGAGAAAAGGCAGTGGACATTTTCCTGCTAGCGGTTTTTTGCCGGCGCAGAATTCGTAGGCCTACTTGTAGTTCTTGCGCGACTCACGGCAAGATAGCTGTTAAAGGCGAGACCGGCAACTCTTCTGCTGGCGCTATTTTGCCGGCGCAGAATTAGTACTTGTAGTTCTCTCGCGTTTCACAGCAAAATATAGTACTGAGAGGCTACCGGCAACTCTCCTGCTAGCGCTATTTTGCCGACACAGAATTCAAACTTGTATAGTTCTCGCGCGGTTCACGGCAAACTAACGCTACGTGAACTTTTAAAACACGGCAAAATATCCGCTTCGTAGACAAAATGAATCCATCCATCCTTAGTCCCAACCGCCTGTCCTAATATGAGATAATTATTATGGTGGAGCAACCGTCACGTACGTATTTAAATTAGATATCTGAATAACCAGCAACAACCGAACGAGGCATCTACGTAAACAAATTAAAAAGTTTTCATTTTCTATCATGAAACCTTTCTAAAACAGCGTAAAAAGTTGCACTGCCTTGATGAAATTACCTCACCGCAACAAAAATAACCGTGTTCTCATTAAATTGGGTTTATTTACAATGAATATATGCTTGTTACTTACTGTGCAGTTCTGCGTTGTGTTTGTCTGCATCCCACGTTGACGCATGACGCTTTCGCGGGAGATCCAGTGTACCTCACGCCCACATTACACGTCATGCCACCGCCCCCTTTGTGTGTACTTTTGTGTGTGTGTGTGAAAGTGCAATAACAAAAAACGGCCAGTAGGATGTCACACACACACACAAAATCTCAGACGAGGGGATTACACTGACAGATCAAAAAATCATATTTATAAGATATTTAGAAATGAATTCATGCATAATTATTGTCCTAGCTGAGTAGTAGGCCCATATTTTTCTCTTTTTACAGAAAAAAACGTTTTTATAGACCCTAAAAAATTAAAAAACAAGTCTTGAATTAGGCCGACACTGCCTGTGTCGCTCTAAACACAAGTGTCAACTTTTCCCAGGTCAAATGTCAGATCATTTGTCGGTCTAAACCACATTAACAAACGCACACACACACACACACACACACACAAAGTCCCCCACCCTCCACACACCCTTGGATAGTCATAGAGGGCAATAATGCAGCCCTCACACTTTTTTTTTTTTACACACTGGGCCAAGCTGCAGAAGGTAATGCAGTGGGTGATCAATATGTTTGTGCTATAAAAAGACATTATTGCAGGGGGAAATATATTTGATGAGGAGGAACCTATTGGTCCTTAGCGAGGAAACGTGGGTGCACACTTAACAAAGCTTAGCTGACCACTGAGGCTTTAAGAGTTTATTTATTTATTTATTTTTAACCTGGCCTGTTCCAAAAACAGGTTCAGTGCAGTGCAGCATAAAATTGGTTTCCATCAACATAATAGAACTGAAAAGTAAACTACTGTTCTTTGTTTATTGAAACTTGGACTGACAAATAGTAGCTGTATGGATACGACAGAGACAGGTGGCTGATGACAACATAATGTAGGACATTTTACACCGATTTATTTTCTAGTGGACCCTTCTGGAAGACATTATTCTTCCAATATACAATATTCTTATGAACAGGTGTATGTCATTAAAGTGCTTGGCATGCTAATAGATTCTACAAATTGTTGAGTAAACCAGAAGTGTAAAAAACATTTCCATTTCAGCAAGCTAAGAGTCAAAGTAAATTGCTGTAACTTAAAGTAAATGAGTTAGAGTAATTGAGTTTTAAGTGGAGCCACTTGAGAACACGCCTGCTCCATGGCTCATTGGGCATACCCCTGCTATTGGTATTTGGAAAATTGTATCAAAGTCTTGAATCACTCAAGTGTCATTCGGCCCATCTGATCTCTTGGGTAAATGCATCGTAAAAACACACAAAAAGGCAACAACAACAAAATAAATGTTATGAAGTCAATGGTGATTATGCAAATACATTTTAATTCAGTCTGTAATCACATCAGACGCGCGCTCCCTTGGGGAGCAAACACTGATGTCAATGTTTGATTGTAAATCCCAGCTCAGAGGAGCGCTGTCCAGTGGGCCCTGCCCTCCTCTCCTGCCTTGATTTCGCATCCCAGCACAGGCCAACATTTATTTTCTCATTAGCGGCTTGTAATCACCTTGTTGCCATGGCTGTCGCTGTGTGATATTTGCAAATGATTTTTGATGGATGATGTCTATAATGAAGGTGTTGGTGGAAAATTATCATGCAGGGGTGCTTATAGAAAGAATTAGGTTGAAGGTCCCTGGAAATAGAGACATTGCAGCAAAGAAAACAAGAGTGCAAAGTTGTGTGCATTCATCATACTCCAATGTGTATATTACCTGCTATCATTTACCATAGCACTGCACCATGTTTTTCAAGGGAAGGACATTTCTAGGAATCATAATGTCTTCCAAGAGTCTTAACTGCTTTAGGCCCCAGCATGAAAAATCAATCATAATTTTCACCATTTGAATTTGCACTGTAGACAAAAATAAATGCTGATTTGACTTGACCTGACTAGTCAACCATAACTTGAAGACTAACCGTAAACTTCACACTGATATAAAGGGCCTCTAGCTCCTCCTGAGAGACAACTGAGTATTCTGAGACCAGACTATTTAGTAGGGATGGGTACTGAAGACGGTACTTTTTGTGGTATGGACCTATTGGGATCGGTATTTCCGAGCACCGATTTACGTAGAATTAAACGGTGCCATGTTTCGGTTCTGAAGCATGTCTTTCTAAGTTGTGACTGTGCGAGAGTAGAACAGTTGACGATTTTCCATGGCACACTTGAACGCAACCATTTACCTACACCAGCGCACTGACGTCATCCACTCGCGCAGGATTTCAAACGTGTTTCCAAACGAGCAAGATTTTTGTGGCACCGATCCAAACAAATACAGTTTATGAAGTATGACAGCCTCCTCGCCGGGCGCAGGCTGGCAATGTCCCCGGTTTCCCGCAATCAGTGCATGGCTGAGAGGGAGACGTCGACGTTTACCTTCCGCGATGCACCCGCGTACGTCGTCACGACCGAAACTGAGAGATCCGTCTTACCCCACCAAATCTTTATTTTTTGTGCTTTATTTGAGTCCAACGTGGGTTCGAATTCGGAGTGCGGGAGGCTCCGTTCTTGAAGAACAACTGCACAAGAAACTTGTCATGTTTACTTTCAGTCTTGTTTACTCCCTGTCATGTTTTCCCCTTGTCTTGTCATTTCCTGTTTTATTGTGAAAAGTCTGACTCCTCTCGTTTCTGGTCACTTGCCCTTCCTCGTGTGGTGTCTGTGTCAACCTTGATTGTGTCCACCTTTCCCCATTACCCTCATGTGTCATCCAATCAGTGCCCTCAGCCAGGTGTGTCTTGTCATGTCATTAGTGTTGGTGTATTTAGTCGGTTGTCTCCCCCGTCTGTGTCGGTTCATTTTTGCTGTTGCCACGTTCGTAAGTCTTTCGCCACGTCACGCTGACCTCTTTGCCTTATCCGGATCCATGTCATGTTGTTAGTCTCGCCTTAGTTGTTTTTTCATGTTTTGCTTCAGGTTTTGTTAGTTCCATTTGTTTTGTACTTTGAAGTTAGCCTTTTTTTGAGTAGATATTAAAACCTCTTTTGGACTGCACCTCTGCCTCCTTGCTCTGCCTTCCCGCATCTGGGTCCTAAAGCCCCACCATACTGACAAAACTAAGGTAACATCAATTATTAATTTATATATTTACTGTTTAACTTCGTTCCTTGTGTTGTTCATTGCACAGAACTTTGTTTCACACTTTGTTTTTTGCAATATTAATGTATGTGCATTAATTATACTTCAGTAATTGTAAAATGTTATACCTTTTATTGTTGCCATTCCTCTCTGGCTCATTTGTTTTAAATTTTAAATCTTTGATATTTGTCAAGTTTTATAAAGTAATTGTTCAATTGATTTTTAAAAAGATTTCACTGTTAAATAAACAATTATAAATATTAATTACAACTAAAATAAATAAATAAAATTTGAGAGAGAGAGAGTGAACAAAAGTAGCGAAAATGGGTACCGTGGAGTACTGGTATCGATTCCCAGGTACCGAGAATTGGAACAGTACTGGTTCAAACGTGAAAGGTGCCCATCCCTACTATATAGCACACGCTTGGTCAGAAACATATCTGCCATTCACTGAAAATAAACTTTTTCTATGTCCAATTACTATTTGAAGAAAGCATATAGTTTGAATAATTCACTTTTCTGATCTTCACCCATAATTTTCCGAGTGGAATAATTATTGACTGTAGAAATGTGTCCTACTCATGCATATTAATGAGGAAAATGTGACATCATTTGACATCAACCCTATTAAAGTACTGGTTGTAAAAAAAATGCTACTTTTTAAAAGATCCTCAGTGGCACTGAATTAAAATAGTGGTAAATGACACTAAATAGTACATCTTTGTTATGATTTCTACAATGATTCAGAGCATTTGGTGCATGCTGATATCATACTTATGAATGTAATACAATGATATCCACCACACACATCCACTGAGCTCGGAATCTGTCTGCCTGTGCCTGTGTCAAATCCACCAAAATTGGGTTAAACCACCTGCGCCGCCACTTAGACCTGGTTTCTCCTGGTCTAAAATCTAGTCTGCTTTCTGTTATCAAATTGTCAAGTGCGCCAGGGGCATGAAATAGAAAACACACTGGGTTTGCCCAGCATGATGTAGCGTAGTCTGCCAAAATCTCAAACACTGTAAACTTGACTTGCACGGGCACCAAATTGAACATGCACCATGCACATGTGCACTTGTCTATGAAAATTGACCCATATTGGGACAATTTATTAACTCTGGCCAATGTTGCTCCTCTGACTTGCTTGAAAGTGGCCACGATCTTAAATCAACAACCATCTCATTAAAATGTTATGTTAAGTAATCCCAATATTTATTAAATGTACCTATAATTTGATTTCATGTTTTTTTTATTTTTTTATCTTAATTAAAGTATGATATTTGTGACAAAAATAAGCACTGGTATGGTTAGCTCTACATTTTGGGGATATACAGTCAAAGCATCTTATTCTCAGTAAACAAAGTTACAAGTGTACACTGTAGGCATGTATTCTGTAACCACGTACACACATTGACATTTAATCGAGATCATTTAATTTGGCTCAGATTTAGGTAAATTGTAGTAGGGGCGAAGAAGTCTGTCTAAATAACGGTACCTACCTACATTCTTTAAGCCATCTGTGCCTTACAAGTTATTAAAGAACCGTCAATGAATACCATGAGGGAAGGCAGTGAAGAACCAGACAAAAACAAGGTCAGCTGTGTAAAGAAGGCAGACCAAATCCTGTCTGAACCAAATCCTTTCATTGAGAAGCTTCCCCTCCCACCTCGCTCATTCTTTAAAAAAAATAAATAAAAAAATAAAAATACAGCCGCAGGCTTTGCTCCCAGAGCTGTGCAGATGCGCGCACTGCAAGGTGATCATTGTAATCCTTTTGCATTTGGCAGTGGGTGCTCTGCTTTCACATAACAGCAGTGCATTAAATGTGTAGTAGATGATAATATTAAGGCCATACTACAATCCAACACTATAGTCTGAGGCACAGGTGCATATGACAGTTCATGGGTTGACATAGAGTTTTGCATTCATTAGTGTTTCATTTATTGTGTACATACTATTTACTGTGTGTGCGTGTGTGTGTGTGTCTATGTTTAAATACCGCCAAAAATCAAATAAAATACATATTTTTTTTATTCTGACTTGTGTAAAAGATGATATGATGATAAATGTTCAAACGTGCTCATACTCCCTCAAAAGAGCATCAAGCAGCTGCAGCTCATTCAGTATGCTGTAGCTCGGGTTCTGACCGGAACAAAGAGGTCAGAACTTATTACTCCAGTCCTAAAGGCTTTACACAGGCTCCCAATCAGCTGTAGAATATATTTTAAAATTGTGCTACTGGTCTATAAATATCTAAATGGGTTTGAATCCTGAATACATTAAGGAAATGCTAATTTAATATAAATCTTCGCGTCCTAAATTAGCTATTTAATATACTTTCGGGGTGGCATTATGATAACGGTGGTAGAAAATAAGTAATTTCAATAAAAACGTCAATAATGCAAGCCAAAATGTCAAAGGGAAGTACTCAAGCTGGTGTGCAGGCAGACTTCAAAGTAAAATCCGTCAAGGCTGTTGC